>NW_022103896.1:20169949-20195056 GCF_000313985.2 Echinops telfairi
TTAGGTTCCAAATGTATGAAAGTAATAATGATGATTAACAATAGCATCATTATTATGAAAGACCAGAATATGGTACATTAGAATCATAAACAATTTTGATGTTTTATTTCAGTAATTTACCAATGGATTCTGTTGAATCACTTGTTTAAGAGTATTTTTAGATAAAGCTAAAAGGGCACTTTTTTTCCACATTAGAATTCACCTATACTACCAGTTTTATCTGATAGTATTGCCACCTGGTGAAAATGCTAACAGATATTTACAACATAATGTTAAATGCAGCAGCCCTTTATACAAATGGAAACCAATTTACTGAGAGATGGTAGATTTAAAATAGGTATTAAATATGTTCCTAAACTATTTTATGGAAGTGGAATGACTATATTAAGAGTCAGGACCAGCATGCACGCGATCACGATCTCCATCAATCCTCGTACGTGTGGTGGTCGCTCAGAGCATTTGAGTCAGTTTCAGCTCCCAATGACCTTAGGTGACCAAGGAGAACGACCCCACCAGGTTTTCTGAACTGTAATCTTTAGTCATTAAGTGGGTTGGAACCACCATCTTTTCAGTTAACAGGACGTGCTTGACCACTGTGACCCCAGGGCTCCTTCGTCCAATTGGCGGTTCTCCCTGAGCTGGTATTCTTACCTCCAGCCCCGTTGTTCTCCGTGTGTTTTCCCTACAGAGCAGACCAGCCGGCTCCCTGAATCATGAAGCTCAAGCCACTCTCCTGCTGTCAGGTCCTTTAATGGTTGCCTTCACATTTCTGTTCAAAGCATTCTACGGAGGAGAACTTAACATGTCCTGTATGAACCGTCTTCTTGGCCTCCAAGCTTCTCCCACTTCCACACCATTACTTTTTGAACTCAATGGTCAAACCAGGTGGTGCTTTTTTTAGGTTGTCCTATCCGTGGGTTGCACATCAACTCTATCGTTTGCTTTGACAACACCTTTTCTTTCTCTTTATTCTCTCAGATGTCTTTGCTGAGCCCTTAAGATGGGGTCTTCATTTGTCCTGTAGCAACAACCTATGAATCACTTTCTTGTAATTAATCAAATTGAAACCCCTCTGTAGTAGGTTGAAGGGAGCCTGGTATTGTAGTGTGCTACTCATTGTGTTGCTAACCACAAGGTTAACAGTTTGAATCTACCAGTTTTTCCTTGGAAGAAAGATGAAGCTTTCTACTCCCTAAGAATTTACAGCTTTGGAAACCCCTGGAAGACAGTTCTACTCTGTCCTATAGGGTCGCTTTGAGTTGGAATCAACTTGATGGCAGTGGGTTTGGTAGTAGGTTAAATAATGCCCCCTTTTTCCCACCACACTCTACTTCTGATACCTAGTTTCTAATCCCTGGAACCTGTGACTTACTTTAGATGGCAAAGGAGAGTTTGCAATTTAGGTCAAGGATCCTGAGTGGGGAAATAATTCTAAATTATCTGGGTGAGCTCTAACTGCAGTCATGGGCATCCATGTCAGGTGAGGTCAATCTGACAGGCAGAAGGTGGCAATATGACCACAGAAGCAAGATACTGGGAAGCTGGCTCTGAAGATGGAGTAAGGGACACAGTAGCCCCAACAATCTAAGGGACATAGCACGCTCTCGCTCTCGTTGCCATGACCTTGGTTCTGCTTCATAGTAGAAGTGGAGTGGATTCTCCCCTAGGCCCTCTGGGGAGAAAGCAGCCTGTCAACACCTGGATTTATTGAAACTTACTTGGGACTTTTGACCCCTGAATTATAAGAGAATGCGTATGTGTGCTGTTTTAAGGCACCAACATTTGTTATTTTTTCTGAAGAGCAATAGAAAACGAATACTCCCACCACATTGCTTATTACCCACTCGTTTCTTTGCCATAGGAGAGATTTTTCTTGAACCTCCTCATTCACCTGCCCTTATTCTTCCATTGAGTTAGTCTGCAGATAGATGCTAGTTTTCGCCACAATGTACTTCACTTTCCTGTACCTCTGAGCACACTATGACATCGTCTGCCTCAACACCTTGGTCAGCAGATGAGGACAACAGGGTCTTGTCAGTGTTGGCGTCCTTAGTCCTTTACCTGGGCATAGTATTTATACAGAACTGGATGAAATTGCCTATGTTAAACCATTGGCAATTTCATGTAGTTCAGCCTAATAAGTTTTCAATAAAAGTTTGTGGAACACACACACACAAGGAAAATAATATTCTGAGCACTAGGGACTGACCCTCAACCCTTTCCTTACCTTCTGTGAGTCACGTGGAGAGCAACAGAGTCCACTATGGGGAGTCACATTTCCTTGAACTTACTTGCCCTATGAATCCATTAGCCCAGAGGTTCTCAACTTGTGGGTCACAACAAGTGTCGGACGACCCTTTCACAGAGGTTGCCCGATTCATAACAGGAGCAAAATAACAGCTATGAAGTAGCAATGAAAATAATTTTATGGTTGGGGGGGTCACTATAGCACGAGGAACTGTATGAAAGGGTCACGGCATTAGGAAGGTGAACCACCAGACCCAATGATCAAATGTGTTCCAGAATAGAGGTATTAAGAAACAGGACAAAGAGTTTGGATCTCTTCCTATAAAGTGTTTTGCAGGAATGCGCTCATTAATCCTGGCAAGAAACCCACAACTAGATGCTATTTGAATTCTCAGCTTATAGGCAAGGAAATTGAGACACCGAGAGGTTAAGTAGCTTATCCAGGGTTGTGTTTCTTGCAACTGGCAATGCTGGGGATTCAAGCTCCTGGGATTCCCAACCCCACCCTCCATTCCCTTGGACAAGCACCAGGAGGGGCAGAGGCACACCAGGTAACTCCCACCAAACTTAGGTGCATCTACTTGTCCTGGTAATCGCTCTGTATGCAAGGCAGGATTAATGCTGAGAAATTCACGAAAGGAATGTCTAGCTCAGGTGAAGATAATGAACCCCACAGTTGGTGAAAACGCCGGTTCTGCTGCTCTTTGTCCTATAAGCCTTATAGTACAGGGTAATGAGTCATCTTCCCCCGCCCCCCCCCTGTAATCAGTTCGTGAAGGTCAAGGGAAACAAAGGACAAAAGAATGTGTCTGTTTGCAAAGAAAATAATAGCATGCAAGGCTTCTTTGGAGTTATTGTTGTTGTTAGATGCCATGGAGTTGAGTCCGTTCAGACCCATAGCGACTGATGCACAACAGACAAAGACGCTGCCCAGCCCTGCGCCACCATCGTCACAAATCTCCCTGTGCTTGAGCCCGTTGCTGCAGCCACTGTGTCAATCCACCTTGTTGAGGGGCTTCCTCTTCTTCCCGGGTCCTCCACTTTACCACGCAGGATGTCCTTTCCAGCTATGAATATGTTATGAAGGTAAAACTACGTTTTCCTCATCATAAAGCAGCTTTTGTATCTTTTTATTGTGCACAATTTCCCCAAATCTATCATTTTCCAAAATGAAACATGCTTTTTCGAGACAATAGGATAGGTGGCATTTGAATCAGCATGCTGCTGGGGATGGAGGTGCAGTGCTCTACTCGAAATGGGGAGCACTAATTGAGGACATAGGGACCTCAATTGATGATGCTTGTACATTTTCCATTGTAAACATTTGAAGGTATGAATTTCTAAGTTGTTTCATTCTAGTGTATTTAGCTATACTTGTAAACATTAAGAGCTCTAATGAGCCTGGCCAAAAAAAAAATCCCAAAATGAAGCGAATCTGCTGTATTTTATCTCCTGTAGCCAAAGAGTACTATCTGTCTTCACTACATAAAATAAGAAGGAACAGCTACAAATATTAGTTAGTCATTGGCTTGTGGGATGTAAGCCGCATAAATCAGGGAAAATTGGAAGTCGTGAAAACAGAAATACTTATAGAATGAAGGGAAATCAGAGCTGTCAGCACGAGTGAGCGAAAATGAACAGCAAAATATGAGTAAGACCCTTACTGAACTGATCGGACAGCTTGGCTCCAACCATGAGCTCAAACGTAGGCATGACAGTCAGGACGGGCGGTTTTTCCTGCTGTGCACGGGTTGCTACTGTTAGAACTGACTTGATGGTATGTAACAACAACATACGGACTTTTCATACTGGAGTTGGTTGGACACAGATGGAACCTTTAGATGGAAAAATTCAAGGACATATTAATATTGATAAGGAGTGGTTCCATTTGAAAAGAACCACAAAAAACACCACAGCCTTTCAGTGCTGGGAGATAGGCCCCACATTTAGGCTAAAGGGGGATCAAGAAGGGAGAATGTGAGGGAGCTTGAGAACGAAGGAGAAAGGGCTCCTAGCTGGGAACTGGGAAACTTGGTGACAAGGGTCTCAGCTAATTAGTAGTGACCTCTCAAGGAAGAAGTCGGAGGATGAGGATCCTGACCTCACTCGCCTCCGGCTTCAGTCTGCTGCTGGAGATCACCACCCGGCAATCACAAAGTAAAGCAAGAGGATACAGGAGTCAGATATGTGCCACTGAACATAGTGGCCACTGGGGGCACAGAGCCGAATGGACCAAAGGGGGCAACGTGAGCGTGGAGGAGCAAATACAACTGTTAGGTCCCTGACAAGCAGAGCCACTCATGTTCTGCTAGCTCAGGGCTGCCATGTGGGGAACGTCATCTTGTCTCCCCCCTAGAGTACTTATTCTTTCAAGGAAGAACAGCACATCAAGTCCTAAATGCTCAAGGCCTGGTATATGTCAAGAGCTCAATGAACACATGTAGAAGGTCCACTGAATGCACAATTTGCAGTTTGTGCTTCGAGAGAGGCACAGAAGAGCAGCACAATAAATAGATACCACATTCAGTCAACCCGAGCCCTGAGCTCAGACCCACAGGCTCGGCTCCTCTTAACTGTTGTGCACAATCCCATTGGCAGGTGTAAACATTCACAAGTACCCTTTCTATTGTTGATTCACGCTAGAAGAATCGGTTGTGTAATAGTCATCCATCAGTATCTCTATTTGTTTGCAGTGACTATCAATGTGTCTTGTAAATAGTGGGCTTTTAACAAATAACTGCTTTCCACAAAATTGAATCAAAGTTCCATTTAACTTGTGGGTGCTGTAACACGAGCAAATGCGGACCTGAGCACCCCTCACCATCTATCCTATTTGTGCAGTGACAAGGAAGGAAATTGCAAAGAGGTATTGCAATGAGCGTCTGAACAGCAGGCCTTCATTTATAGGAAAGAGGATATTTCTGTTCTTAATTGGTTTCGACTCATAGACAGTTTGTTCAACTGAACAAAATGTGGCCCAGCCCTGTCCATTCTCACAATGCTTGCTAAATAGAGTACTGCAAACTGGATGGCTTATAAGGACACACGTGTCTGTATTGTTTTATGGGCTAGAATTCTGTGTTGATGGGAGGAGAAAGCTCCATATTTCTCCTGCTGAGCAGCTGGTAGTTTCCAACTGCGGGCCTTGTGGGCCACAGTCCAACTCCTAGCCACTATGCCACCAGGGCTCCTCTTCTTGATCATGACTGAATTAATTGGTACCATCTTTAAAGACTATTTCCAAATAAGGTCGCATTCACAGATACAAAGTTAGCATGTCAACATGTTTTGTTCATTGGGCAGGTATGGAGTAAGACACCGTTCAGTCCATCCATGCATAGATAAATATTTAGTGAGATAATTAAAGTTTATTGTGCCAACCTGGTCAATAAACACATGCGGGATTAAATGAAGGATGGAGAGATAAATGGCTTGGTGAGCTTTGCCTTTCTAGTTCTCGGGTCTCTTGCTTTCTGATGGTCAGACCAGGGTGCAGCTGCCTTAGTCAGTTCCCTGCTTCAGCTGGCAAGGCTCATTTCCTGCGAGACATCCCTGAGGAGAAGCTGCGTGGACCTACCCCGATGAAGCCCTGGGTGCTGGAGCAGCCGTGTGGAGACCCCTGCCAGTACTAAGATGCTTACACATGCCCTGATTCAGCTTTCCTCCTGCAGTTGGCGTCATTGCATGTGTTTGTGAGATGGAAGAGGACTTTATAGATTGGACATATGGGCTAATGTTGGACTTACGGACTTCGGCAGCACTGGGTTGGGATGCTTTCTTAATGTACACTTACCCTTTATATAAAAAACTCTCTTTTATACATATGAGTTTCTGTGGATTTGTGTCTCTAATGTACCCAGACTAACACATTTAGGAAACATTTCTTATTTTCCCTTTCTATTATTTGCTATCCTCCACAGTGGAGAGTTGAAGCACATTAGAATTTGAAGTAGAGTCACATTAGGAATTAAACTTTTGCCAGAAGTTTGGCTTAAGTCACTTTAATCCAGCTGGGTATTTACTCAAATCCTTACACTATTAAAGGAACACTGTCAGGCTTTGGATTACGTTAGGCATGACTTATTATTTACTTTTTGTTTCATCTTCAGCAAACAGCTGAGACCCAGCCATACAGTAGAGACCCAATAACATTCAAGGAGTGAATCAGAATGTTAATGATTAAAGAAATAAGGAGGTAGGCAAAAGCAAATTATAGCAGCTTTTCTTTTCATTACAGAACCTTTTTAATTTTCAGTAAATGTACCACAAATAAATCTCGTCCATGAGTGTTGCCCTTTAAAGAAATCACCTTGGGGTTGGTGAGGGTCGGAAGCAAAAAGGGCTCCACAATGCACTGTTGTTCCATGTACTTTCCAGACGGCTCTTTCAGCACCTCATTTAGTCACACGGTCCCTTATTGAGAGGCAACTCTTAATCCTCTGGGAAAGGAGGTCATTTTTGGGGGGTGGGGCTGGGGGTAACTGCTAAGAATTATACAAAGTCAACCTTAGTATATGAGGTTACAGGTAATCTAATCTTTTATTGTTGTTGAAATAAAGTGTGATTGCGACATCATGAGATTACCTCTCCCCATCCTCCTGGAGATGCAGATTCTTAAGTAGGGATTCCAAATACAGCACTTTCAGAAATATTTGCAGCAAAGCCAAAATTGGCCAAATGAGTAAAAGAGTGAAACTATCTCAAAACGGAGAATTCAGAAAGATAATTTCAAAAGTGTCAAATGACGGACATTTGCCCAAATGTCACTCAATGCATGAGACTCAGTAACTCAGCCACCCATACCAATGCACAAACAGAACTAACTAATAACCCGGTTAACACG
Organism: Echinops telfairi; assembly: GCF_000313985.2. Taxonomy (NCBI): domain Eukaryota; kingdom Metazoa; phylum Chordata; class Mammalia; order Afrosoricida; family Tenrecidae; genus Echinops; species Echinops telfairi. Next base: position 20,177,040 of record NW_022103896.1, read on the forward strand.
GAAGACCTGTGGTGCCCAGAACACGCGCCTCAGACAGCATTTCAGGTTCTTACTATCTATCTGGCTCCTACTTGAGAATTTGAGTCTTATCTTTCTTTCACTACTTTCTTCAACATTTCAAATTGGACCTAACACTTCATAATCCCTGACTATCTGTGCCCTTTCAATTGAGCGCACTTGATCATGTAATGACCCCTTTTGGGCACTGTTGCACCTTCTCCTGGAGTTGACTAAAAAGGCCACGTCCCCTGAAGTCACCTGACATCTGTCACTAAGTGGCAGCTCCGTCTTCTGTGAAATCACGTGGCCTTTGAAAATCTGCCTTTGAGAATGGTCCATTTTCCTGACTTCTCTATATGAGGATGTTTGGATTTATTCTTGATTTAGAGTTTAAACTGTACAAGGGAAAACTCGTCATATTAATATCGATTCCCAATATCATCAAGAATAGTGACTTTTATAAAATAGGTCTTCAATTCATAATTAGATAGGGATAGTCCCCTACCATCAAGTCCAGTCTAATGTGCTTACCATGTATGTACACGACAGAACAATATGTTTCCTGGTCCTGTCTCATTCTCATAATTGCTGGCATGTTCAAGTCCATCTTACCAAGAGTATCCCCTTGACCTCATTGGTCCTCCAGTTCATCAGACCATTTGTGGTGGTTGATATAATGATCCCTATCATTAAAAAAATGAGGAAATGACAATTGAACCAATCAACCGAGACAACGGTTCAAGGACATCAAGCACCTAAGTGGTGCAGCAGTGAAGCATACTGCCACACTCTTGCTGTCTCATCCGTGGTCCATCATATGCAATGGACTCCCTCCTTCAGGAGTTGATTCCTTTGTGTCTACAGCAAGTGGGTCAGACAATGTTTTGTTGAGAATCATAAGGCTTTTATGGACTATATTTTGAAAGTAAATCACCAAATTATTTTTCCTCGCTAGTTTAGTCTGGAAGCTCTGTTGAAAACTGTCTACCATGTGTGGCCCTGCTGGTATTTTAAATATAGGAGATATAACTCCCAGTACGGTAGTAATATGAAAGCTACCATAATACAACAAATTAGTAGATAGATGATGGAACTATTTCTTACTTAATATTGACTATCCAGTACTTTAAAGTATTGTACAGGAGATGCCACAGAGAATGAGGAAGACATGTGGTTGGAAAACGCTGTCAGGTCAGTTCTGACTCATAACACTCCTCTCTATGTACAACACAACACTATGAAATTTTGCCTAATCCTGCACTATACTCACAATGACTGTTTTGTACGAGCCCATTTTACAGTCATTGAGGCAATTCATTTTATCCATCAAGGCCCTTCCTCTCTTTCACTAGCCAAGCACAATGCCTTTCTCCAGGAACCCGTCTCCCCGGTGCATAAGAAGAAGTCTCCCCATCCTCACTGCAAAGGAGCGCTCTGACTTTACTTCCTCCAAGACAGATTCATTTGTTCATCCGGTAGCCCATGGTACTTTCAATAATCTTTGTCACTACCCTAATTCATCATTTCCACGTCCGTGCAGCAATTTCTTCTGGTTTCCATAATTCATTGACTCACATGCTTACGAGAGGAAGAAAGAGCCTCGTTGCCCATCATCTCATATGATGGATCACGGATGAGACAGCAAGAGTGTGGCAGTATGCATCACTGCTCCACCACTTAGGTGCTTGATGTCCTTGAACCGTTGTCTCGGTTGATTGGTTTAATTGTCATTTCCTCATTTTTTTTAATGATAGGGATCATTATATCAACCACCACAAATGGTCTTGTTCCAGATTAAAGAAATTAATTTATATCATTCTGCAGGGTGGGGAGACACTCATTATACGTTGCTAGAGGTGTTTAGTTTCTATCAAGTTGATTTTGGCTCATGGAGACGTCATGTGTGCCAGAAGAGACCTACTTCATAGATTGGCCATGGCATTCTACCTGCCTCAATTATAATCAAGGATCAGAAGTCCATGTGTGCTCCTTTATAGGAACTATATGAAAATCAGTGAAATTTGGTTTGCATGGTAGGATACTATGTTAAGTATATGCCTAAAATCTCATGCCTGGTAAGATATAACATTGAGACAATAGAGAGTGATTCTTTTAAAAAGAGAGACATATTTGGAAGATTAACAGAATCAGTATAATTTAAGAAACCTTTGTTAGAATATGAACCCTTGTAGCTCTGTTAGGTAAGCATAAAGATTTACAGCCTCAGAACCCTATGAAATTTACTTGATGGTTTGTTTTGTTTTGTTTTCCCAAACCATTTTATTAGGAGCTAATCTAAACATCATACCATTTCATAATTCAATTGCATCAAGAACTATTCTACACGGACTACCACAATCAGTCTCTAACATTTCCTTCCTTCTTGAACTCCTTGATAACAGCTCCGTTTTATGACTCCCCACCTCCCCCACGGTGCCCCTCAGGATCCCTTATTCTAATTGTTGTCTCTATAGACTCATCAATCTCTGGTTTCATATACTGAAAAGCAGAAAACACATCTAACAAAGATTCAAGAAGGGTATCCACCATGACGAAATACATCAGAGGTAAACCCCAGTATGAAAAACCACAATAAGTATTGAAAACCAGATGGGGCCCAGAGGGTTTCAAAAGGGAGAGATCAAGTGACAAAGTTTAACCACTCAAACCAGGTTTATCATTTTAATCCACTATAGTCATCTCTCCAATACTCTCTGGCAACCAGTTTATTCTCATCCCTCAATGGTTAGAGGGAAATCACCAGAGGCTTCTTTTCTGTGGTTTTGATTTTTAAATTAAAATCACATGTGCTTGAGTTCAATAAATTGTTCTTATATCATAGTCGTTTCATTTGCAAAATACTATTCAATTGAGCAATGTTTTTCCATCAAAGAAGACATTGTCTTTATATTTAGTTGGAATGCTACACTTGAGAATTAGATTGGGAAAACTTTCTTTCTAATGTCATTTCAATTTTATAGAATGTTTTTCATAACTTTATCAGGAATTAAACATAATCCTGAACAAACATGGAAAGCAGTGTCAAAAACAAATGAATTCTAATGGGTGTCAGGGTTCCTATCAGTGAGCTCATTCCCAGATTTATTTTCTAGTTGTCTTTCAGACATGTCAGAGGGGAGAGTACAGGGAAAGACCAGACTTATATCTCCCATTTGCAATATCAGCAAGGGAGCCTGGAGGCTTGAGATGAGAGGGAAGTCTCCCAAGCCAAGCAGATGGGATCAAATGCTACTCTGGCCAGTTATCCACTCCATGGATATTTGTCTGGCTTCTTCTATAACATGAAGATGTTTGCTACTCTATGAATCGACTCAATCGATGCCAAGTGCCGATCACACTTGTCATTCCCATCCCACAATTATTTTGACGATGAATTTGAACCAAAGAATATGTCAAAGTGCATCGATTATACTGTGAGTGTGAGGGAAAGGCCATCTCTGTGTATACCTAGAACCCAGCACAATGCTAGCATGTGATGAATGATTATTAAATGCAGTTATAGAGAAAGATGAGCTTCAGATCATTCAAAGAAGAGCTTCTGAGTGAGTGTCCTATAATTTTTCATGCATTTGCTCTTCTTAGCAGTCATCTTTCATAAATTCTTACTTGGGAGGTAATGGAATTCCCGCTTCATTCAAATGGTTAACAGGCTTGGCTGCTGACCAGAGGTTTGAGTTAACTCAGAGGCACTTACGAAGCAAGGTGCAGTAATTTATTTAGGAACAAAGTAAGGCCCTGAAAGCCCTATGGAGGACACTTGTACTCTGGCACACGAGGTCTCCTTAAGTCAAAACTGGCTCCATGGCAACTAGAACTGACATAACATTTAACCAGAACCCAAGATCCAGGAACCTTTGACAAGGTAGATGCCAAAGGGATAGCTAAGGAAAATAATTCTGCTTATTTCTAAAAGACTCTCTTCCAATTCCCAATAGAGTCTCCTTACCAGATGATGCTGTGAGAAAGGCTTTTGCCTGGGCTTTAGTCAGCAGGGTAGTTGCTCTCTTTGGCCCCTTTTCTCTAGGCCCACTCCCTCATCTCAGATTTCTATTGTTAACACAGAAGGGTGAGGAAAACAGATTGCAAAGAAAAGAAATGAGAGAATCGATTTATTTACAGTTCTCGTGTTAATAACCCATTAATATGGCCTGAGTTGTTCTTGGTCTGTGTGTTAGTCTAGGTACTTTGGAGAAACAAATCCACAGCAACTCATGTATAAGAGAGAGTTTTATGTAAAGAAAACGTGCATCACGAAAACATCCCAACCCAATGCTGCCCAAGCCCACAAGTCCAACATTAACCCATTAACCCAACACCAGTCCACAAAGTCCTCCACCTTACAAAACAGAGGCAATGATGCCGACTGCAGGAAGAAAGCTGAGTCAGTGAACGAACAAGCATCTCAGCACTAGCAGGGGTCTCCATATGGCTTCTCCAGCACCCAGGGCTGCATCGGGATAGGTCCATGTGGCTTCTCCTTGGGGATGTCTTGTAGGAAGTCAATCTTACAAGCTGAAGCAGGGAACTGCTAAGGCAGCTGCACCTGGTGCAACCATCACAAAACAAGAGACCCGAGAACTAGAAAGGCGAGGCTCACCACCCATTTATCCCTCCGCCTTTCAATTAGCCCCACATGTGATTATCGGCCAGGCTGGAACAATTAACTAACTCAGTCTGGAACCCTACAAAGCAATTGATCTCTTTCTAATGGAGGAGAGCAAATATGGGGTCTGGATGTCAAACATGATGTCTTCATGGTTCGTACTCTGGTCCCCTCTCCTTACCCCTTTTCAGTTGAATGTATACAGACCTTCAGTTCCTGCCGTGCCCTTGCTAGCTTTATATCCATAATGTTATTTATTGTATCTGAATTTGATTTTGTGTATATAATAATAAAGATATCTCACAGCAGGGTTGTTGGGAGGAGGAAATGAAAGATGATAGAACTAATTTCTGGATCTCTCCCAGGACTCCAAAAGTGTCAATGGCTTTATGAAATTTCAGATTCATCGATTGTCTTCTCCTTTGGTCACCTTGACCAAAAGTCAAGAAAGGCTAAACAATCTTTAATAGGAGCAAAAGGCAAAAGGCTAATGGGGGATACATGAAAAATCAAAAGTAGCACGCCCAGGGAATGTATCTCCCCATGAACAGTGTTGCCCTGTCGGTCTGGCAATTTTCCGGCCCTTTCTGAATGATTTCTCCACATCCGCCATCTCCTTTGGGGAAATGATCTTCCTTCCATTGTAACCAGTTAGTTGGAATAGTAGTTTCCACTTCTTGTAAGCCTCAGTCACACTTTAGGATCTCAGAGCGAATCAATTAATCCAGCAAGATGAATCCTAATAAGTCACTCCCTTAATGTAATTATTCTGGAATCTTTCAATCAAAAAGCTGGACAACTTAAAGATCTTTTCCCTTCTTTTTTTGACTTGGTGGAGAAAAGTCACCACTTTCTGGTGGTGCCTTAGAGAGAGTGGCGATGAAGGAGGTGCCAGATTCTGGTTTTTGCCTTGAGAGGAGCCTTTCCCAGGAGCGTGACGTCCACATGTCGAGAAAAGACATCTCTCGTGTTCTGCCGGTGCTGAAGTCTTCTACCAGGTGATGCCTGGACCAAATTTCCTTTTTGAGTGCTTACAAATCTAATGATCTTCAACTTTCTGATCGGACGAGTGGTTAGATCTGACTAGTGGTTATCATTGCTGATTTGCTGTTGCTTGGAAGGAGAAAAGAAACCAGGCTTGTGAGATAAAATTAAAAATCAAGACTAAAAATTGCTTCAGACCAACAACAGGTCCTGGGGTTGGCTCAGTTGGAAGATAATCAAACTGAGATTCATCCCGGTTTGGATGGTGCTATTACCCGACTCTAATTAAAATTGCAGAGGGCTGAATGAATGCAGGGCAAAGGAGAAACTGAGAACTAAGAGGCTTCCAAATGAAGCTTCTGATCCTTATGAGCCATCCCCTGAGCAGACAACAAAAATAACTAATGCAATGGAAACAAAGACAGTGAAGCATTAGAGATATGACTGACCTACAACACCAAACTGCCACCGAGTCCGTTCTGACTCACGGCGACCCTATAGGGCACGGTAGAACTATCCCTGTGGCTTTCCTAGACTGTAACTCTTAAAGGGAATAGAAAGTCTCATCCTTCTCCCTGGGAGTAGCTGGTGGTTTCAAACTGGTGACCTCCTGGTTAGAAGCCCATTGGATAACCACTACACCCTCAGGGCTCTATAATCAAATGCCTATTGCACAGTTGCAAGTGTTTACTTATGATACTCAGATCCCCAAAAACCGGAGGTATAAATACATCATAGGGAAAAGTTGAAGCTACTTACTACTCCTGGAAAGACTTCCAATCTTGTCAAGCCTACAGAAGTTTGCTATGAACTCCATAAAAGAATATGCAAATTGGAGAAGTTTACTTCTTCATTTGAAACAACTTTTGGTCCCATGAAGACACCTTCCAGGTCATAGAAAACAATCCGCAATTAAGAAAGAACAAAAAGAAATGCTAGTGACATCGCATGCCACTTTCAAACACCACCCACCGAGACCCACCTCCGTGGAGTCAATAGCTATGCACAGTGACCCAGTCATGCAGAGCAGAACCGCTCTTGGGTTTCTGAGGTGAATAGGTTTAAACCTCTGACCATTTTGTTGAGAACACTAAACCCAAATCAAAACAAAGCAGCCAAACTTACTGTCAAAAAGTTGATTCTGACTAATATTAACTTCATAGGACACAGTAGAACTGCCCCTCTGGGTCTTGGAGCCTGTACCTCTTACCAGAGCAGATAGCCTCATATTCCTCCTGAGCACTGGCCATCGGCTTTGAACTGCTGACATTGAGGTTAGCAGAGGAAATGGTTGGTGACCCAGTACACCACCAAGGCTCTCCTTAGAGACTTCACTCGCTGTCATGGAATCAATTCCAATGCACTGCGACCCTAGAGGGCTGGATAGAACTGCCCCTGTGGGTTTCCAAGGCTGTAACTCTTCCTAGGAGTAGAAAACCTTGTCTTTCTCCCATTAAGAGGCTGATGGTTTTGAACTGCTAAACTTGTGGTTAGCTGCCACTGTGTAAATAATATGCCACCAGGGCTCCTCAGATAAAACTCCAAATTAACATAGCTGGTGATTTTTAACACTAATGGATTTCTTATTTTGCAGGTTGACTACAGCATCTCTTTACTATAACTATAACCACCTTTGACGGTAGTTAAATATGAGCCCGTTTGTATGTAAACTTTTAGGCCATGTATCTTACATGGAGACAGATCATTAAGCACATCTCCATTATGTTTTATATTGCAGAATTTAACTTGCTGTAACTGATAGATAGAAGTCATAAGGTTGTGGATTAACTCATTTCATTTTGGATAAATCATATTTAGCTTTCTATTTTATCAGTTCTCAGATATCACCTATATGTTATTGACTCATACCCACAATCAGGATTAAAATGTGGTAGATTAAGATGAGTCTTTAGGACTGAACATTCAAAGTCATAAATTCACTATTGTATTTTTAAATTTTGCAAATAATAGGTGCATTCTCTATTTGTTGGTCACTGGTCCCTCCTCTTTTTCTTTAATCATTTTATTGGGGGCTCATATAACTCTTATCACAATGCATACATCCATCCATTGTGTCAAGCACACTTGTACATGTGTTGCCATCATCATTTTCAAAACATTGTCTTTCTACTTGAGCCCTTGGTACCAGCTTCTGATTTTTTCTTCTCCTTTCCCCCTCCTCCATCATGAACCCTTGATAATTTATAAACCATTATTATTTTTTTTTCATGTCTTTCATTGATCAATGTCTCCCTTCACCCACTTTTCTGTTGTCCACCCCACTGGCAGGGGATTATATGTAGATCATTGTGATCAGTTTCCCCTTTCTCAACTCACCTTCCCCTTACCCTCCTGGTATGGTTACTCTCAATATTGGTCCTGAGGGGTTTATCTGTCCTGGATTCCCTGTGTTTCCATCTCTTATCTGTACCCATGTATATGCTCTGGTCTAGCCAGATTTGTAAGGTAGAATTGGGATCATGATAGTGGGGGATGGGGGGTAGGAAGCATTAAAGAACTAGAGGAAAGTTGTATGTTTCAACGGTGCTATACTGCACCATGACTGGTTCGTCTTCTCCCTGCAACCCTTCTGTAAGGGGATGTCCAATTGCCTACAGATGGGCTTTGGGTCTCCACTCTGCACTCCTCCTCATTCACAATGGTATTTTTTGTTCTAGGTCTTTGATACCTGATACCTCATCCTATTCACACCTCATGATCACCCAAGCTGGTGTGCTTCTATCATGTGGGCTTTATTGCTTTTCAGCTAGATGGCTGCTTGTTTATCTTCAAGCCTTTAAGACCCCAGACACTATATCTTTTGATAGCCAGGCACCATCAGCTTTCTTCAACACAGTTGCTTATGCACCCACTTTGTCTTCAGTGATCATGTTGGGAAGGTGAGCATCATTGAATGCCACAGTGTTCTTGCATTGAAGGAGTACTTGAGTAGAGAGGCCCAATGTCCATCTGCTACCTTAATACTAAACCTATAAATATATGCACATAGATCTATTTTCCCAATGTCATATATAAATATATTTACATATGTATTTAGACCTCTATAAATAGCCTTTTGCACTATGGTGTTGGCAAAGAATATTCCATATACCATGGACTGCCAGAGAGGAAATACATCTGCTCTGAATGTAGCACATCCAGAATCCTCCTTAGAAAGAGGGATGGAAAGACTTCATCTCAGGTATTCTGGAACTGTTAGCAGGAGCAGCCAGTTTCTAGAGAAGGACCCCAGGCTTGCTAGGGGGTATGCAAAAAGGAGAAAGACTCTTCATTGGATGGGTTGGCATAGTGGCTGCCACAACAGGCAGAAATATAGGATTGCTCATGAGCATGTTGCAGGACTGGGGAATTTCCTTCTTTTGTACAGAGGATCTCTGTGAGTCAAAAAGGACTGGATGGTACCCAACAACAACAACAATGGCCAATTGAAGTGTAGACTCAAGTTATTATTATTAGAGAACTTAAGATAGACCTTGGAATGTTCTTTTTGACAGTTAATGTGGCACTATTTGTCTTCAATTTGCCATTCCCAGCACAAGAGGTTATATGACTGACTCAAATTGGCCAATATCAGTCCATGTCAGCATATTTATTCCTAGGGTATTGATTTTCATGTGTTCCATTTTGTTTTTTGACAACTTCCAGTTTTCTCAGATGCATCCTTTATTCATTCCATGTTCTCATTATTAATGAATGTTCACAGCATTTTCTTCTCAATTTAAGTCTCTTTTGACACTATATCCAGGTCTTTAAGTTGGGCACTCCTCCAAGGTGGTCGCTCTTCCAACCAGAGGGCCTCATCTTCTGGTCCTCTATTGGATGTTTTTCTACTGCCGTTACCAAGAGTCACACTGACACATTTCTTTAGGAGTAGATCAGTAGGTACTTCTTAGTCTTAGAATGCAAGCTTTGCTGAAACCTGTCCACAATGGTGACCTTACTCATGTTTAAAATACCAGTAGAATAGCTTCCAGAACCATAGAAACACAAAAATCACCAGAATACAACAAACTGATAGACAAGAGGTGGGTTTATTAGATTAGAATTTTAGTTGATCTTGCATGAATAAGTAAAGAATTTTTAAAAATTAATCTATGTAAATATTTTATTATTTTTTAGAGGCCATAATCATGAGTATATATTTTTGTGAGTATGAACCATATGTTAATTAAATTTTTAAAAATAAATCACAGGCTAAAATTCCATTTGAGACTAAGGATAATAATAATCACTTAGTACATATAAATAAGTAATACATAAAAGAAAACTGAGATGCCTCAGCTTTAATGGATGGCTAGACTAGTAACCTACCAAAAAATTACAACTGTCTCAGAAATAAAACACTTTCTGGATGAATCAGAAATATTAAAGAAAATTAGAATATGCTCATAACTTCAGGGAAAATAGTTAATTGGCTAACTTATGTATTAATATTAAAATGGCTAGGAAGAAAAATCTCTAAACAACCAGTTCCACCATGTTGCCATTCATTGCCAAGTGAGCAGTTTTCATTCTTTATTAAAATACATTTTTTTCTGTGCAAGTTTCATTAGATTTAACACTTTATCTTTACAATTTTATGCATACATTTATAAGCTTAAGAAATATAGGGAAACTCTCCATCATTTCATACTGGAGAAAGTTTAGAGACCAAAGTAATATGTAGCTATTGCTAATTTTTAAAATCTTTGATAACTCAATCATATGAATTCTCTTGTAATTTATATAGTTGCTCAGTGAATATAAGAAATCTTTAGCTTATTTGAATCTTTAATGAAATTGATATTAAAAAAATTAATCTAGTTGTAAATGTAGAAGATTCTTCCATCTTGAAATCATTATGTAGTAAGGTTATCTACTGGGAACTTTTTTTTTTCATTCTAAATATGTATGCACGGATATTTGATTTATTACTTCATCTAAATTTGTTATTTACAGGACCAATGTTACAGCAAGAATTCTATGTTTGGAACAGGCCTCTTGAAATGAGCTTGTTTTGCTTAATTTACAGTGTTGCAACATGCTGTCAGCTTTTCAAGTAAGTGCTATAGTAGCAGGATAATTATTTACATATGGCATTTATCTCACAACAGAAAAACTCCAGCCTTTAGCATTTTTGTCCCAAGCAATGGCCACGTGCCATAGTTAAATCAAGAAAACACAATACCTCTGTAAATCTAAAGTGTAGGTAGTTAAAGGAAACCATTCATAGACATTTGGCCCATATTAGTAGCCTCAGGGAGGTGTCTCTCAAGGGAAACCAACCCATCTTGGCACTTCATTTTGCCTTGGAATGAGGGGTGTGTGGGTTGGATTCCAAATGTTATTCAAGTTGCCTAGCTACCACATCTCAATAGAAGGAGAAACTGAATTTTGACAATTGGCCAGGCAGCAAATCACCAGGGTCTTTCTTGACAGTTAGGTAGGAGGGAGTTTTCCATTTTTCCCAAGGATGTCTTCTTTGAATAAGACTGGCTATCAGAGAAAAGCTAAGGGGAATACTTACCTTTCATTGCTTCCAATTCACATTTGTTTTTAGTAGCTTTCAGGCTAAACCATGGACTTGGGGTGAATAAAAAATTCAGGGAACAGATATTTCTTGAGTCCTGATGATATTCCAGATTGTGATGGATGAGCGTGATACAGGAGTACTTAAGGCTTGAGCTGGAGTCCTTGAGCGGTACAGGTAGTTGATATGCTCTTTGCTTAAGGTGAAAACCAAAATGTTGGAGGTTTAAGTCTGTACAGGAGCCCTGCACAGTGGTGATGAGTTGAGCTGCTAACTGCAAGGTTAGCAGTTCAAAACCACAAGCCACCTCTTGGGAAAAGGAGGGGATTTCTATTCCCATAAAGAGTTACAGTCTCAAAAAATCACAGGGTCAGTGCTACCCTGTCCGACAGTGTCACTGGGAGTCAACATCGACTCAATCGCAGTGAGTTTGGAGTATATGTTGGAGAAGCATTCTGGGATAATGTCTGTCTTCTTCCATAACACTCAGCTGCTGAAACCCTAGGAAGCACAGGCCTACTCTGACAGACATGAAGCTGCCGTGAATTAGAATGAACTTGATGGTGATTGGTTAAGGGGTGGTCTGAGAGAGTGGTAATGGTGAAGGAAACTGATGGTTAATTTTATGTAAATTTGGCTAAGTTATGGTATCCGGTTATGATATTAAGGATGCATTTACATGTGATTAACATTTAAATCAGCTGACCTTAAGTAAAGTCAATGACTCTCCATAATTTTTTAGGTCTCATATAACCCAGTGCAGACCTTCAGAGTAAAAATTGAGTTTTCCCTAAAGAGAAGAATTATGGCTCAAGATTCTAAATAGACATCTTGGAGAACCTTAGCGCTTTGCCCAACCTGTCAATTTCACACAGGAGATGATTGGGGTTTCCAACCTGGAACCTGACTTCTGGATTTAGCCAGTCTCAAATTTATGTGAGACAATTCCTTAAAATAAATAACTTTAGCTACATCGGTATTTATCTTATTGTTCTGTTTCTTTGGAAAATACTAAGAAAAATATGAAGTGTATTGGCATAGATGGAGCCCCGGTGGTTTAGTTGTTATGTGTTGGCTGCAATGGGCATGGTCAGCAGTTCAAAACCACCGGCAGCTCCATGGAAAAAAGATTGGGCTTTGTATTCCTATAAACAGTTCCAGTCTTGGAAATCCACAGGGGTTGCCATGAGTCAGCATTGACTCTGTTCACGTAGAAAAGGAAAGAGCCTTTTAGGCAGGGTCACCGTTTTGTTGTTAGGTGGACTTCACCTTACAATGACCCATCTCACAGTGAGGCCGGATGAAACACAGCCTGGTTCTGCAACACCATCACAGTTCCTGAGGCTTGAGCCCATTGTTGCAGCCACTGTGCCAACCCATCTTATTGAAGGTCTTCTGTTTCAATGCCCTTCTGTTTTTCAAGCAGGATGTCCTTTTCCAGGGATTAGTCTCTCCTCTGAACAAGTCCAAAGGATGTGAGATGAGGTCTCACCATCCTTACTTCTAAGTAACATGCTGCCTGTGCTTCTAGGGGAACTGCTATAGCTTCAACAAAAGAGCTTTGTATGTGTGAGGCCAACAAGAAGGCCTATAATTAAAAGGAAAGCTATCATAGGGTTGTTCAAGGTCTTAAAAGTACTATTACGGATTTTGAACCTTCGCCAGAATATAATAGGAAGTTTTTGCAGGGCTGCAGCAGAGCAAGCTCACAGTTTAAAGAGATTCCAAGTATTACAAAAAAAATGAATTAGAGATGGCCATGGCACATGAGAGCAGCAATATTAAATTCAGGGACCTGATTAGAAAGTTGTTATATCATTATAATATTTGTCCAGACAAATGATGCAAATATGGACTGGGGCAATGCCACTAGAAACGGAAGGAAAAAGCTAGATTCAATAGCTGTTGTAGAGGTAGGGGGCAGAAATGGATGACAGGCTGAGTGAGATGCTAAGGGAAGAAAGAGATCATGGGTGAGTATTAGAGTTCTGCCCGTGAGAAAGAGGGAGAAGTACTCTTCTCTGTATAAGGAGATGTCGAGGTGCTTGTGAGAAATCCAGATAGAAAAACCATGGAAGCGGTGAGACTAGAATTTGGGGACTCAGAGTTACATTTTATACACAAAATAATTATTCACAGAAGATATATCTAGACCAGGGGTCCTCAAACTTTTTAAACAGGGGGCCAGTTCACTGTCCCTCAGACCTGTTGGAGGACCGAATTATAGTTTAAAAAAAACTATGAACAAATTCCTATGCACACTGCACATATCTTATTTTGAAGTAAAAAAACAAGCAGGGCAAAAACACCCGGCAGGCTGGATTAATGTCCTCGGCGGGCAGCATGTGACCCGCGGGCCGTAGTTTGAGGATGCCTGCTCTAGACAAAGCATGAAGTTCACCCATTCTTAAGTGTGTCTTTAAGTCAAATTTGTAGGTAAGTAAAAAACAGGTGCATAGAGTTTTTTAAAGCCTTGTTTCAGTGCAAGAAAAGGCTCAAAGCCTTCTTAATGATTTAGAAGCTGTAGAGTGCGTCTGATGAATTTGTAGCAAGTTGGGGTTGGTTCATTCGTTCAAAGTGAGGACAAATTTACATAACATTAAAAGGCAATTATGAGTTGTCAGACATTTGTAACACGGGGACTTACTGCAGAGTAATAGAAGCTATAAAAATGCTGGCAATTGTTTAGGGAGCTAGTGGGCAGGGGTCAGTATCGGATAAAGTCCCATTCAGCCTCTGATGCTTTCTTCTAGGCGGGAATCCAGTGTATCTGAGAGCGAGGACCTGGCCATCTGCTTCCCCAAAGACTCTGCTGCTGTTACAGGCCATCGAGTGGGCTCCACCCACAGTGACCGTGGGCAAAGCAGAGGGACACACTGCCCGGCCTGTGCCGGACTCACAATTGTTCCTGTGCTGGAGTGCATTGTGGAAGCCACTGGGTCAATCCACCTCCTTAAGGTTTTCCTCTAGATATCTTTCTGCAGGGACCGATCTTCCCTAACAACGTGTCTAAAGTCTGTAAGACGAAGTCTTGCCATCCTTGCTTCTAAGGAGCACTCTGGCTGGACTTCTTCCAAGACAGATTGGTTTGTCGCTGGTAGTTCACATGCCAGCAGGGTCACTCAAAGTGAAAAGATGTCAAGGAACTTCCCGACTGGCTCTCTGCTTCGGAGGAAGTACCCACCGAAAGCGCTAGGCATAGCGTGGGAATATTGTTCCTAAAGATTACGGTCTAGACAACCCTACAGGCAGTTCTACTCTGTTACCTTAGTACTTACCAACTGGGGAGCAGTCACAAAGAAGGAGGTTTTCTGGAGTCTTACCGAACTGCATATTTGCCATCTAGAAGCAATGACAAGAGTAAACAAATTGAGGAGAGGAGCAGGGCAGAACATGACATCAAAGACGAACTGGAATAAAAGTAAAGAAAGAGGTTGATACTGGGCAAATTCTTAATTTATTTCCTATCAGAAAACACATGCACCACACTCACACACAGACACACACATATATCTTCATCGTATTCGCTCACAACTCTTGCCTTTGAACTGTATTTTGGTGTAATGTGAAACATTAACATACTTTTGAAATCTTTTTACAGTGCTTCTTCCAGCTCCCCTATTAAACCATAATATGGAGAGCTGAAGTGAAAACACACACACACACACACACACACACACACACACACACGAGCAGTATGTTTTCTTTCTATGGATCATATTTTCCTGGCCATGCCAGTCCATAAGGTGCTCATGTAGCCACACTGATGGTCAAGAACAAATGTCTCTGGCAGTTGCCCCCTCCTTTTCCCAGAAACTTGAGCTCCTCTATTTATTTCTGGGCCCCTCCAAGGGTATTTCCAGGGGTGGCATTCAAATCACTTAACAAACAGTTCACTGCCCGAAGGAACATTTTATGTATAAAATAACTGGATCTACCAAAAAGTAGTTTATTATTTCCACATGATAGCAGAATACCGCTGTTGTGCAGATGAACGTTAACAAAATAGTGAGGAACATACATTTGTCCTTTCCGTATTGGGCGCCTACCCAGCCACCCACCTTAGAGAGAACCCTCATTATAAGTGCCATTTTAACAACTGGTTCGCCGAACTCAACAAGGCAGGAGGTACCGGTTCTGTGGAACCGGCATGGACAGGTTGTATTCCACCACTGGGGCTTGGTGCCCTTCACCAAGAAACCTTGAACTGGTGTGCAAGCCAAGTGGGTTACATCTTGTTTCTCCAAGAACAATAGCGCCATCTTCTGCCTCTACCTTCTTTCACTGGCCCCTCGCAGGGCGCTGAATGGTCCGGTGATGCTGAGAGAGAATGGAGGCGTCGGTAGGGTCCAAGGGGCTTACTCCATTCGATGTTTCACACTGAGAAGCTCTTCATTATAGAATGCTACCAAATGGTGCTCACTGCCTTGCTTTCCAATAGATTTTGTGCTTATGTTTCTGTGTTTAATGGTGTTATCTACCAGATTGCTGGTGCAGATTTCAGTAGTGGATTTTGGGGAAACAAGAGTAAAGCCTGTGTTCTTGTTCTTCAGTGCCATCGAGTCACTTCGGACAATGACACACTGCCCCATCCTGTGACATGCTCACAATTGTTCCTATGTTTGAGCCGATGCTGCATGCCGTGTGTCAGTCCATCTCACTGAGGGCCTGCCTCTCTTTGCTTCCCCTCTGCTGACCAAGCATGATGTCAGTTGTGGGATTCACCCGGTTTGCACCAGTTCAGCAGAAATGATACCTAAATATTTCACTGAGTTTGGCGAACCTGTTGTTAAAACGGCACTTGTAATTCCATGAGGGTTCTCTCTGAGTTGGTGACTGGGCAGTTGCCCAATGTGGAAATCCAAAATTTACACTCCTTACTCTTTTTTAACATTTATCTGTGCAACAGCATATTCTGTGTCCGTAGTACTGTTCATTCTGACCATAGGTATTGGAAATTAGACAGAACTATGCCTGTGATTTATTTATTCATTTCATAAAACTCGCTATACTATTGATGAAATACTATGCGTTTATTCCCTTGCATTTGTTACTTCAGTAAACAAACACAGGACATAAAGGGAAAGCGTGCCAAGCAACCAGAGGGTGACATGCTGTCATTCGTTTCAGTTTTGTCTTATGCTCCAAATTCCCATGAGTATTATTAGGGAATTATGGAATTCCTAAAAGTGTTCACAGAGCTAATAATATTGTCAGAACAATTGCTGTAAGTTCAGCAGAAGCAGAAAGGGACTTTTCAAAGGAGAACACAAGTTCAGAGAAGAGAAGTCACCTATTTCTTTTTTTATTTATTTTTATTTTTTAATTGTTTTTGTCACCTATTTCTAATATACCAGACAAATGACTATTGTCTATTTGGCTCACCTCTAAAGAAATGGGATCCTACTCCTACAGTGAAAAGCTGGTTAAGGCTAAATCCCAGTGGATGATGCTCAAATGAAAGTGAAGAATATTTTAAGTAAGAACACCAATCAAGAAGCAATATGGAAATACCTTAAACAAGAGTTTTATTGTTTTTAGTCAGATATTATTTAATATTTTTCATTAATATTTTGAAACTTGTATAGCATAATCTAGTTTTGTGTACCTCTTTTATTGTTCTTTAAGTATTAACTGTGTGCAATAATAAACTACCTTTTGATATATCTTTTTTTAATAAGTAAAACTATCATTAGGGAAGTGAACCAGGTGTTAAGTTATTTGTCTTCCACCACTGCATGATCTCCTTCTCCAGGGAAAGGTGTCTACTGACAGTATGTCCAAAGTATGTAAGACAAAGTCTTATTTCTAAGGAGCTTACTTACTTACTTACATCTTGCTTCTAAGGAGCACTCTGGCCTTATATCTTCCAAGACAGTTTGGTTTGTCCTTCTAGCAGTCCATGGTACTTTCAACATTCTTCTCCAGCACCACAATTCAAATGCACCTATTCTTCTACAGTCTTCCTTATTCAATGTCCAACTTTCACATGCATATGACGCAATGGGGAATGCCATGACTAGGGTCACTAAATAATATAGAGATACCCAAAGGGTGTTATGCTGAGTCAAACAAGTCAGTTGCAGAAGGACAGACATTGTATGTGACTCGCATAGTAAGAATTCAGTAAAAGGTTTGCATGCAGAAAGGCACACGCTTTGATGGCTACTGGGGAGTGAAGGGAAGGGAAGGGGGGGGGAATCAATGACTAAGAAGTAGACATTTATTAATATGGGTGAAGGGAAAGATGGTATGCAATAAAGAGGAGGTTAGCACAACATGACCAAGGCAAAGGAAGACATTGGGAGTTATATGAGAGTAAAAGTCTACCAAAACCTTTAGTAACAGTAATACCAAACAATAACAATAATTAAAAAGATACATAGGCAGATTTGCAAGCTGAACAGAAATGGGAAGGCAAATGGAGGTATACTCACAATATAAGTTTAGCAAAGGGAATTTCTACATTGTATTTGTATGTGCTACAAATATATCCAAGGATATTGTAGAACATAGGGGAAATGGGGTGAAAAAGTTCTGTAAACTTCTTAGCCATAATAAAACATTTGGGGGTTTAGTACCACAATATCAACAGCCATCTAGGTCAATTGCCATAACATAGTATACAAAGACAATGTTCTACATCCTATTTCAGTAAATATTGACCGGGTTCTTAAAGCATGCCAATGACGGTCTCACATGCAGCTAGCTATTGGTCTCTTCCTGTCCATGGCAAAGAGGATAAAGTGAATCAAAGACTCAAGAAAACAATTAATCCAATGGACTAATGGACCGCAGACATCACTGCCTCTACAATCTTGATTCTAGAAGAACTAGATGATGCCTGGCTACCACCATTGACAAGCTTTTTTTTCTTGT
>NW_022103896.1:20198901-20201232 GCF_000313985.2 Echinops telfairi
CCCTCAGTGTGCTCCATTCCAGTTCCCCAGAGGCTGTGGTTGCATGAGGGGTCTTCAGACAAGTCAGAGCTGGGCTCTGGATGGTGATCCATCCTAGCAACATGAGTTTCCCGTCCTGTGACAAAAGCAAGTCACGTAGCTTCTTTAAGTTTCGGTTTGCTCATTGGTAACATGGTCCTATTAATAGTCTCTGTGTCTCAATAAAGATGAAATGATATGTTATAAAACATTCAACCTTCATGCTCAGCACTTTGCATTGGGCAAACGTGCTGCACAAAACCTCTTAAAGGTATTAAAGTGCTACAATGTCACTTGGAAGACAGGTTTGCTTGGCCCAAACAATAGTATTTTCAATTGTTTCATATGCGTGTGAAAGCTAGACAAAAGGAAAAAGGAAGATGCCAGAAAGAATTCGATGCATTTGAATTATGGTGTTCATGAGGAACGTTGTAAGTACGATGGACTGCCAGAACAAACCAATGTATACTGGAAGAAGTACAGCCAGAATGCTCCTTGGAAGCAAGGATGGTGACACTTAGCCTCGTGTACTTTGGACAGGTTATTAGGAGCTTTGGAGAAGGACAACATTTTTCATGAGGTCGAAGGTAAGAGCTAAGCAGAAAGATCCTCAGGAAGAGGGACTGCTGTATTGGCTACAACAATGGGCCCAAACACGGCAACAATTGTGAAGACGGTGCACGACACTGCAGTGTTTTGTTCTGTTGTACGTAAGGTCACTCACCATGAGTTGGCATGGCTCACTGGTACCTGACAACAACAATACATTTCAAGCATCTGCACCATGGCAAGCACCAATGTAACATTCATTGTGTTATAGCCACTATGGAAAGTGCTACACATAAAAATGTAGACAAGACACCCAGACTCAGACACACCTTATAAACTTGTAGAAACACATCAAAATCAGTACCTAGGGAAAAGGACAAGTGAATTAATAAGTGCAAGTTGTAATAACTGCTGGCAGGAAGGACAGTCACAGTCCTATTGTGGAAGAGTGCTCAGGGAAGAGAGCTCCAAAGGGGAGACATATAACCCATGCAAAAAGCAGGGAGGTTGGCAGGAGAGGGGTGGTGCAAATGGTTAAGCTGTCTAGGACAAGCTGAAAGTTGGCACTTTGAACTCACGCAGCAGTGTGAAAAGACAGAACGGGAAATATCACACAGCCTTGAGAGCAGAGTTCTGCACACGTGGGGTGAATTAGAGTGGACTCAATGGCAGCTAACCACAATGACCCCCCTCCCCTCTCCCCAAATTTCAGATATCGGTCAGGGAATTAAGTCTAAGAAAATCACGAAGAAATGACATGACTGCCTCTCAGTGGCTTCCCTCCCACCGTCCCATCACCCACTCCTTCTTCAAAAGCATGTTTCCATCTGAGGTTCTGTCTTCCCTGCTTTGTACGCTTGGCATCTCAGAAAAATCCACCTGATGGACATTTTCTACATATTTGTTGAACAAAGAATGATTATTTGGCAAAGAGAAAAACAGCGTGGGCAGAACAATCCCACAGTAAACCCTATCTCTCCTTTCTCCACGCCTCAGCTGCTCAGACTTACAGACACCGGGAACAGGACTCTAATGTACGTTTCCTAACATTATCTTTGGGAGAATAATCTGAGATATTTTTAGTTCCAAGACTATCCGAGTCAGGAAGTTACAGGAATCCGAATGCAGCAGCTTGGCAATAAAACTATTCCCTTCATCAGAGCCGAGTTTGCTGTGGCAGGTTAGATATCAGAGGCAGCTTTCTGAGGCCAACTTCTTTAGTTCTTTGTAATGAAATGGCTGTTCTTTAGTACTTTTTAATAAAATGGCTTATTCAGTGTATTTCTAAATGCTTATGTAGAAATACCTATTTTAAGGTAAACAAAACGAAGGAGGACATTTACGCTCTGTTCCTTTTCATTATATTAGCAAAAAGAAACAAAAAAAACCAACTAACTGAACAAACTGGTTAGTTTACATTCTTGGTAAGGCATTACCTATTTCTTGATATAAAGCAAACCCAACCCCATGGCCTTTGGGCCCAACGCATAGCAATCCTATAAGACAGAATGGAACTGCCCCATAACATCTATACAGCTGTCAATCTTTACCGACGCCCACTGCTGACTCTCAAAGGATGCAAACAGCCTTCCTTTGGGTTAACAGTCAGCACTTTGACCTGGTAGGCTGCTTTCTTAAGAGAAGGAAGTAGACATGTAAATATATACCAGGAAGTACTGGGTCAAGGGCATGTACCTTACTACTTATACGTTATTTGAGACCAAAGATCAGAAAGTTTCCTCTTTCGCCCTATGGTTTTTTCAA
>NW_022103896.1:20201547-20203094 GCF_000313985.2 Echinops telfairi
CTGGGGAACACCTAGTGGCTCAAAGAGTTAAGACTACTTAACCAAAAGGTTGGTGGTTCAAATACACCAGAGGCACATTGGAAATCAGAGAGCCCTGGCGACCTGCTTCCATAAATCGTAGTGAGCAGTTCTACTCTGGAACCACAGGTCAGAATCGACTTTAGGTAGGCAACTAGCAACAACACAGGGATACGTCTAGCTTAAACTGGAAAAGGAGCAATGCAGAAATGTCTCTTCACAGTGTTTAAGAGCGAACTGGATCGTAGCAGGAACAAGTGTGGTGTTTACTGTCAGTGGAAAGGGAGGCTTCCGGTGCCAGTTAAACTAATGAGGTGAACTTTCACACCATCTCAATTATACCTTAAGAAAAATAAAATCAAAATTGTTTCATAATGGTGGGTTTTCTCAGTCTTTTTGAAATATGTGAATCAATAAGAATGTGTTTTTCTTGGGCCATAATGATCCTCTAGGACTAGTGATAATGTCTCATAGAGTTTCTCAGACTGTAGCCTTTACGGAAGAAGACCACTGCATCTTTTGAGTGCTGGTATGTTTAAACTACTAACTTCTTAGTATGCAATGGAGCACTGAACCACTGAACCAGACTCCTCTGTGGTGGCTGTGTGTGGCTGTGGTCTAGAGAGCTGTCACTTGTATTTCAAATACCGGTAGGATCACTGACGATGAACAGATTTTAGCAGAGCTCTCAGACTAGAAAGAAAGAATCAGCTGTCCACTTTTAAGGGATTGGCCCCGAAAACCTTTAGGAGTAGCAGTAGAACCTCATCTAATAGCGCCAGAAGGTGAGTCCTCAGGTTGAAAGTCACGCAAAATATGTCAACATTCATGGAACCAACAGCTCAGAAATCAAATGGCAGTGTGTTGTACTGTGTACATCTTTAAAGACCCTTTAAAGGTGTTAAAGAGAAAAGATGTCACTTGGAAGACTAAGGTGTGCCTGACCCAAGCCATGGTATTTTTGATTGCCCCATATATATGTGAAAGCTGAACAATGGATAAGGAACTTATAGGAGAATTGATGCATTTTATTAGTGTTGGATTGGATATTGAATGTATTATGGACTGCCAGAAGACCAAATAAATATGTCTTCAAAGAAATATAACCAAATAAATAAATAAATAAAAAATACAACCAGAGGGGTTCTTAAAATAAAGAATAGTGAGACTTTGCCTCACATACTTTAGATATGTTATCAAGAGAAGTCAGTCCTCGGAAAAAGGACATCATGCTTGGTAAAGTGGAGGGGTATAGAAAAATGAGAAGACCTTCAATAAGATGGATTGACACGGTGTCTGCAAAAAATGAGCTCACCCTTGACCAGGATTGTGAAGGTTGGGGCAGTTTTCCACAGAACAGGTTGCTGTGGGTTGAACCTGACTCGACGGCACCTGACCGATTCGCTATGATTTTGTACCAGGGGCAGGCATTGTGATGCATGGTGCTATATACTCCTTCAGAAACGGGGAGTCCACCATCCCAGCTTCAGGGAGTGCTGCCAGCACAGAGTCCCCAACTTTCAGACAAC
>NW_022103896.1:20204799-20209343 GCF_000313985.2 Echinops telfairi
AGGGCAATGAATGTACAAATGTGCTTTACACAATTGATGTATGTATGCATTGTGATAAGAGTCATATGAGCCCCTAATAAAACGATTAAAAAAAAGGAACAACAAAAAAGCAGATATGTCTACATTAATATGAGACCTATTAATCTTCAAGACAAGACGTTTACCAGTTGAATATAAGAATAGAGATGAATTTATGGAGAAGATCAAACAATCTTAATATGTACATGCCTAATAGCATAGATCCAAGTTATATGAGGCAAATACACATAAAAATGAAAAGAGAAATAGACAAATCTATAATCATAGTTATTTTAGACAATTTCTCCCCAATAATTTACATAACAAGTAAACAAAAGTCAAGGAGATTTGCAAAAAACGAGCTAAAACACCCTGACTTAATTGACATTTATGGAGCACCACACCCACTGATGTGCCTGGGGAATTCATCAAGCTAGATCTATTGAGCCATGAAAGAAGTCTCGTTAGATTGCAGAGTATTGAACTGACTCAGAACGTTCCCGCTAAAGATAACCGAATGTTCTCTCGAAACACAATAGAATTCCGTTAGAACTTGATAGAAATACGATCTTTACAAATTCCCCACATACTTGGAAGTTAGGAAAGGCACTTGTGAATCACACGGCTCAAAGGAGAAAGCACAGTGAAAGCCAAGTCTTTCCAGCGGAAAGGTAATAAAATCGGGACAGTAAACATTGTACTGTGGAAAATTTGCAAATTCAATACTTCATATTAGAAAAGAGGAAAGATTTAAGTCCATGACCTAAATATCAACCCTGAGAAGTTAGAAAAAAAAGTCTCAATGAAGCAAACGTCAGGTCAATGGTGTAGTAGGTTATACATTGAGTTCGAACTCACCAGCTACTCAGCTTCTGGATGGTGAAATGAAAATAAAGAGATATCAGGAACATCTGTCCCATGCTTTTGAAAAGTTAGCTAAAATAGGTTGTTATTCTTGTTGTATCCTTGAGTTAAAGCTGACTCATAGTACTCACATGTACAGCAGAATGAAACAGTGTCCGGTCCTGTGCTATCTTCTCCAGAGTCGGTGTGCGGAAGCCCATTGTTGCAACCACTGCTTCATTCCTGATCGGTTAGGGTTTTTTGACCCTGCACGTTACTACGCATGATGTCCTTTCCAGGTATGGACCCCTCCTGAGAATAATAATAAAATCATAATAATTTACCCAACTCATAAGAGAAACAATAGACAACTTGAATAATAAATATTTTAAGCAAAAACCTTCCTACAAAGAAGTTTCCAGGCCCCTTTGTGTTCCCTGGAGAATTCTCCAAACATGTGCAGGAGAAATATTATCAATATTATACAAACTCTTCCAGAAAATGAAAGAGAAAAGAACACTTTCTAACATAGTAGACATATATAACTTTGACACAAAAATTGACATGAACATTAAACAAAGAGCGTGTCTTCAATCTGATGACAGTTAACATCATTCTTAATAATGAAATTCTTAATGTTTTCCCCCTAAGATCACGAGCAAATAAATGTCTGCTATCTCCACTACTATTCAGAATTGTGTTGGGAAATTTAGTTAGTGACCCAGTACAATAAGACAGGAGGTAGAAATAAAAGGTATCCAGAAAGAGCAAGACTTTTATTTATAGATACCATATTGGACATAGAAAATTCTAAAATGTTTGTTTGTATGTGTGTAAATACACACAACATTGTAGTAGAAAGATGATTTTTATGTCAACTTTACGATGTATAAGAATGTAGGGGTGGTAGCCAGCCTTCAAACAGGAGCACCCGATGGCACCTCCTTGCGGGTGTGACCTTCTTGTAATTGGGAGGGCCCTGGGAACATCCGCTCTCTCTCCCCTTTGCCTCTTGCTTGCTGGGCTCTGCCACTGACTCTGAGATCTGCCGATGCCCTGCATGTTTCCATTGACCTTGGATCAACACAAATCTGTACCCACGGGACTGTGATCTTCCTACATTCTGCATCTGCATGTGGCTCTGACTCTGAAGAGGGACTGATGAACGACTGTAGTACTAGACTTATGAACTGGAGTTGGAATAGGCTGGGATGCCTTCTTCATATATAATTACTTCTTGATTTATGTAAACCTCTGTCTTATATATAGACGAGTGTCACTGGATTTGTTTCTCTAGACCACCCAGCCTAACACAAAGATTATCAATAATTTTTAAGTTAGTGAGACCACAGGATGCAAGATCAACATAGAAATTAACTTTGTATTTCTTTCTAAAAGAACAAAGGAATACTGCATAATTTAAAATCAGGAAAGGTATGCATCAGGCTTGCCTTCTCTCACTATATTTGTTCAATCTATATGCGGAGCAAATAGTTTAAGAGACTGAAGCAAAGGAGGGACTCAATATCAGGATTGGAGGAAGGTTTATTAATAAACTGCAATATGCAGATGATGCAATCTTGCTTGCTGAAGGGGAATGGAACTTGAAGGCTGATGGAGATCAAGCACTCAGTTTGGATTACAACTCCATATACATAAAGAAAATCAAAATCCTCACAACTGTACTAATAGGTAGCATCATGATAAACAAAGGAAAGATTGACGTTATCAAGAATTTTCAGCTTGCTTGGATCCACAACTATTGCTCATGGAAGCAACGGTTAAAAAATCAAACATGTTGCAGTGGGGCAACCGGTTGCACAAGATCTCTTTAAAATGTTGAAGAACAAGGATGTCAGTTTAAGGGCTAAGCTGCATCTGGTGTGATCAATAATATCTTTAATTGCCTTATCTGCATGGGAAAGTCCAACAATAAATAAGGAAGACCAAAGAAGAATTGATGCATTTGAATTAAGGTACCAGCAAAGAATATTGGAAGTACCTTGGCCTGCCAAAAGAACAAACAGCCGTCTAGGAAATAGTACAGTCAGAAGAGTCTTTAGAAGCAAAGATGACAAGACTTTGTTTCACATACTTTGGACATGTTGTCAAGAGAAACCATTCCCTGTAAATAGGTAAAGCAGATTGGATGTGATAAAGAGGAAAACCCTCAACGAGGTGGAGCAATACAGTGGGTGCAACGAAGCACTCAAAACACAGCATCAGGAGGATGGAGCAGTGTTTCATTCCGTTGTACATACGGTCACGACAAGCCAGAAACAGTGGCAATGAAAAGTCACAGAGTGAACTTATAAAGCAATCTTATGGATGAACAACTGAAAAGTAAAATACTTAGGAATGAGTTCAAGATTTTTTAAATGATTTTTATCCTATAAACCATGCAACACTGTCAGAAAAATTAGAACTTCAAATTAATATTATCCAGTTGCCAATTCTTTTCC
Source organism: Echinops telfairi (assembly GCF_000313985.2). Classification (NCBI taxonomy): domain Eukaryota; kingdom Metazoa; phylum Chordata; class Mammalia; order Afrosoricida; family Tenrecidae; genus Echinops; species Echinops telfairi. Next base: position 20,208,123 of record NW_022103896.1, read on the forward strand.
AATTAAATTCCTGGTAAAATCAACTTTATCCCAAACAAAATCCAAGAATATGTTCTCTCTTTTTGTAAAAATTGATAATCTAGTTTAAATTTGAATCTAAAAGCTTATATGCAAAGTCAAAGAATTTAAAATAGCTAAAACAATCTTGACAAAAAACATGGTTGGAAGACACACACTAACTTATTTTAAGATGCTATCAAATTATAATAATCAAGAGAGTATTTTATTGCTTTATAGGTGGACAAACTGACTCAGGGAACAGAATAACTATCCATAAATAAATTCACACATCTTTTATTCACAATAGTGATCCAGGAATTAAATAGGAAAGTTTTGTTTTGTTTTGTTTTTTAAACAAGTAGTTTCAGAATAATTGAGTACCCATATGGATTAAAATACATCTTGATGTCTATTTCATATTGCTACTTTGTATATGTATACATATAGCATGTATTTTTTTACTCTATTCTATATATTTCATTTAAGTTCTTTTTCTACTTTAAAATTATTTCTGAATGGTATTTTCTATAAGTTGCAGTTTTGGTCAGAAAAGGGCCTGAGGAAACATTCTTGGGTGATGTAATTAAATTGATTTTAATGATGAGGTGGGTATACAAGTAACCATATTTGTTAAAATTTATTGAACTATATGCTTAAAACATGTATATTTTGTTGTTACCATCAAATGAGTTCTAATTCATAAAGCCCTTATGAACAATAGAACAGACATGGTTTGATCCTGCACCGTGCTCACAGTCTATCCTATGTTTGAGTCTGCTGCGGCCACCATTGTTCTGATCCAGCCACTGGGCCATCTCATTGAGGGTCCTCTCTCTGTTTCCACTGATCCTCCACTTTACCAAGTCTGACAGCCTTCTCCAGGGCCTGGTCCCCTGCTAACATGCCCGAAATATCTGAGACAAAGTCTTGCTTTCTCACTTCTAAGGAGCATTTCTAAATGTTCTTCTTCCAAGACCGATTGGTTCATGGTTCTGGAAGTACATAGTATTGTCAATATTTTCACCATCTGGTATTTGAAATCCTTATGGCAAAGCTTCCGGTATCTCAGACAAATGGTCATGTATCTTTTAGTACATGCTTATTATACTTGGGTGGACAAATAATATCAACTAGTACACAGTATTATTCTAAATAGGTTTAAAATAACTTGAGCACAAATTCCCAGAAGCAAATAAATAGGGGTTATGTTCAGGTAGAAAA
>NW_022103896.1:20210047-20214089 GCF_000313985.2 Echinops telfairi
ACTCTAAAAGAAAAAGATGAGGAGTTCTACTCCCAGAAGACTTACAGTCTTGGAAACCCACAGAGACATTTCTACCCAGTTCTCTCAGGTTGCTATGAGTCAGAATTGATTCAATGGGGTTAAGGTTTTTGAGTTTCAAGGATTCTTGTGTCTGCCTCTTTGTCAGCCCACTGTCACACATAGCCCCAGTTGAATCTTTTATCAGTCAAACCCCACTGAGGTCAGCTTCTTGCTGCCTTAGTTCTCTGCTTTCACTTCAACCTTTACCTGATTTGCATGAGGGTAGGTGAGCTGTGTACCCTTATCAAATGCAATGGGGCTTCCAAAGAAATGAGAGGAGACATCAGTGAGACAGTATGGAGACTAGCCTAGACCTGTAACCTCGGGTGAGATTAATTTCCACTTCCTCATTTGCACAATAAGAAAGTGGCAGCACCATTGAAGTGCTGTGATGAGCACTTAATGAGTTGATCAATGAAATAATCTGCATGTGGTGCCTGGAGATAAAAAATATATATTTCTCTTTAATGTAAATATATGTGTGTCTATCAGTTTTATATGTGATACCTAAATGTCACTCTCTTCTCAAGAGGGCATGCAGTGCTGTGGCTGGCAGGCGTCGCCAACAATTTAACTTATTTGGCTCATATTCTGGTACTCTTCAGAACTAAATTTCCATTTTATATCAAGAGACACTGTGTTTGTGCTTCATATATGGCAATGGGAAGGCCTACTTTCCTTGCTTTTCCCTCCCCATGAGGGGACTTTTTTGTTTTCTACCTGTTATTCCTAGATTTAGGAGCCCTCATGGTGCAGAGTTTAAAGCCCTTGGCTGCTAAGTTAACTTAAAGGTTGGCTGCTTGAACCCACCCGTTGCTCTCCAGGGAAAAGACTTGACAATCTACCTCCATCAAGATCACAGCCTAACAGTCTCTAAGGGGCAACTCTACTCTGTTCTACATGACCAGTATGAGTCAGAATTAACTAGATGATGATATGGATGGTTTGAGTAGTCCTACATTTTAGGAGTCCTATATTTGTAGTGGACTATGTGTTAGGCTGCTGACTGCAAGGCCAGCAGTTTGAACCTACCAGCCATTCCATGGGAGAAAGAAGAGGCTTTCTGCTCCTATAAAGATTCACAACTTTGGAGACCCCAGGGAACAGTTCTACACTACACGGTGGGGTCATGATGAGTTGGAATTAACTCAAAGACAGTTGGTTTTGTTTGGGGTTTGGTGGTACAATGGTTAAGTTCTCTTTGCTAATCTGAAGTTCAGCAAACCCACCAAGTAGTTCTTTGGGAGAAAGATGCTGATCTGATTCTGAAAACACTATAGCTAAGAAAAAGCCCGCGGGGTGGGGGGGGAGGGGGCGGCGTAGATCTACTTCACCACCTGGGATGACTGTGAGTTGGAATTGACTTGCTGGCACCCAACACCATATCATTTTGTCTTCACATAAAAGCAGGCCTAAACTCCCAAGGAAGCAGGGATTAAAGGAGTACACTGCAATGTATACAGTACAGAAGCACATCTCATTAAACTGCATTGTCTTCCTGCCACCGGTGATAGGACCTAATTTCTGACTATTCTACACTGATGTGTGTTTAACAAGCTTTTTCCAGGACCTTCTCATGTTACTATTGCAATTATGATGATCACATTATCTGTGCCTCGCCTCTATTTATGACAATCTAAAGTGAAGTGACATAAGAATGGGCTTAATTGTATACACATACAAAAATCTATATAGTAGACAGATATAGACAGACAGAGAAGGTATACATCAATAGGTTTATAATGCATTTTATGAATTCTAGTTAATTTCATTTGATGTAATTTTAATTTCCTTTACATGTGGAAGTTTTTTTATTATGTCTTAAATAAGTGATGAAGGGATTTGAACATGCTTTGTCTGTTCACTTTCCTATCATTCGTCTGGTATCTATTGGGCGACTACTATGTGTCAGTGGCTCTTTTGTGACACTGGGTAGAAAGTCATGAGCAGTGTTAATACAGCACTGCTTTTGTGGGGCTTAGAGTCTAGCAGTAAATACAGATATTAAACAAGAGATTACAAGTTTGATTAATGTTATGTTTGGGAAAATATATGGCACTATAGGAGGGTACGGCTGTCATCCATTGATTTATTATTTTCCAAGCAAAGCATAAAATGAGTTCATTTTGATCTGTCATTTGATAATAAATGAGTGAACTTTTGTACTTCGTGCCTAAATTGTTTTAAAACAGAAACTTCTGAGCAGTTGCATCAGCCTGGTTAAAGGAATGTTTAATATGTTGAGATGAGAAAACAAAACTTTTGAAACAGGTTATTCATAAAATCAGAATGTATAAAGCTAATGAAAGAAATTTAGAAATACCCATTATCTTTCCACATCTGTTTAAATTGTGTTTAAATCTGTTTAAATCTTTCCACATCTGTTTAAATTTAAATTCTTCTTGTGTATATGTTTGCAAATCTTGTTTCTTATTACTACAACGAGGATCCTTCGTGGCACAGTGGTTATGGGTTGGGCTGCTAACCTCAAGGTCTGAAGTTCAAACTCACCAACCGCTCTATGGGAGTAAGATGTGACTATCTATTCCCCTGAATTCGTCTGGGTTGACTAGAGAAACAAATTCATAGACATTCATGTGTCTAAGAGAGAACTTATATCAAAGAGCAATTGTACATTAAGAAAACATCCCAGCTCAGATGAAGTCCTTAAGTCTGATCTTAGCCCATATATCTGATACCAATCTAGAAATTCCTCTTCAGACTCGCACAACCCATGCAATGACCCCAAATGCAGGAAGATCACAGGCCAGTGGGTGGGAAGTCTTGTGGATCCAGTGCCAGGTGAAAAATCTCAGCGCTGGCAGGGGTCTCCATGTGGCTCCTTCAGCTCCAGTGCTCTAGCACAGCTCCATGTGTCTTGTCCACAGGAATGTCTCACAACGAGTGGATCTGTGTCCCACCTCCAGTGAGTTATTTATCTCCTTAGTGCCTCCAAATGAGGTCATCAAGCTGCATCTTGATTGACAGGCCAAATTCCACCCCTTCACTCTTAAGTCTCAAATTGACAACAGATTATGTAACTGCTACATCCCCTAAAGAGTTACAGTCTCAGAAACCCACAGGGAGAGTTGTACTCTCTCCTACAGTGTCACTATGAGAATCGATTTGATGGCAGTGAGTTTTATTACTACCATGATTGCAGGACTGTGTATACTTCTGCCAGAGAACATTTTTATGTATATATTTGTATGTGCTGCAAATCTACCCAAGAACATTATAGAGCATGCATGGGCACAAATTTGAAAACTTCTTTGCCACAACCCAAAAGTAGGAGGGAATCAGTAGCTTGAAGATCAGGCCTAGGACCACAATCTCAGGGGACCTCTAGGTCAATGGGCATAATTTAGTTTACAAAGACAATGTCCTATATGCAAGTGTGATGCATAATGAATGGTTACTTTAATGCTTGCAAGTAGCCATTTGAGATGCAAATTTTGGTTTCTTCCCATCCAAAAGCAAGAAGAGTGAAGACCGGGACTCAAGGAAATAATTCATCCAAAGAATTATTGAACCATGTACACCACAGCCTCCACTCTCCAGAGACCCAATGAACTAGAGGGAGAGCTAAAACTACAATTACTGACCGCTCTGATCAGGATCCAATAGAAGGATAGATAGGAAGAGAAAAATGTGGAACAACATCCAAGAACATAAAAAAATAAAAGGTCAGATTTATTGGTGTAATAGAGATTGGTAGAACCCCTGAGTTCATGACTCTTAGCTACTTCTCAAGTCTGGAACTGAGCCCACGCCATGGGGTTAACTTTCAGCCAAATAATAGATAAAACTATAAAGTGAAGTAGATAATAGATAAAACTGTAAGATAAAACTACAAGGGAGGGAGGGGAAAAATGAGCAGCTGATGTCAGAGGCTTAGGTGGAGAGCAAATGTTTTGAGAATGATGAGGGCAATGAATGTACAAATGTGCTTTACACAATTGATGTATGTATGGATTGTGAT
>NW_022103896.1:20227390-20229764 GCF_000313985.2 Echinops telfairi
TCTTGTTTAGATAGACCTGCAGAGATAATAATATGCCCCCAAACAAAGCAACAAAACAAAACAACAACAACAACAACAAGCCAATGACAAAAAAACAACAAAACAAAACACAAGAAAGAAATGCTTGTAGTTAGTTCAAGGACTGTTTGTAGGCCTTTAGGAGTGTTTTCCAGCCCAGTCTGTTGGGGCACCACGCCCTGGCCCCAAAGCCCACCTTCAGCATTCCCTGGGGATCTCGCGGCTCCATTCCCTTGCTGTTCTGTTGCACCCCCTTAGTGTTTTGCCTCGGTGTGGCGGGATCAGATCGGGTGCTATACCCACACTGTGTCTCCGGTGTTGTCCCCTGTAGGTCTATGGGTCAGTGAGGGATGTCATGTCTCATAGTGGGGCTGGCCATGTGGTCCTCTCTGTGGACTGGCTGCTCTAATTGGGATCATCGTCCTCACGGCCTGGTGGGCCAGGATGTGCTCCACACTCTTCTCCTCCCCCTTCATCTGCTCCCGTGTGCGCTGATCAGATATGTCCCTCTCCTAGAGCTGCAGATTCAATGACGTCCTTTGAAATAAATTCTATTGGGAGGAAAAGCAGATGTCCATGTGGTAGTTGGTATTGGGGCTGGCCCCTCAGACCTCTCCACTGGTTCCCTGCTCCACGCCGGCATGAACATGTAATTAAAATTTAACTAGACTTACAATGGTCAACTTACTGATATATTTTTAGAAAACCACAAAAGTATCATTACATATGTATCTATTTTATAAGAATGATACCCATACTGTCAATGAATTTCGGTGTCCTATTGCAGAAAATGTTTCAAAAATGGTTCTCAGGGGTAAGGATTGGGGATCATAAACAAGTCCTTAGAGATGTGAGCGCCTTAGGATGTGCCAAGGGGTGGATTGTATTATTGAATTATATCTAGTTTGTCTCCCTTAGGCAATTTACAAACTCCTAAAACTAGAAATAGCTTACTCCTCTTTTTATTTTTCAAAACAAGCTCTGGAGACACAGCAATTCCTTTTACACCCATGAATACATCTGCAAATATTTCATAAAAAGTTTCTACAACTGGATCTGTGGCGATTTTACCTGCCCTACTCTCTGTTTCATGTTAAAACTTCCCTGTTCAATTGGAGGCCCAGGCGTCCTTGCTTTGCATCAGGTTTCTAGTATTTCATCTAGTTTTCTACTCTGAAGCTTTTTGGGGTTGTTGTTTTTGGGTGTTGTTGAGTCACATGGGAGCCATAGCAACGTGATGTGCTAGAACAGAATCACCCTATTGTGTTTTCTAGGAGGTAATATTAATAGAAGCTGACCACCAGGTCAGTCGGTTGGTGTTATTGTTAGTTGCATTTTTGCGTTGGTTCTGACTCATAGTACAAAGGAACAAAACACGGCCTTGACCTGTGATATCCTCACAATAATTGTTAGGGTTGAGACCATTGTTGCAGGCACTCCGCCAATCTATCATGTGGAAGGTCTTCTTTTTCACCGGCCGTCTACTTTTCCAAGCCTGGTGTCATCTGCATGAATCCCGATTGTGTACTATTGCTGATTTTCTAATTCCCATGCACTTCAAACTATCGTATCTGTTCTCGGTTTCCAGGATCCATAAAAAGCCACCGTTTGTCTTCACTTGTCAAAGATAAGAGTTTGGATTTTATTCTGAGCTGGATATACTGTATTTTCATGCAAATGCCCCCGTGCATCATTCATTTTTGCAAACTGAGCAAACTCCTTGTATTTTAGTTGTCTATGTACACTCTGCTTGTTATATGCGTGTGTGCTACTTACACTGGCACATTATGTATGAAAAATAGGGTACTTTTTGTCACATTCCATTCTATGTTCAGGGACTCAGGATGTTCTGCTTCTTAAACTACAACAATGGAATCATTTGCTTTTGGGATTCTAGTTGGAATTAGTCCATGGGCTCTGCTTGTAGGACAACAGAAAGAAGCTGGAGAAAGAGTCATAGAATGGTCTCTTCGCTTCCTTCCCTACCTAGGAACAGAGTGAGAGTGTCTGATTCCCTACCTCTCAGGACACAACATCTGAGAGCTACCTGACATAGCTACCTACCCCTTTCCAGGTGGGGTAACTTGTCCTTCACTTTGGCCCTATGGCCATTGCATTTCTATCCCATGTTTTACCATTCTTTCATGGTTTCTTTTAACCCTAACTACATCTTTGTAAAAACTCTCCTTTTTTGGACTCATTTGTTTGTGCCACCTCATTCATGCCAAGATCTTGAAATAAACACTCCTAGTTTCTAGAGCTGCGCTCAGAACTCAGTAGGACATCTCCATAAGAAATTGAATAGTATCATTGGATTACCATGTTTATAGTAGTTATTCAGCACATATGAGGGACC
>NW_022103896.1:20230340-20266479 GCF_000313985.2 Echinops telfairi
CAGCAAGGTATTCTGGTCTTGCTTCCGTGGATACTGATATTCACTTGGTCTACTACTCCACTGGACTGATTGTTTCCAGGTGTCTTCAACGTCCTTCACTCTTCTTTCAGTCAGACAGGGAGAGAATAATAGCTGAACCTCAGATAGCTACTCACGAGCTTTTAGCATGCCAGTCATTACTCACTGTGGTAGTTACATAATAAGAGTATGAGCGAAGAGTGAAGAGTTAAGAGTGAAGGGGTGGAGTTGAGCCTGTCCATCGAGTTGTAGCTTGATGGTCTCATTTGGTGGTGCTAAGGAGATAAATGGCTTCCTGGAGGCAGCACACACACTCATCTCTGTGAGCCATTCCTGTCGACAAGGCACATTGAGCTACACTGATGCAGCCAGAGCTCTTGGAGCTGGAGGAGCCTGTACATGGAGAGCCATGCCACTGCTAAGATGCTTCCACCACCACTGGATCCACAAGACTTTCCACCCACTAACCTGCGATCTTCTGCATTCAGCATCATTGCATGTGTTGCGTAAGTCTGAAGAGGAATTTACAGACTGGTTCTGGACTTGTGGGCTTAAAGCAGACTTATGGACTTGATTTGGACTGGGCTGGGATGTTTTCTTAATATACAATTATTCTTTATATAAAGCACCTTCCTATACACCCATAAGCGTCTATGAATTTGTTTCTGTAATCTACCCAGACTAATACACTTACCAAAGTAGGATGTAGATGTGTGTGTGTGTATACTAGTTTATGCCAGTTCACCTTCGTGTCTCTTAAGATCATAATCCTGAGCCCTTAGTTTGCCTCACTCCTTTCCTCAAGATGCTTGCTCATGTCTAGATGTTTTGATTAATTTGTCCTCTATATGCTCCACTACAGTCATGGATCTATTTTTAGACCAAGTATCCATGGAGAGATAGCTTCTATATTTATTCATTAGTTAGTTCCATTCTTCCTTCAATCCCCTATTCAGCCTGCATGCCTATCCATGCATCTACTCATAGATCATCATTGCTGCAAGATTTGGTATATAGCAGGACTTACCTCTATTGTCTTCATACCTTTATAATTTGTTGCAACTACCCTCTTAATGTATATTGCCTTCTGCTTAATGCAAGTTAATATGTGTCTACCATCTAGTTAGTAATCCACCCTCTCTTTTCCGCCCACTCATGGTAACCATCAAAGAATGATTCTTTTAGTGTGATTTTAAAATATAATAATTATCTTATACAAGGAGTCCTGATGGTATAGTTGTTAGACTGATTTGCACAAGGTCAGCAGTTCAAAATCACCAGCTTCTCTGAGAAGAAAGACAAAGCTTTCTATTCTGGAAAAGAGTTCCAGTCTCAGAAACCCACAGGGAAGCTACCTTGTGCTACAGAGTCAGTCTGAGTTGAAATTGGCTTGATGGCAGTCAGTTGTTTTGTTTGTGGTCAACTTATTTCCATTCGCATGTCTTCCAGGTTCATTCATGCTTCAAGATATTTCATAGATTCATTGTTATTCTTTCATATTGTGTAGTATTTCATCCCACAGTTGGTTTGTCCACTATTTGGCTGATGAACAGATAGATGGTTTCTCTACTTTTGCTCCTGTGAATATCCACCAACTCTTTGAAGCTCCCTTGTATTACCAATCAACAGCACTTTTTCCTTGACCCCAATATTGCAAAGATGAATATGGCATCATGATGCTCCTATAGAGAGCAATGAAGCAAATGATATGATAGGAACACGTAGAGTTGTGCTGACTCGAAGCTGAAGAAGAAACACCTGAAGGCTTTGCGGAGTAGACATGGGTGTGCAATGAGTCTCACAGGACGAGTGAAATGCTAATCAGATAACAGGGGACAATACACAAGGCCAACCTATACACACTAGAGAGATGAAACTTTTGCAGAAATTCCTATTGAATGAGTAGAATTAGAGGTGTGAACACGGAACCGGATGGGTTAGAAAGGTGGGTAGCAGTCATGTTGTTGTTGTGTTGACAGGTTAGCAAAGTTAGTGCCAACTCATAATGACACCGTGTACAGCAGAAACAGTGCCTAGTCCTGCACCATTCCCACCGTCTTTGTTCTGTTGGGGCTCCTCATTGTGCTCTGTGAGTCAATTGAAGCCTTCTGCTCTTTTGATGATGCTCTCCTTCACTAACCATCCTATCTCTCTCCATGGGGTCCCTTCTGATAATCTGTCAAAAGTCAGTGAGCTGTACTCTTGCGATCCTGACTTCTAGAGAACATTCTGGATGCATTTCTTCCAAGACAGATTTATTTGGTCTTCTGGCAGTCCAGGGCATCTTTAATATTATTCATCAATACCAAAATTCAAAGGCATCAAAGATTCTTCAGTCTTCCTTATTCATTTTCCATGGCCCATGCATATGAGGTGACTTACAATACAATGGCTTGGGCCAGATGTACCATAGACCTCAAAATGGCATCTGTAATTTTTAAAACACTGACGTTGCTGATTCATAGAGACTCTCAAAATGAGAGGAAAAAGTTCCAAGCATTTATTAGTAAATAGAAAATAGAATACACCAGCTATGAATCTAGGACAATTAAAAGTTGTCAAAAGGAAATGGAATGTATTGAGACCAATTTCCTAGGCCTTAGTAAACCGAAATGGGCTGATATTTACCATTTTGAATCAGGCAGTCACATGATGCCCTATGCTGGGAATAACAGATTCATCACAGTCGTCTTCATAATGAACATTTCTAGATCTATTCTGAATTGTAATGATGTCTATAAATGGATATCAGCTGCATAAAGGAAACACAGTCACTTCAACTAGTATTCAAATTTATACACCAGTAATTAACCTAATGATGCAATTATTGAAGGATTTTATCAATATCTCCAGTCTGAAACTGATCAAATATGCCATCAAGATGCATTGATACATTTTGGAATGCAATAGTTTGAAACAAAGAGAAAGAGACAATCGTTAGAAAATATGGTCTTGGTGAGAGAAATGAAGCTAGAGATCACATGACTTTGCAAGACCAATGACTTCTGTATTGCAAATGCCTTTTGTTGACAATAAAAAGGTGATGATACACACACATTTCTCCAGATGCAATCCACAGAAATCAAAATGACTACATTTTTGGGAAGAGATGATCAAGAAGTTCAAAATCAGCAGCTAAAACAAAGCCAGGGGCTGGCTGTGGAACAGATAATCAATTGCTCATATGTAAGTTCAGGTTGAAGCAGAAGAAAATGAAAATAAATCAAGCGGAGCCAAAACATGACCTTGAGCATATCCCACCTGAATTTTGAAAACATTGTATGAACAGATCTGATGTACTGAAGACACTAATGACAGAAGCTGTAATGAGCTGAGGGGTGACATTAAGAATATCATTCATGACAAAAGCAAAAGGCCATTCAAGAGACAGGAAAGAAAGACAAGCTTGCTAACACCCAGGAAGGAAATAATGAATTCAAAGAGTTGGACAGGGAATTTTAGGGGGCAGTTCTAGAAGACAAAGTAAAGTATTATAATGAAATATGCAAAGACCAAGAGTGAGAAAATAAAAAAGAACGATCACATCTAGCATGTCTTAAACCGAAAAGAACTAAAGAAAAATTCAAGCTGTGAGTTGCAATATTGAAAGATTCAATGAGTAAAATTTTAAGATGGAGGAAGCATCAAAAGATGATACAAAGAATGCACAGAATCACTTTATCAAAAAGAAATAGTTGACATTCAACCATTTCAAGAGGTAGCATATGGTACCAATGGTAATCAATGGTACTGAGAAGTCCAAGCTGCACTGAAGGCATTAGCCAATAACAAAGCTGCAGGAATGGATGGAATATAAATCAAAATATTTTAACAGGCTGATGAAGCATGGTTCTGCCTTTGTGAATAGGTGTTATTGAAAGTTTTACCCCTATCTCCAACCATCACTGTTTGTGTAGTGTCCTGTCACTTAAAATTTTCATTTGTACAAGTCAACAATTCAGACACTGTAATACAAAAGATGTCCTATACATATAAAATTTCCCTTTCTAGTGGTGTTTTACATTCTATGCAATTGACTACATTAATTATACTGCCATTGGAATTATTTTATGTCCCATGGGGATTATATCTTATGTTCTCTATTGTAAGATGATAATGATGCCTCTCAAATGAACCAAGGACATATCATAGATCTATGGATGGATATTAAGCCTTCAGTTAATTGTAGCCTCAATTTAAGAACAATTGATTCTTCTGACATGGTTCTACTTGATAATCACCCTCATAAAGAAATTGCTGAATATATGGGTGCTATTAGTAAAGTGTGGTGAAGAAACCAGAGAGTGCCCAGCAATCAGAAAGAACCCCATCCAGGGTCTTAAAGGCATGTCTCCAAATAAGCATCTATAAGTGAGTTGTCAGCTAAATCCACATGGAAGAAGTACCCCAGCCTGTGTGATTCAAGGATTGTAAATGAGAAAATCTAAGACCGAGGAGAGATCAGTATTCGAGTTTAAATTCTGAGCATGCAGTTTCAGGAGGCTGTGGATGACAGTGGCAGTCCCAAATCCATTTGCAGGATCCACACGTGTATTAAGCCTTTGGTGAATCCCCTCTGACCATAGTGGAGGGATGTGAATAGCCTTGCTATCAGACAGAGAACATTGTAAAGTGGATTATAGCAGATATACCTTTTCATTTGAAAGCCCTTTTGAGCCATTTAAAATTCATTCTAGTATTTTAACATTTTCTCCTTTCCTTTTGATTAAGGTTCACTTTATTTAGTCATTTTTTGTCTTTGTGTTATATGTTTTTTGTATAGGAAAACCAGGATCGATGAATTTATAGAGACAGTAACTGGATTAATAATTCTTAAGAGCAGAGTAGAGGATGTTGGGGGAAGTAGGAGGCAATAACAGTGAGCAAAGGAAAGAAGAAAATGTTCTAAAATTGATCATGTGGTGATGATTGCACAACTCTTCTTGATATGATTCACTTATAGAATTGTAGGATATGTAAGCTATATGCCAATAGAACATTAAAAATCGACATATGAAAGTTAGGGATGTGCTGGTTTCTACGAATGCATTTGTTTCTATTGGTGGGTATGTGGGTGGATTTCCAGCCCATGGACTCAGCTTTGTACCAGGCATTGTGCCTGGTTGCTGAAATACTTTGCCCCTGTCCAAGTTAAAAAAGAAATACTGTCATCATGGATAAAGCCACATTTCTTTCATAAAATTAAATAAAAATAGCGCATCCTATTACACACAGAACTGTCACAAGAGAGAAGAGCTAGGACTCATTTAAAACTGTTGAGGAATGCTTTTTGCAGCTTAGATTAATATTTCTATTGCAGAGGGAGCTCACTGCTCTTTGAATTTCAAACTAAACGACCTGATGGCCCCAGCGCTTGGGACCCACACGATGGTGTTTGCCTCCAGCAGCACTCACAGGGCCTTGAAGAGGCGCCTGGACTCTTCATCTTCCCGTCACCCTCCATCCCAGGACCACATCACACAGGGCCCAGAGAATCCCTGTTATGTCATTGTCCTTTCTGGCTGTAGAGCCGCAGCTTCTCAAGGTGCATTTTCCAGAACTTCATCAAGTTTGACTTGGTGTGTTTTCAGTCAGATCCCCCAGGAACACTCTGTCACCATTACCATCACTTCCTCTATGTGAGGTTCTATATATTTTTCTTACCTTCTGCAGGAAAGGAAAAAAGAATACTCACCCAGAATTCTTGACACATCGATTTGTTGCCTTTGAAGAATGAGGGAAATAGTCCCAAGTACTAAAGCTATTCATGACAAATGGAGGGGTGGAGTAACAGCAAGGCTTTTGCACGGTTCTTTGTCTTCGAATCAGTGCACAGCACCCTCTTTGAGATGCAAACTCAGGAAAATCAGGTGACTCACGAGAAGTCACACAGAGCATGAGAAGCAGAGCCGGACTTTCTGGACGTTCCACGCATGCACTTTATGCTATAGGATAGGGCACAAATCTGTCCTGGGAGAAGCACAGACAGAAGGCTCCTTAGAAGCGAGGATGGTCATCAGAACAAAAAATCTTACCATAGTGAATGATGGGGGGAGTGCGGAGTGGAGATCCAAAGCCCATTAGTAGGCCACTGGAGATCCCCTTGCAGAGGAGTCTCGGGGAGGAGATGAGCCAGTCAGGGTGCGATGTAGCAATGATGAGAAATACAACTTTCCTCTAGTTCCTAAATGTTTCCTCCCCGATCCCACTACCATGACTCGAGTTCGATCTTGCAAGACTGGCTAGACCAGAGGAGGTACACTGGTACAGATAGGAACTGAAAATACAGGGAATCCAGGATGGATGAGCCCTGTAGGACCAGTAGTGTGAGTGGCAAAACAGGGAGGGTAAAGGGAGAAGGGGCAGGAAAGAGGGAACCGGTTACATGGAACTGTGTGTGACCTCCTCCCTGGGGGACAGACAACCGAAAAGTGGATGAAGGGAGACGTCGGACAGGGCAAGAAATGACAAAATACCCATTTATAAACTATCAAGGGCTCATGCGGGAGGGGGGAGCATGGAGGGAGGGGGAAAATGAGGACCTAATATCGGGGGTTTAAATGGAGAGAAAATGTTTTGAGAAACGATGTACAAATGCGCTTTACACAATTGATGTGTGTATGGATTGGGATAACAGTTGTATGAGCCCCTAATAAAATGTTAAAAAAAAAAGAAGCGAGGATGGTAGGACGTCCTCTCCTGTGCTTTTTGGACCTCCTGTCAGGAGAGATCGCCTCCTGGAAGAGGACATTGACCTTGGTAACGTAGAAGATCATTGAAAGAGAGAAAGATCTTTAACAAGATGAATTCATGCGGTTGATGTAGCGGTGGGCTCATCTATGACAACAATTCTGAGGATGGCTGAGCACCCAGCAAGATTCCCTTGTACTGTACACAGGCTGGTTGTGGGTTGGCGCTCACTTGGTGGCACCTAGCAGCAGCAACCACACTGTACTGGATCATGATGCAAGCTCTGGGCTAGGTAAATCCGGCACGGTTGACCTTAGAGATGTTATTTAGCTTCTATGCCTCACTTTTCTCATGAGAATAAGTTTATAGATATAAACAAAACCCAATTGCCTTGTAACATGGATATAATAGTCATGTATATGCCATATTGGGTTTTTTGAAGACTAAATTCAAGCCACGTGAAACACAATTCACATAATTCTCAAGCACTATCAATTTGTACCGTCATTCGAATCATCCACGTCCTGTCTTCACTGTTGATCTTGATGCTTCCACTGTGTCACAGGCAGGTGTCCGGAGGAAGTGCTGGTCCTCATCCAAGGTCCGTACTTCTTGGCAGTTTGTTTCTCTTTCAGTCTAACTCTGGCTTGTCTTTTGTTCACATTACTCAGCTGAGATTTCTTCGGAATTTCTTTATGATGCCATGCTGATGAATTCCATATATTATTTTCATGTTTATTTTTGCTTGCAGTCTTTAGTGAGAGTCGATAAAGTTGACCATTGCCTTCTTCTTGAAACATTATCAGTCTTCTTTCAGGACCCGTCTTCTTTTAATTGTCCACAATAAATACCAGAACAGTTGTAGCTATTTGTCCTGAGGAGGCTATGCAGTGATGCTGTTTTACTCTTTTGAAACCTTCACTGGTAAGTTATTCCAGGCATTGTCCACTAAAAACAATAGTTCAAACTCAAACTCACTGCCACTGGGTCTAGTCCTACTCATTGGGACCCTCTAGGAGAGAGAATGGCCCCTGTGGGCTTCCAAGACTGTAAATTTTTATAGGAGTAGACAGCCTCGTCTCTTTCCCAGGGAGTAGCTGGTGGTTTCGAACTGACGCTTTTTCAGTTACCAGCCCAACATGTAACACACCACACCATCAGGAATCCTATCATTAGCTAAAGAAAATCAAGAGTAGCATTCATGAAACAAGTGTGAGGAAAAAATTCCAAAATCAGGTGCATACAAGTAATTAGCATTTGAAATCAGAGTACATTCACTGAAATTTGAACCTAGGAAGCTTTAGCATCCTACCTCTGCAAATTATTGAAGAGCAGTTACAGATAATTTAGCAAGAAAGATTTCCAATATAAGGAGCTTTTCATACCGAGTCAGAACATCAAGCAATCGCTGTCCATATGAAACTGAGGGTTTGTTTGTGGGGATTAAAGGAATACGTCACTTGACGCATGTATGATTTCCCCTTGAAAACAGTACCTTAATAATTTATAAGGACTTGAATGCTTGAGGCCAGAATATTAGTGCACACCCAGCTATTGAAGTTTAGAAATGTAAGAATGAGAGAAACTTAGAACAAATTCCATTTTAAAGAACAACAGTCATGTAATGCCCCTCACCTCCATAAGCTAGATGGCTAGCCGTATGTAAGAAGAGCTCAGCTTTTCTCCTTTTCACTGTAAAAAGTAGCGACACATGACATGCATATTTACTCCCCTGACTTATTTAATTTATGAAGTCTCTGTTCAAAGGTGTTTTGTGTTAGAAAATTCAGAGGAAATATTTTTCAATCTTATTTTTTAAAGATGTCCCGTTTGATACTCAATTCCAGTGTCTCAAAATGTATTGTTTGATAAATCAGCTCCTTTTAGGCTCTGTTCTGTGTTCTAAATTCTTTGAGGGAAAGGAAGATGTTCCTATTTTGAGGATGAGAGAAGTGCATTACTTTCAAGTGTCAATACGACAACCTATTATCAGTGCTGGTGATGGAGTCCCTGAAAAGTACCTGGACCGGCCAAAGCGAAAATATCAAGCGGGTAGAAAACAGGAGATTTAGGAGAAAAGTTTTTTTTTTTCTTTCTTATATTTTTTGAATACACATTATAAAATTAATTTAAATGTAATTTTATTATTTTGAGCATTCCTCCTCACTCATGGTCACCTTAAGATGATTCATGTGACGTGTTGAGACAGAGCCCTGGAACTGGAGCCACTTGGAGACCCACACTAGCATTGAGATGCTTCCACTGCCGCTAGATCCACAAGACTTTCCATTCACTGGTCTGTGTTCTTCCTGCATTAGGCATCATTGCATATGTTGCCTGAGTCTGAAGAGGAATTTATAGACTGGTATCGGATATATGGGCTAGTGTTGGATGTATGGACTTGATCTGGACTGTGCTGGGATGTTTTCTCAACATAAAATTTCTCTTTGTATAAAGCTCTTTCTTATACACATACAAAAACAAAACAAAACAAAACAAAAAAGATGATTCATGCAACCACAGTCTGTTCTAGTGCTCCCTTCCCCTCCCATCTTCATTAGTCACTCATGAATTCCCCTTTCCCTCACTCTCTCCCTCCCCGCCATATTCCCCATATGCTCTTGAATCCATTGTTATCATTACGCATCCACTCCTCTTGTGCTTCACAACTGGGAGACCCAACAGAAAACAATAGAAAACAAAATCGTGCTAACGTGATAAGGGTAAATACATAATAGTATACAGACAAAAATACTAATAATGTGGAAGAAAGAAACCCCCAGCAATACTAGAAAATCCAGGGAAGAAATGTCCGTCATGGAACCAGCACGAGATACTTTGACCCAGAACAAATTCAGGTTGGGTCTATAGGGTGGCCAATGGGCCAAGCGCTGAGTTCAATCCAGCATAATCAAGATTGCACGGGTCTCTGCCTGATAGTAAGGCTGAGTGTGCCTCTTGCCGTGGCTAGAGCAGATCTGCCGGTGGCTGAGTCTGAGCAGACACTCTGCAGATGGGTTTGGGTGCCCACCGTCCCCCATGGCCTCCACAAACTGGGTGGTCCTAATTCTTGCTCTGATGCTTTTCGCCTCACCGCACTCGAGTTTGGTTAATTGTCATCTCTGGATCGCACAGGCTGGTGGGCTTCTTCCATGTGGGCTTAGTTGACTCCTCGCTTAGATGGCTGCTTGTTTGAATACAAGCCTTTCAGACTGCAGGCACTAGAAAAATTGTTTTTAAATATTGAAAAAAATCAGGAAGAATTTGCTTTGGAATCACACCTGTTTCTCCTGGTAATCTTCCTCTAAAAATCACCTTCTCTGAATTGATTATTTTGTGGTCTACTGCAGAAGATATGCTCAGAAATACCCCCAAATCTAATACCATTGGGTATTATGGTATTAGACCCGATTCTGAGTCAACCCTACAGAGAGCTTCCAAAGCTTTGGGATCTTTTCAGGAGCAGACAGCCTCTTCTTTCCCTAAAGGAGTGGCTGGTGGGTTTGAACCTCTGAACATGTGGTTAGTAGTCCAATGCTGAGTCAACCACATCACTAACGCTAGACCATGCTTATGTCCTAAGGGAAACATCTTCACCTGGCCCTCACTGGATTAAAATTGAATGTCGTTTGCAATTACATTACTCCTTTACTTGATTTTTCCTCAAGACTTAGAAAATGCTTCTGTGCCTGACTGGTCTTTCTACACATGATGACACCACTTATGAATACCCTTCCCTGGGACTGACATTCTATCAATATATTGAAGAGTTTTACACACTTTCATCTTTATGCACCCTGCCCCCTCCCCAAATTCACCAGCCATGCTTGCACAAAGAGCAAGGATTAATTATTGATAAATTCTCCTGTTTAAGGATACTACAGTAAAAGAGTTATCTAGATTTTAAATGGTATGGCTGCTCATTTGCATGACTGCAGTTACTGATACATTAATTCAAGAGAGATGTACTGACATTCTAATAACTTATCAAGTGTCCAATTCACTTCTCCTCACTTCCTCTCTACCCCTCCGTATTTCATTTTAAAAGAAGTAATCTGTGGCAAACTTGAGTTTCACTGCATGTTGGCTGCAGGTCATCAGGAAAGAAAACGGATCATTTGGCTCTTGCCAATGCGCGCCCACATAGACGTGCTCTACGTCGTGAGAAGACAGTGGGGTGAGCACATATTTTGGCAAGGTAACGATTTGCTCACAGCAAAATGACTAAGCCGGAATGGAAATGAGTTAGAGGAAATGTGTCAATGTCACTCTTCAAGGAAAATAAAAAAGAAGATGCTATATTTCTAAAAATACTTAGTATCCTGTCCAATTTATTTCAGTATATCTTTACAACTGTGATGTTGAAGAGAAAGTAGGTAGAGAAATAGGATAATTTTATAGACTCAATCCCAGAAAATGGAGGGAGCTTTGGCCTTCAGTTGGCTTGGACTTGGTATTCAAGGACCCCGAGGTGGATGAAGCTAAGAAGCTAGAAATCTTACTTAGAAGCTTTCTCCACTGTGTCTCCAGCCCTTTTCACAGTGCCACCTAACATATATTAGATTTTTCCTAAAGATTGTTTACTGTATAAATGAATGTTATGATTTACCAAAACACAATCTCCCCAATTGCCCACCCTATCAGCTTGACTTGTCATATGTGGGATTCTGGTTTTTATTTCATCTTCTGTGGATATTGGGAATCTACCTTCAGTCTTCCCGATGTGGCCTTAACAAATTATTTACCCCTTACTAACGTTCTCCCCCAGTGGTTGACTCCTGTCTACCATGTACCTGTTCTAATAAATTGATATTAATATTCACATGACTTTTAATAGTATTCACACTCTATACTTGCGCCTCTTTGGCTTCACCAAAAACTTGAATTTATTGGATTTGTCTTATCTCATTAAGTGCACGGTGGCTTCACCATTTATTCCAGGCCAGGTTGCAAGACGACTCCTACCCTTTGATGCTCTGTCACGTTCTGTTGGAAGTATCCTCAGCAGAGACAACATCGTTGAGAGATCTCTTGTCATTATTGTCATTGTTATTATGACAATACTCATAATAGAAATAATAACAGATCTTAGGGCATACACAAAAATTAGTACTTTCCAGGTCTTAGAACAAATCAGAACACTGATCCCAATGTGGACTGAAGCCAGGCAATTCTTGTGCTTATTTTCCTCCCTCCGTTTTCCTTCCTTATCCCCACCTCCCCCCCCACCTTTCCTCCCAAATGTTTCTGGGCTCCTGTTTACGTTATTGGTTGGCATTCTAGCTGCAGATTCTGCCTGTGATAGAGTGTCCTACTCTGGAATTTATCCACTGCCATGTCTATCAAATTGTAGGTGCCTGGCCCTCCTTGCAACCCTCTTGGCACCGTGGTGAAGCACTTGGCTGTTAGCCAAAAGGAAGGCAGTTCAAACTGACCTAGCAGCTATGTGGGAGAAAGACCTGGTGGTCCACTTCTATAACGATTGCTACCAACACGACCCTATCAGGAAGTTATGTGGGGTCTGTCTGCATTGGAATCAACAAGTGGCACACAACAAGGCTTAGGAACTGGATGGAGGGTAAATGCAGAACCCATTCCGGTAACTGGGCTGAACTGAACGAGGTGCTGCAGGGACATCTTGAGTGCTGTGCATACAAAATGACACTTGCTATGTTCAGAACGGTCAGGATTTCCCCCCAGAGGTGAGAACCGAAGACATGATGGCTTAGGCTTGTGGACAGTTTTGTGGGGCATAAAATAGGTATTAGAAGTTGATCGGTTGCCAACAGTTTGAAAGATGAAGATATAAAATTCTAGCTTTGGACATTTTGTACACATCACGAAGCGTAGTGAAATGGTAACAAACAGGAACAAGTGGCAACTCCAGAGGAGGACTCTGTGTCCAGGGCACCAGAATCCCTGCTTGCACCACTGATTGACCTATGCTCCCCTTGTGGGCCCTTAAGGATGCAAGTGTGTGAACCTTATTGGCGTCACGGAACTCATCTAATTAACAATTCAATTTGCTAACCAGTTTGCTCTAGGTAAGATCATGGAGGGGTGGTTTAAGATGAACCGAGGGGTTGCTCCGTTTCTTCTCTTTTATCAGCTATTCTGTCAGCATATTAATCAGTCAGATCATATGCCATGGGCCACAACTGGAGCTACAATATATAAAGGGATAACCTAGTGTTTCTTGAACTATTTTTAAATTCCAAGTAAAAGTTACATTTATGTTTGATCTGCAGTCTGAGGTATAATTTTCTATCTTAAGAAATCTGACTTCCAGGCATGTTCCAAACTAAAAGTCTGACGTTGTCCTCTTGAGGTGGCAAAAGAATGGAAAGAACATTCAGTATGTGTGTTGGGTTTTTTTAGCATAAATTTATGAAAGGAAAATTGTCTTCTGTGAAATGTCACACTGTGAGAGAAGGTAGAGTTAAGAACAGAATACATGGAGACTTGTTAATTAGTGACACTGACCAGTTTCTAGAACTTATGAAGGCTTCCTGTATCCCTCCCATACCATTCCTCTACTCTTCCTATAACACTCCTCTACCCTACCTAAACCCTTCCTATACCCCCTATACTCTTCCTATACCTTTTCTATACCCCTCCTATACTCTTCTTATATACCTCCAAATATAGAGAGAGGAAAGTTCATATCAGTGAAATGAAGACAAAGATAAAATAGAGCTATGAGAATGTTGGGGTTAAGGTGCGATTTAGTAGGAAAACAAATATTATTCTCCCTTCAATTTCTCACATTCATCCAGGCAATTGCCTTCTCCCACTGGTCTTTCCACTCTCCTTCCATGGCACCTGGCAGCCTACTGACTCAAAGTTGTCACGGAAGAACACGATGATGGAGATTCCTAGTCACAATTTAGCATTTCTCGCTTGTCACGCATCAGAAAGAATTTAGTGTCATTAGAAATGAATGGCGAGAGAGGAGGGAAAAAACCCCAACGTTACAATGATTATTGCTGTTGTCATGAGTGCCATTGGGCCGGCTTAGTACAACAGAACGAAGTGTTGCCCATCCTCATCGTCACTTTTGGTTTGAGCCCATTCCTGTAATGATAGTGATGGGGCAATAATAGAATATGGAGCATGAGGGCGGTGAGCTAATTTTTCTTCTTGACAAACTCACAGACAAAGTACATGGTCAGATGACACTCGGTGTCATTCCACCTGCCTGAGCTCAGCATTTCCACACAGTCCTCATGGCCATAGGGGTCACTGGGCTCCCCCTCCTTCCAGTTGCTGTAGTTCTGCAGTGGAGTGTGGTCTGTGAACACATACTGCCCCTCTCTCTCCAGGTCATTGACCCCGATGAACACCCGGAAGAAGCCACTCTTGGCCACATAGTCAGCGATGAGCGTGTTGGCAGCTTCATCCTTTGGCATGGCCAGCATCCCACCCCGGATCCGGCAGTGGGTCAGAGATTCCCTGTAGTTCTTCTCCTCCTGCACGATGTAATAGAATTTCTCTTCTGTTTCCCTAATCCCTGCTATGACTTGGCATAGAAAAAAGAAAGGAAGGACATGATTACATATTGCAAAAAATGAAAATAAATAATATTGTTGGATTTAAAATCACTTAGCATTCAACAATTACTTTGCAAGATCTTATTAGGAGGTAGGTATTGGCCTAATTTCTTCTACAATTTATCTTTCTTGCTTGCC
Organism: Echinops telfairi; assembly: GCF_000313985.2. Lineage (NCBI taxonomy): Eukaryota > Metazoa > Chordata > Mammalia > Afrosoricida > Tenrecidae > Echinops > Echinops telfairi. The sequence continues at coordinate 20,244,737 of NW_022103896.1, forward strand.
TTCAACTTCCAAAACAGCTGTCTAGCAGAGAGCTATGATGATAGAAATTTGTTCCGTAAGCAACCACACAACTTATCTCATTCTTTTTCCATCCTAGGCTATGCCTTAGCCAGACTTGCAGTTTCCTGAACATATCTTCCTCTCTCCCACCTCTTTATCTCCATGCCAGGAAAGTATTCTTGCAGGTTCTTTATCTTAAAAATGCCTGGTTTTCCATTAGAGCTCAGACTTCTTAAGTGTTAGCTTCTATAGGAAACCTTCCCAATGCTCCTGGACAGAAATGGGGCTACTGTATGCTCTTTTCCTAGATTCCCATTGTCTCTTCTACCTCCTCCTTGTTAGCAACCATCACGGTCTTATCGAACCTCGTGTTTCTGACTCTCTCCTAATAAGCTCGAACAGTCTTGAAAGGACTGTGCCTTTCTGCTCTGTAGCTTCACTTTCAGGAACATTACATAAAGCCCATTGAACTGACAGATGAAGCATACAGAGCAGTGTCTACTTTAGGGTCAACTCCTGGCTGTAAAGATGTCTATAGATCGAGGTCACTGACACATCTTTGCAAGTACACGAGGGAGATGAGGTCCTGAGTAAGCTTCAGGCAGAACTGAGCACTCAGAATCATCCTGTACTCACAACATGGGAGCTACATATGGGGACTCAGGGCCTCTACAGAGACATTTTATGGTCCATAACTTTAATTAAACTCACAAAGAAATCTAGGGCCACTATAACATTAAGGATGATTGCTCCTCGCTAAACCTTTGGAGTCTAATTTATTCATGACATTCCAAGGCATTTCAGAGAAGATATCTTTGGCATGGGCCAGAATTAGAGCTATAAATGGGAAGCTAATTAACATCAAGTGTTCCCTATACTTCTTGTATTACAAGATGAGGATGAACACGAGATGGCATCTGTGGCCTTCCAATAACGCACAGCAAATATGGCTGGACTACAAGCCCTGGTAGTAGGGTGGTTGTTGGGCTGCGATCAGCATGGTTGGCAGTTCAAAACCATCAGCAGCTCCTTGGGAGAAAGACTGGGCTTTCTATTCATGTCAACCGTTACAGTCGAGAAAACCTAAAGGGGGGTGCTATAAGTCAGCATTGACTCAATGACAGTAAGTCTGTTTTTTGAGAGATAAGGGATAACAATAACCAATATGGAGAAGTTGCAAAACTAGGAAACACTTCACGTTCATACTGATTTGTATTATGGACAGAAAAGCTAAAAAAAACAACAACATATTCCGATCTTTGTTCCCCTGCCCATTAGTTCTGTATCTAGGCAGGTTAATTTCTGAAATTTCAATTTAATCATAGAAAATACAGTAGATTACTTTTCATAGTAGATATGTTCTATTAAAATGTCACAGACATTGAATTAACATATACTAAACCATTGCTCCTAGTTAGGTTCCTATAAGCCTCTGGTTACTTTATTTTGGTCAACAAATCAATATACAAATATAAATCGGTTTTTGTTTATGTATGTGTATATATATGGTTCTGTTTGAAGACACTTAATTGACCATACATTGTTGATTCACGAACCTTGAACTCATTGCTATAAACAGAAACATAACTCATGCCTGTATGAGGGTTAGCAAACATAACTATTTTCCCCAACAGGGTGCATCACAACTTTCATGCACTTACATGTACTAGACAGACCTTCAACATTACTCTTTGGGGACAGCTTGAAAAAGCAAACCACCAATCCAAACAGCAAATGCACACAGAAAAATGCAAGCAAGCAACAAACAGCACTAAGTAGACTGGGGGAAAGATATTTATTTATGTGAGCAGAGCTGAAACTAGAAGGCCGACTGCAGCCCCATTCAGCTATGATGCATGCATTGAACACTCCAAGTTTCACCCTCTGTGCTTGTCCAAAAATAGTCTAAGTAGCTCAAGTATCAATTTGGGAGTTACAAATGCCAGCTAGGAGGTGAATTCACACATTCAGAGTCTGAATAATGGCCATTGACTGGAGGTTGAAAATTCGGTGAGATTGTGGTAGAAGCCATGTATTCTTCTAAATGCTTAGGAAATAAGCTATTGTTGTTATTACCTCTTTATTCTGAAATGCTAACCCTGCTTAATTCTTGCTGCCCCGTTCCATTCTTTAGGCACAGAACATTCACTGCGATTGAGTCAATTCCAAACCATAGTAACCCTGTAGGACAGAGTAGAATTGCTCCCTAGCATTTCTGAAGCTGTAAATTTATATGTGAACATAGAACCTCATCTTTCTCTCATGGAGCAACTGGGAGCTTTGAACTGCTGACTTGGTGGTTAGCAGTTCAACACATAACCCTGGAGTTCTTTCACAGATCACCAAACTCTGTTCTTTTCTCCAATCTACTTTCTCACAGCAGTGCACATATAATTAAATCAAAACAAAAATAAACAATAAAATGAAACAATATGGCCTTTGGGATAGTTTGGACTCACAGTGAACCTATAGGACAAACAGAACTGCCCCATAGGTCTTGGTGGTGCTGTTAGGCTAGGTGTTGGGTTACTGACCACAAGATCAGTAGTTCAGACCCACTGGCCACTCTGCAGGAGACAAATGAGACTCCCTGATCCCATAAAGAGTTATAGTCTCAGAGCTCTTATATAAGGTGACCATAAGTCAGAATTGACTTGATGGTAGTGGGTTTACTTTTTGGCTTTAAAGCAGTGGTTCCCAACCTTCCTAATGCCACGCCCTTTTTAATAGAGTTCCTCATGTTGTGGTGACCCCGCCCCCACTAACCATGAAATTATTTTGGTTGCTACTTACTTCATAACTGTAATCTTGCTACTGTTATGAAATGGGCGACTGCTGTGAAAGGGTCGTTTGACCCCCAAAAGGGTCACGACTCACAGGTTGAGAACCACTGCTTTAAGGGTTTCCAAGGTGATTGTCCTTGCTGAGGCAGACTGCCACATCTTTCTCCCAAGGAGCAGCTTGTGGGCTTGCACTGTTGATTGACCACTGAGAGCTTCATCACCATGCACAGAGCACATATCCCAGTGCCTTTTACATAGTGGCCTTGAAGTTCCCAGAGCATCAGTGTCTACTCGGCATTGTGAAAAACCTCTGAACTGGTGACATGATCAAGCCTGGGTACTTCTTGCTAAGGATGCTGAAAGTCTAGTGTCGAAAGACCCAAAGAGGTAGACACAGAGCATGAAGGAAACTGAAAGACGCTTACCATTCTTGACGAACTTCATGGACGTCTTTAGTCTAGCCACACTAATGTCGAGCTGTCCAACAACTTTCCGGTATCTTCCACAGTCACAGACGGTGCCTTTTCAATGGTTTTAAAAAAACAGCTGAAAAAAACTATACATTTATAATGAAACACATGCAGAAAACTTAATAAGAGCATTATCTTTTTCCAAATGCTGTCTTGCTACATCTCTCTATGCATGGCTATCATTTGTATGTCTTCTATTTGAAACAAGGTTTCCAATGTACATTTTCTTAAGGAACTCGAGAAATACCTTCTTAGATGTATTGAAGGAGTTAAAGGACAGTTCTAACCCACACTTGGAAAAAGGGAGGTGAATATGACCCAGCACTGCGAACATGTTACAAACCAGCTAGCATTTTTTGTTGAACTTGGAACATGTTGCCCACTTTCAGGATCAAGTCTTTCCAATTTGCTTCAACAACACTTCTAGCCTGTCCTCTCTTCTCTGACTGCCCTGTTCTCTGGCTTACCCAACGCTCCCAAGATAGAGAAACCTGACGTGATTTAAATCAAATACTAATTCTAGCTGTCCATAGAAGCATGGTTTTATGATTTGAGGGCTGAAGTCAAATCTGATGAGGAGATCCAAATGATAATTTCAATAGTTCTTTATTCCCATTTGTGGATTAGCCAGGATGTTCATTCCGTCTACTCTCCTGTGTTTCCAGCCTTTTGAACTACCTGCTAGCATTAATGTGACTGAAGAGGAATTGTTAGGGTATTCAAATGATCCTCTCTTTTTCTATTGAACAACTGCTTTATGCAAACACTTCTGTTTGCTGTTTTCATTGGCAACATGAGAAGTGAAAATAATTTTCTCGCCAATAAACAACCATAGAAATATGCCCATGGCTTTCTGAATCCCTGGTCACCAGCCAGTTGTCACTGAAGCCCCATACCCATGGGGGACCCCACATGTATCAGAGTAGAACTGTTCCCTGTAGGGTTATTAGTGACTGATTTTGTTGAAGTAGACTGCTGGGCCTTGCTTCTCAGGGGGCACTTGGGCCTCCAACTTTTCAACCAGCAGCTGAGTGCCTTAACCATTGGCGCCAATCAGGGACTCCTCATCTATTTTAACTTCTGCTCAATATAAAGAATTGGAAAGAGTCTTTCGAATGAACCTCCACGCCACCGCAGTGGATGGAAACAACTGATACTATCCAATGCACCCCTGGAATGGCAAGGACATGTCTTCAGGAATCAGGGAGAACATCCCTGGTCATTAAAAGCATGCTCCAGGATGATGATGGGAGACTTTCTGGATCTGGTCGGTTTGCTGCTGGCAAAACAGCTGGCCTGTGTTGGGTTGAGATGTCAGTAGAATGTCAGGCATGCTGATGCTGATGCAAGCCCTCCACTCAGCCCTCTTGCACTTTCTCTTGGGTCAGAAGAATGAGGGCTACTCCCTGCTAGAAGTGGGTTTGCTTCCTCCCAAGAAGCTGGAGAGGGTGGCATGTGAAAAGTCACTGAGTGGATAGGGAGGGAAGTTCCCTTCTTGCCCTCAGGTTAGTAAATGAGCCTCTGGGGTATCAGACTGCACTGAGGGGACTCTCCCTTTCACTGTACTCTATAGCAAGGGCGGGTGAGCCCATTCTGGGTCACGGCGACCCTCTGTGTGTCAGGGGAACTCTGTATTCCCCGGGGTTGTCAGTGGCTGACATTTCAGAACTCGCTTCCCAAGTCTTCCTTGAAAGGTTCCTGTGGGGGAATTTGAACCTCCAGCCTTTGGGAGAGGGGTCAAGTGCACTGTTTGCACAGAATAGGCATGTATGGGACTGCTTACTTTCAAGACAAGTGGAATAGTGCTAGAATCAAAGAGAAAAGTGATCAGATCATACCTGCTTTGCCCTTTCCTCCAGCGATGCCAGACAAGCCCCTTTCCCCTTTGTCCCCTGAGTAAAGACAACAGCAACGAAATGGACAATGAAACACGATGGTGAATTCTTTCAGGTTGTTCTTGTTACTGGCTGTCTGGGCAATTCTGACCCACAGCGACCTGGCATACAACAGAAGGAAACACTGCCCGGGCCTGTGGCACACTCTCCGTGGTTAAGTGTGAGCCCACTGTTAGAGCCCCTGCGCCAACCAGTCTCACGGAGGACTGACAATACCTTTTACATTTAGAATTCAGGAAACAATTCTGACGTTTCATTAGAAATATTCCCGACTAACATCCTGCAGTTTCATGCCAGGGATTCGATGTAAGTGCTGACGTAAGGAAGGCAACTGAGTCATTATCATTTATGCAGAGGCATTGAAGAACTCTAGATTTATCTAGAAGGGACCTTTGTATTTACATTACCTACCCGTGTTGTAAGGGACATACAAGAAGAACAGTTGTTTGAACCCACCGGCCATGCTGCTGGAGAAAAATGTGGCAGCACGCTTGCATAAAAATGATAGGCTTGGATGAAAATGACAGGGTTGCAAACTTTATGAGGAAGTTCTGCTCTGTCCTAAAGGGATCTCCATGAGCTGGAACTGATCCAATGGCAATGTTTCTATTGTCATCCTTGTTGTGACTCACAGTGACCCTACAGGCCAGGGTCCAACTACCTCCCTCAGGTCCACCCTAGGCTGTAATCATTGCTGAAGCAGGTCCCCAGGTTATTTTCTCCTGTGAAAGGGCGGCTGGGTTCAAACTGCTGTTCTTTGGTTACAGGGTGGTGCCTGACTGCTTGCTACCAGAGTTCTTCTTGCCTGCCCTAACATGTTTGCATGCTGTGGCCTTCTGAACAGGATACCATATACGCTCGTGTATAAGCTGAGGTTTTCAGCAAATTTTAAATGCAGTTTTTGTGGTCAAGTTAGGTGCCTTGACTTATATTCAGCTTGGCATCTACTCAAGTATATAGGTAATCCAGTCCCCAGCTTCTTTTTTATTTTAAAGTTAGTTTTGTCTTACAAATCTGGATCAAATGATTAGCATATCACAGTGTCAGTATATTTACAATGCTCCAAGTTATTCTCTCAGCCTTTGCCCTTGGATTCAAAAAGAACTTCAACAAATATGGTAGTTTTCAACTCAATTTAATAAATATCTACTATTTACTTACTTCTTGTAAGACAAAGGGCTAGGGACTTTGAGAGGCTCTAAAAGAAACCAATTTAACTTCTGACTTGAAAGCGTTTATAATTTTTAGAAGAGATGTGATATATGCAAATATCTGTAATATAAGACGGCATCGCCTCCTGAAATATCAACTTTTGCTTTTCCTGGGATGTGGTCATTTCCTTAGTCAGAGGCATCCACCAAATAACTGGAGGAGAATTAGGATTGTTAAAGCAAAGAGAAAGAAAAGAAAAATAAAAAATTTTTTCAACTTTAAAGTATGTCCTTGAAACTTGTCTTATACATAATTATCGAGAACAAAAGCTTTTGATTCACAAGAGGAAATGTTTGGCTCAAGTTCTATAGATGCAAAAGGAAATAATACCCTGATGGAAGTAAACCAGAATTTGTGCTTCAATGATGAACTGGAAAAAGAATACAAAACAAACACCGGAGGGCTGAATACAGGATCAAGGTCATCTGAGCTAGAAAGAGGTACGGGGACATAATCTTGATGGAAGTTGGTGTAGCCAGGGAGTTGAGGATGAACCTTGAAGAGACCATGTGGAGGGGAGAGAGTAGGAATGGAGGTTCTGCCAAACTTATTCCTGTACCAAAAACAGGAGCAAGAGGACGATACACTGAAGTCCTGTACTAAGGAGATCCCTTAGCTATTTCTTCCCTGCTCACTGCTGCTCAGTGCTGTCAACCAAATATGTATAGATATATGTATATAATAGGCTCCAAGAATTTCCCAAGATGTCTTAAACTGACTTATGTGGCCATCTTTCCTTAGAGACATGCCAGACACTCTTGAGTTCCCCAAACACAGAAGAGGGTCCTTGGAATGCAGAGTGGCATTCAAATGTGCATGGGGGCGGCCCAGAAGTTGTACTTCACTGTAACAAGACAATGATGGAACCTGTGACAATGTTCTGTGATGAATGTGGAGGACACTGAAGAGAGATAACATATTCTGGGAGGGAGCCAAAAGAGATCGTGTTCCAGTCAGAGGAATGGATGGACTTCCTTATAACTCTTCTGTGAAGATAGAATTTGAACTTGGCCACGAAAATTTTCAGCAGACATCAAGGTAGTGGATAATGTAGAGGCAGAGGGAAACAGAGGGTAGGAGGCATGGAAATAGGTTGCGCGCAGGTGAGGATATGATCTTCTCACAGGTCAGTTGTATCCTTTATCGTCTTTATTTCCCTTAAGTGGACATTATAAAAAAACACTTATGAAATGATATAAAATTATAAAAGAACAAATTTAAGAGACATGTTAAAACAAGAAAGAAACTATGTATTTACTGAATGCTGATGATATGCCAAGTACCATTTGGGATTCCCTAAATACACATTAAATCCTATAAGCTAGGGTAGCATCTGTCACTATATTAAGCGCATCCAGCAGTTGAATGACAATGCTGATATGTGGGCTCAGTAATCTCTAACTCCTCAGAACACAGTGCTTCTCAGATGAGTTATTTAATGAAGGAAAACAAAGGGTTTGGAAAATTGGATCGAAAGTCTAAGTTACAAAGGTTATTATTGTTAGGTGCTCTCGAATCGGTGCCGACTCATCGCACTGCTATGGACAACAGAATGTAAGAACACCCGGTGCTGGCCCATCCTCACCACCACTAAAATAATATGTACTTCAAGCATCAGGTGAGTATATCTAATACTTTAATTAAAATTCTTATTTTTTTCTTTATGAGTAAAGTAAATTAAACATAGACCGAAAGCTTATTCAGGAGAAAGATGAGGCTTTTTACTCCCATAAAGTGTTACAGCCTCTGGAAACTTGAAAGGGGCAGTTCTATTCTGTATATCGGGTTGCCAGGAGTCAGAATTGAATCAATGGGAATGAGTCTGCTTGGTTGGAAAGCTTATACGTGTTCTGTTATCATTTGAGTTCTAGGCTAAACTCAAAGGTGGACAACAAAGAAGTGTCAAGAGAGGATATTTCCTTTGGAGAAATGATGCACTTACCAGAAAGGCAAAGCTTGCATAAGAGGCCAAGAATGTGGAATATTGTGATTTAGTAAGAGAGTGAACAAACGATATGTCTGCTAAGCATTCAGAGAAGGAAAAGGTGGCTATGGGTACAGGTTGAGATCCATGGAAAAGCTGAGCTTCCAGCCGGGGCTTAAGAAGGTGAGACACAACTTCTTGCATTTACGTGGGGCTTTTCTTCTCAGAAGCTGTAAGCATTTGAGATGAATTTCTTTCCTTTATTGACAGATGGTAAAGCCAACTCAGTGTGGTGGGTGGGCAGTGATGAAAGCCAGCAAGCCAGGGTCTGAACGCTGACTTTACCATACACAAACTAAACTTGGACTGGCCACTTAATCTCTGAAGACTTCTGCATTTGCATTTGCAAACGGAAATAATAATACATAAATCACTATAGAATATAAATCAGATAATGTTATCTTATATCAAGGGATTAGCATAGGACTCAACTGGTAGAGGAGGCTCAGCTAATGCTAGCCTCTCCTCCTTAAATCACGCTTATGGTAAGGGAATGCATACAAAGGCTTAGCCAGTACATGGAAGATTTTCACTTAGAATTGTCTTTTCTTGGAAACCAATTCTGGTTTAAATTTACCCACAAAAACTTATTTTGGCACACTAGTCGGAACATATAGGTAATAACTGTCTTAGGTTGAAAGATTAGAGCGTGCCTATAAACAAAGAAAGACAAAATCATGATGCTCTGAGTGTCAAAGAACTATTGCCTTTCAGTAAAAACAGTTATTTTGCTATGAGATTGGTTTTACCTATACTAAATCATCCTGCTTTCTTATCCCTAAAAATGAAATATTGACATCCAGAAAGCTACTTCATCCATGCAAGTGACAACAGTAAGGTCAGCCCCAAAAGTTGAGATTGATCTGAATCAATGAAAGATTTCAAAGGGCCTTTGACAAAATGGGGACTGCGCATTTCAAAGCACAGATTAGAAGTGAAATGAATCCAGGGGAGCCGGAACATTGTGCCTCCATTTTTTACAAGTTCCATGACACGTTCATAAATTTTGCTGGGACATCTTGGGAGAAGGAATTCTTAGGACCCAATGATGAAAGTGGATGGTAGAGGAAAGGGGTATTTATAGGAATAAAAAGTAGGCAGTAAAAGGTCTACATTGTAAGAAATTGTGTTTTGATCATTCATTCATTTGTCTTTAATTCAACAAACATTTAAAAGTTTCTATTACAAAAAAGATTTCTCAGATAAAATGGATAGAAAGACAGCATTCATCCCAAGTTCATTTAAGCAGACAGACCCAGTCAATCTTCCATTTATTGTTCCCACTGGAGGCTCACTGCCTCAAGGGAAAGTAGACAGGTTAACCAGCCATGGCAATGAGGAGAGTGATAGGGGACCTGGAAGAGATGCTACTTGAAGGATGAATTGATTTTAAGGCAACATGGACAGCTAACTCTGCTGCAGGTGTTCCACATTTCTGGAAGTTCATCTACTTTAAGATCAAGCAATTGTGCTAAAAACTATATTTCCTTGTCTCCACCCTCCAGTGGGACATGCCCCACTTTTTAAATTAAAATATTTTATTGTTTTTGGTGCAAGTTTACACAACAAATTAGGTTCCTGTGGAACAGTTTCCCGTTTATTCAGTGACATTGGTTCCGTTTTTCAACCTTCTCGTTGTTTCCATTCTGGTGGCTCTGTCGCTAACCATCTATTCACTGCCCCGTTGAATTCACATCTTTGCTTTGGAGTAAGTGTTGACTGTTGGGTCTCACCTAGATGATTTTTTTAAGGACACGGTCCTCCCAGATGATGTTGCCTATTTTACGAATCCATCTGCTATCTAGATAACCTCACGAAACAATTTGGTTCAAGGTTTTTGAACATTTCAGAGTGACACCGTCTCAGGGAGTCTTCCAGTCTCAACCAGTCCCGTAATACAGTCTTATTATGAAAAAGGGTTACAACTTATTTCATGATCACCAACTCTACCTCTTAAAATTGGGGTCACAGCCAGAATTGACACCATTGAATCCACAAAAATGAAAGATCTAGAATGGGACAATGGATGGAAGTCTTAACATTTTGGAGTCACCCATGGCAGCAACTCACATTCCTCCTCCTCCACTTCTCCTCTCTACAGCAATACCCAGATGCCTCACCTCCTCCAACATAGCTGCATTTCATAAATCTTTGGTTTCAACACTCCAATTCTGACTATCACTTTCCATTCCTTAAACCAATTCTTATACGAAGTTGATTTAGCCAAAGGCGGATCTATCCTTTGATGAGGTTGCTTTAAACCTTAGAGCATTTGTGGAGCCCTCTTTGAGAAAAACACTACAAAATTAAACATACTGAAGACATTATTAAAAGGAATATTTAATGTTCTGGCACAGCTGAATCTTGGCACACAAAAGAGTAAGTTTGGACCCATACCTATAAAATATATAAAAATTAACTAAAAGAACTAACTAAAAATATATATATAGAAGCATAGCAAGAAATGTTCAACATCACGTGTCACGTAGGAAATACAAATAAAAATGACAAGAAGGTGCTAATTTGCCCCCAGTAATCTCAATGAGTCAGAAATTGACTAGATGGCAATTGGTAGGATGGCTCTTATCAAAGAAATGGAAAAGTCAACAATGAATGGTGAGGATATAGAGAAATCAGAAAACTTCTTAATTACCCATGGAAATGTAAAATGGTTCAACCAATTCCTTAGAAATTATATACAAGATTAACTGCAGCATTAAAAAAAGCAGTTACCATTTAGCCAACTCTGACTCTGATTTGTAGTGATTCCATAGGACTATCAGATAACTGCAGTTCCACATCTGGGTATATACTCAAAGAACTTGAATATAGCGACCCAAACAGACACATGAATCTCAATATTCATGTTTGCAGTACATTTACAATAGCTAAAACTGGAAATAACCCCAGTGTCCACCAACACATGAAAAGATAAGCAAATTATGGCAGCATACAAGGGAATATTATTTAGCCATAAATAGAAATGAAGTTCTGATACTTTCAGGGACAGAATCTTAAAAATATTATAGTAACTTAAATAAGTCAGACTAAAAATGAGGAGAAGTGGATGGGCCTATTGGTATGAAATATCTAGAACAGGAAATGTATAGAGAAAAAGGTTATTGTGGTTATTAAATGAGTGTGTGGTAGAAAAGTGGAGTTACTGTTTAAGGTGTAATGCATTTCAATTCAGAGTTATCATTTGCTTTTTATTGGATAGTGGAGATGGTTGCATAGTATGGTTATGGTGTTTAAAATGTAACTGAATTGCACACTGAATGCTGTTTGAAACAGTACATATTTTGGTGATGTGGATTTTAACACAATAAAAATGAACAGTTAGTTATTCTGAGAATAGAAATAAGAAGTGCATTACTCTGTGCTGAAATAAACCAATACTACAGCATCATAGAATTCATATTAAAAAATCATAATATTCAAATGTTTTCCCATGGCTCTGAGCTCCCTCCCATCTGCATCTTTGTGCAAGTTTTTCTTGTGCATGAGTATCATCTCCCTAAAATGCTTCTTCCCCATTTCCATACAGTTTTTAATCTTCGAGATGTATGTCAGTTCTTCCTAGTCTAACCTATATCAATTTAGTCTTACTCTTTCAGTCAGAGTTATCTTTCTTTTATGGCCTCCAGAGGATTTGATATATATATGTTTATGGTTCGTACAGTAGTTGTGTTATTCTGTATGACCATTCTTTACAAGGGATTATCATCTTTCTAAATAGTTTGTGCGTCATTTGGAACAAAATTTTGCATCCCCCCCAGTTCTGTACCTCCAAACCAAGTGAGACAGTGCCAGTGAGGATCAGCCACAAACAATGATGCTGCCATTGCAGGGCTGTATGAGATAAGGATCACGAACAGAAGGCTACCCATCATTTATCACATTGGCTTGTAATTGTATGAAAAACCAGGGCATGCCTGGCAACAAAAGAATGTGCACACATATGTTTCAAGTTCCTTATCCTGTTAATAGACCAGGCGTGCAGAATTATTAGTTACTACACTCAAATTAGGAAAGCAAATTACACTGTCCTCTGCCTACCTTGTGTTTTATGGATAATTGTTTTCCACTCCTGAACACGACTCATGATCCATGACACACATGCAGATTGTCTCAAGGATTAGTAGTCAAACAGGAGACAATTTAACATAGAGACTAGTAGAATTTTATGCTCAATTTTATTCCTTCATTTATCTTTAAATTTTCTAGAAGCTTTTATTATCTTGATCTATGAGGAACAATAGTTAAACATGGAAGAAATAGCTAAAATATAAAGAAAAAGAAATCATATTTTAAAAGGAAGAAATAAATTATTTCTTGGGATTTAAAAACCTTAAGTATGTAATAAGTGTATGCTCACTTTGCTTTAAAATACTACTGTAGAATTGTAAACTTCAGCTTACCCTTCCTGCCAATTGGTCCAGTCTTACCAAGATTGCCTTGGTCTCCTGCATCACCCAGTTCTCCTTTAATCCCTGAAAAACAAAACATGCCATCTCTAGATCCTGTATGGTACACCTATGTGTTAGTCTGGGTACATTAGAGAAACAAATCCATAGAAACTCATGTGTATAAGAGAGAGTTTTATATAAAGTTTAAGTGCACATCAAGAAAACATCCCAACCCAGTGCTGGCCAAGCCCACAAGTCCAATATTAGCCCATTTGTCCAACACCAATTGAGTTAGTTGAAGTTTATTGTGCCAACCTGGCTTATAAACACATGTGGGGTTAATTGAAAAGTGGAGAGATAAATGGCTCAGTGAGCCTTGCCTTTCTAGTTCTCGGGTCTCTTGTTTTGTGATGGTTACACCAGGGTGCAGCTGCCTTAGCCAGTTCCCTGCTTTAGCTGGCAAGGCTCATTTCCTGCAAGACATCCCCAAGGAGAAGCTGCATGGACCTACCCTGATGCAGCCCTGGGTGCTGGAGCAGCTGTGTGGAGACCCCTGCCAGCGCTGAGATGCTTACACATTCACTGAGTCAGCTTTCCTCCTGCAGTCGGCATCATTGTATGTGTTTGTAAGATGGAGGAGGACTTTGTGGATTGGTGTTGGACATATGGGCTAATGTTGGACTTGTGGTCTTGGGCAGCAGTGGGTTGGAATGTTTTCTTGATTGCACTTACTCTTTATATAAAACTCTCTCCTATACATATGAGTTTCTGTAGATTTGTTTCTCTAAAGTACCCAGACTAATACACCAATCCACAAAGTCCTCCTCCATCTCACAAAATACATGAAGTGATGCCAACTGCAGGAGGAAAACCAAATCAGCGAACGTGTAAGCATGTCAGCACTGGCAGGGGTCTCCACACAGGTGCTCCAGCACCCAGGGCTGCATCGGCTTAGGTCCATGTGGCTTCTCCTTGGGGATGTCTTGCAGGAAGTGAGCCTTGCCAGCTGAAGCAGGGAACTGGCTAAGACAGCTGCACCCTGGTCCGACCATCACAAAGCAAGAGACCCGAGAACTAGAAAGGAGAGGCTCACCGAGACATTTATCCCTCCACCCTTCAATTAACCCCACGTGTGTTTATCGGCCAGGTTGGCACAATAAACTACCTCAACCTATTTCGCTTCATCTTAACTCACTACAACTAAACCCCCTTCTTCCTAAAGGTGTGGTTAACACGAGGGTAAGTCAAAATCATAGAAATCTTTTATGAACCCAAATATCAGAATGCCAAAATATTGATCTTGATAGATCTTCCCTGAAGGACTATACACTTCTGAAGGGTTTCCATCTCTAATCCTTCCCTGAAGAAGTCTGTGTCTTTCCATTTACATCATATCAAAAGAGCAGTTGGGCCTCCTCAGGGGAGTCCAGCTGTATTCCTTATAAATCTTCTTTGTGTTTGGGGAACAAGAAGATGAAGAGGCAACATTGGGCCAAAGAGTGAATGGGGTAAAGTTTTCCAATGAAAATTTGCACAAGACAATCCTCACTGTTATCCTGAAAGAATAAGGAGATGCATTGTTGTGATGGAAAGCAATTCATTAGCGTAACTGTATGACTTCTTTCTCACCAATGTAGTTTTCAATTTTCTTAAACTCCTTCTTAATAAGCCCCTCTGATGGTTCCATGTTCGTTTAGAAAATCTATCAAAATTACATCTCTAGAATATAAAAAAATGTTCCCCACATCCTTCTGAGCTGACCTCTCTGGTTTGGATTTCAGTGGCCCAGCAGATTCCTCCAAGACTCACAGTTTGTCTGGGGCATTTTTTTTTTAAAGGAACGCTATGCAGCAAAACAGATGCATCACTGATACAACTCGTTTGTAGTCATTCACTGTAAACAGATTGCAGCCGCATGCTATAACACAGTGCGCTTGAGATAAACGGTGTGAGTATAAACTGGAGGTCTAGTTGTAATACTTTTTGACTTACCCTCCTCTACGATGCCTCTCTTGAAGGAGATGTGTGCTCTGCTACTGCGACATCGAACATTATACCCTGCGCTATCTGGTCTACCTTAATGGAGTGATAATGTTTGGATTAAGATGTGGGTGAGCATGACAGTCGTGGAAAATGAGGACACCAGAATGCCATGGCTATAAGTAGCATTTCGAGAATGACAGCAGCAGAGGAGACTTATCCTACAGGTCAAATGAAGGGGTTGTTTGAAAGGAGTCTGGGTGCTCCTGTCTAGGTCTGCTCAGCCTCCTGTTTATTTTGGTTTCACCTTGGGATTCCATTTTTGTTCTATTTTTGAATCAAGTTTGTCAGTGTTACCCACTTGTAAGTAGGAGAGGCAGATGTGCGGTCATGAAACCTATATATCAAAGGACACCGGCAGCCCCGTCCTTCTCCCAAACTCTATGACTGGGGATCACTGAGCCTCTGCCACATTGTGAGTAATATTGTCTCTTTTCAATGATGATCTAGAAAATATTCACCTGTCAGAAGCCAGACTTCAGTAATAATAATTCTGCAATTGATCTATTTGTGTAAACAGTAAGAAAGGCTTAAGTCAGCATCTCTCAAATTGAGGTCTCACGAGTCTGTGAGTCTTTATTCCCCCTTCTGAATTGCTCAAGAGTTTCCAACTGTGGTCCAGTGTAACTGCCTGGTAGCAGTTGGTCAGGGATATTTGTGTTTGTGTGTTTTAATTTATTTTTTATCATTTTATTGGGGGCGCCTACAGCTCTTATCACCATCTATACATCCATCCATGGTGTCAAGCACATTTGTACATATGTTGCCATCATCATTTTCAAAACATTTTCTTTCTAATTGAGCCCTTGGTATCAGCTCCTCATTTTTACCTTCCCTTCCTTACTCTCTCTTCCTCATGAACCCTTGACAATTTGTAAATTGTTATTATTTTTTCATGTCTTCCACTGACCGATGTCTTCCTTCACCCCCTTTACTGTGGTCCATCCCCCTGGGAGGGGTTAACGAAGTAACACTTGGCGTTGAGTAAATCTCTCCCAAAGAGCCTTGGTTTTTGCTCTCTTCTCCTTTCTTCTGTCCCCCCCAGTAACCCATCATTTACCCCCTCCGTGTTATCCTCTGTTTAAGGAGAGGGGGTGTGGAGAAATAAAAGCCCCTGGTAGAAAGATGAGGAAACCAACGGATCCAGGAACTGTGTCTCTTCCTTTTCATCCTCCTTCTTCAGGTCTGGGCCAGCCAACAAGAGGTTACTAAGCAGTGGCTCCTGAAGGGAGGTTATAAACACAGCTGTGTTTCTGAAACTCACAGAACTTTTTACACTTGCCCAGAGACTGCTGCTCCCTGGGTTCCTGGAGCATCCTGGATGCAGCCTGAGAAATGAGGGAACATCTGCTGACAAGGGGTCCCTTAGGAGCACCCAGGTGGTGAGTTCATTCACGGCTGCACAGCTTTCATGTGTCTCCAGGGAAGAGGGCTTCACGAAAGCTGATCACTTTCCTGTGCAAACGTTAGGAGACAGAGACAAGCAACGCAGCCCTAACTGTACATGTCATCTCAGTTTACCTACCTTTCGGTCCCACACGTCCCACCTTGCCATGTTTCCCCTCCTCTCCAAGGTCTCCTTTTTCACCACCGTCTCCTTCGGAAACAGGAAATGAGGGCGGGAATGAGTACAGCAGCTCACATAGTCACAGCAGCACATGATTCCCAGCATGCAGTGGGCATGGTGGAATAATTCTGCATCCCCTGGGCTCCATGCTTGCCTCCCAAATAAACTGCGAGCATGTGTGTCTAGGCAGACTCACAGGGGCTGGAACCAGGACACACAGAAGAATTTTTCAGCATCTTCTCTCTCTTACTTCTTTCCCCCTTCAGCTCTATGTTTAAAGATAGATCCTTGGTGGTGAAATTGAGATGTCTGTTTAACTGGATAAATATTTATTCTTGCTGGGGAATCTGCAGTGTGCTGGGGTCATCATGTACATGAATCCATAGATATAAGCATAAATATATATCCACCACTTATCTGTCAGTTTGTTAAACCATGGTGGCTTACAGGTTGCTATGGTACTCGAAGTTACGTCACCTATATTTCCAATACCAGCAGGTGGACAGGTGTCAGTGGAGTTTCTAGACTAAGACAGACTAGGAAGTAACCATGGTAATCTACTTCCGGAAATTGGGCAATAAAAACCTGGTTCATCAGAACGCCATCCAATAAAGTTCCGGAAGATGAGTCCCCCTAGATTGGAAGTGTTGTGTCCAAATACAGTGTTGCAACAATGGACTGGAGCCTTCCGGTGATTGTGAAAAGGGCATAGTTTTGGGCCACCCTTCATTGTTTTGTACATGGAGGTGTCGTAAGTGTGCTCCAGCTCCACAACAATGAACAACCGCAACACAATTACACGGACATTCAAAAAGCTCAGGAAAAAAGTCCAATTTCCCACAATTACTTTGAAGACCCCTCCTCTGTGTATATATAATTATTGTTCCCTGACTGTTCTTGGAACAAGGAGCCTCCGTGTCATGGTGGTTTTTGCATTGGATGGCTGACCATAAGGTCGGCAGTTGAACACACCCCCAGTCCGTGAGATGAGGCTTTCCATTCTCATAAAAATGTATAGCCTCTGAAACCCACAGGGGCAATTTCTATTCTGTCCTATAGGGTTTCCATGTGTTGGAACTGACTTGATGGCAGTGAAGTTGTTTTTTTTTAATCATTTTTTGGGGGGCTTATACAATTCTTATCACAATCCATACATACCTCCATTGTGTCAAGCACATTTGTATATTTTGTTGCCGTCATCATTCTCAAAACATTTAGTTTCTACTTGAGCCCTTAATATCAGCTCCTCATTTTCCCCTTCCTTCCCCACTACCCCTCCCTCATGAAACCTTCCTAATTCATAAATTATTATTTTGTCATATCTTACACTGTCCAACATCTCCCTTCACCCACTTTTCTGTTCTCCATCCCCCAGGGAGAAGGTTATATGTAGATCCTTGCAATCGGTTCCCCCTTCCTACCCCACCTTCCCTCCACCCTCCAGGTATTGCCGCTCTCAGCACTGGCCTTAAGGGGTGGGTCAACTGTCCTGGATTCTCTGTGTTTACAGTTCCTATCTGTACCAGTGTACATACTCTGGTCTAGCCAGATTTGTAAGGTAGAATTTGGATCATGATAGTGGGGGGAGGAAGCATTTAAGAAATAGAGGAAAGTTGTATGTTTCATCGTTGCTACCCTGCACCCTGACTGGCTCATCTCCTCCCCACAATCCTTCAGTAGGGGGTGTCCAGTTGCCTACAGATGGGCTTTGGATATCCACTCTGCACTCACCCTCATTTACAATGATATGCTTTTTGTTCTTTGCTTCCTGATACCCGATCCCTTTGACACCTCATGGTCACACAGGCTGGTGTGCTTCTTCCATGTGGGCTTTGTTGCTTCTGAGCTAGATGGCCGCTTATTTATCTTCAATCCTTTAAGAACCCAGACTGTATATCTCTTGATAGCCGCGCACCATCAGCTTTCTTCAGCACATTTTCTCATGCACACATTTGTCTTCAGTGATCATATCAGGAAGTTGGGCACCCACTGATATGATTTTTGTTCTTTAATGTCTGATACCTGGTCCCTTCTACACCTTGTGGTGGCAGTGAGATTTTGAAATGCTGGTACCACCAGTTGTCACTCTGTTTGTGGTGTTGGAGTGGATTGGGTGTTGCTGTGATGCTGGAAGCTATGCCAATGGAATTTCAAAGACCAGCAGGGTCACCCAAAGTGAATAAGTTTTAGAGGAGCTTGCTGACTATGACAGTCTAGGATCAAGGAAGAGGGGGTCACTTTTTAAAACTTAGCCAGTGAAAACCTTATGAATAGCAAGCTCCCATAATTTGTGGGCTTAGAAAAGAATCTGAGATGTCAGTGTATGTGAAGAAGAACAAGGCATCAGGATTGGAGGAATTAATAACCAGCAATATGCAGATGGTGCCTGAAAAGGAAGAGAACCTTACACACTTAATGATGAGGATCAAATAACATAGCCTTAAGAAAAAAATAATACAGCCTTAAGTATTAAGTACATATTTTGTGTAGAAAAACATCACAACTGTATCACTAAGTGCTATGATAGACAGCAAGATGGAAGTTGCCAAGGATTTCACTTTAGTTGAATTCATTATCAGCGCTCACAGAAGTAGCAGTCAAGAAATTAAAGGATATATTGCACTGGAACAATGAGGTGCGAAAAGGCCCTTTACAGTGTCTAAAAAGCAAAGCTATCACCTTGAGGACGAAAGTGCATCTGACCCAAGCTGTGAGATTTCAATTGCCTCGATATGTATGTGAAAGCTGGACATTGAGTAAGGAAGACCGATGGGAAGAATCGATGCATTTGAATTATAGTGTTGGGGAAGAACATCCAAATTCTTGTTGACGGCCAGCAGAACCTGCAAATCAATGTGGAAAGAAGTACAGCTTGACTATTCCTTACACAGGAGGATAGCGAGACTTTGTCTTACAAACATTTTGACGGTTTATTAGAAGGAAGCAGTCCTTGGAGAAGGACATCATACTTGTTAAAGCAGAGGATCAATAAAAAAAGAGGAAGACCTTCAGCAAGACGGATTGACACAGGAGCTATAGCCATGGGCTGAAACATAACGGCGATCGTGAGACTAGTGAGGACCCGGCAGTGTTTGATTCTGTTCTACGTCGTGTTGCTGTGCGTGAGAACTGACCTGACAGCACCGAACAGCAAGATGCTGGGAAACTCTAAAAATGCCAGTGCAGATAGGGCAGCTACCAACAGAAGACTAGACCTGGTGGAGCTGATTGCGCTGTACCTGACAACAACAGTGGGCCTTCGTTGCATTGTAGGTTATCAGTTAGGATGCTAACCCAAAGGGCAGCAGATTGGAACCACCAGCCACTCCTAGGAAGACAGATGAGGCTTTTTACTTCTGTGAAGATTTACGGTCTTGGATGATAATTCTACTCTGTTTGGTGCGGTTGCTGTTCAGTCAGAATTCACTCAATGGCAGTGAGTGAACAGAGCAGGATACAGCTCCAAAGCAGTGCTGGGTTCACGGTGCCATATAGTCATAGGTGGTTCTTGGTCCCCACCTCACATAAGGAGGAACAGATGATTTAATGAAAGGGACCCCACACCCTGAATCTGGAGTCTTTGATTTTAATGTCATGTCAATGGCAAATGGATTGAGAAAGGTTACAATACTTCAGCGATTGAATTTAGTAGCTTTGAAGTAAAATAGGCCTAGATTTACATCCCAGATCTACCACTCAGTAGCAAGAGAGACTTAGCCACTTCAGCGCTCCTTCTGCGTCTGCTTTTCCTCCCCTATAAACTGGAGACCTACAACAGAGGGTTTTAGAAGACGAAGCGAGATAGTGCAAATAAAAGACCTGACTCGTAGTCACTGCTTGGCAAAGGTGGCTGTGCTTGCTCTTTCCACTTGTTGCTTCCAGGGCCTCCTCCTTAAGGAGGGGATCATGCCCTTCCAATGTCTCACACTTGTTTTAGGATCAACAAGCTAAGCTCATAAATGTGCTTTGAAAATGGCAAGCTCTACACACACAATATTATGACCATATGTGTACGTTATCATCAGTGCAATCTCAGGATATAAAGGAGTCCTATCTAAAGCCAGGACAGACCAGTCCCTGGAAAAGGACATCATGGTTGGTCAAGTAGAGGGGCCGTAAAAACGAGGCTGGACCTCAAGGAGATGGATTGACACTGTGACAAAGGCTCAAACATGAGAACAACTAATTGTGAGGATGGTGCAGGTACATGGAGTGTTCGTTCTGTTGCACATAAAGTTGCTATGGGTTGACGACGACTGGATGGCCCCTAACAACAACAACAACAACATCTGAAACCAAAGAAAGAAGAAGATACAAGGGATTCCAAAGAGAAAAATGACGTTCTTGGGATTAAAAAGTTTGAGGAAGGAAAAGTGTTCATCTATTTAATCTAAAAATAAAACCAATAAACCATGGCTCCCCATTTTCTCTCTTTCATTTTCATACTGAGAATATGTTAGGGATCATGTATGTCTCCCATAAATGTGTATTGTAAATCCTGAACCTATGGTTATAATCCTATGTGGAAATGGGTTTACTATGTTAATGAAGCAGCAGCAGTGTAAGGTGTAGAATCTTAAATCAATCTAGTTGAGGTATGAAAAAAATACAACCCCACAGTTACCTAAGGCATGGTAGGGAGTTGGCTGGAGGATTTGGAGACTGATAGCCAAAGAATACAGGCCTCCTTTTTGAAGTGATGGATGGCACAGTGGATGCACGTTGGTCTGTGATCTGCAAGAATTCACAGTTGAAAATCACCAACTGCACCAAGGGAGAAAGATGAGGATTTCTACTCCCATAAACAGTCTCAGAAACTCACAAGGGTAGTTCTACCCTGTCCTATAGGGTCACTCTGAGTTTGAAATGACTCAATGACCCTGAGTGTGAGTTTGGTGCTTATACCAGGGGCCCTGGTGGTGTAGTGCATACAAGTTGGGCTGTGAATGGCAAAGTAAATATTTAAAAACCTTCAGCCACTCTACAGGAGGAAGACAGAGCTTTGTACTCCTGTAACGAATTAGTCTCGGGAACTCACAGGGCCAGTTTTTCCCGTCTTATAGGCTCACTATGAGTTGGCATCCACTAGATGGCAGTGAGTTTGGTGTTGGTTTGATGCATATACTAAAAACACTACAAATCTTTGAATTACATACTTTAAATGATTTATGAACTATATCTCAGCAAAGGCATTTAAAAGATAGAGAATTCGAAGATGATCTGCGTGCCCATTGGGTAGTCTCCTGACTCCTTCTAACTAATGTCAATAGATGATGCTTCTTGGGCACCTATAATGTGTGCCAGGCGAAGGATTAGACATGCATTCATCACAGCAGTTCCACAGGGTGGAAACCACATCACCCCATTTTATGAATGGAAAAAA
>NW_022103896.1:20267696-20283270 GCF_000313985.2 Echinops telfairi
TGATCCTGGTGCTTACTAAATATAATTTAACTAGATGTATTTTGAGACCTTAAAATATTTTACCACTGTAGTCACAGTCTTCATTAAACACCAGAATTACTCTACCTGAAATCTATTCTATCATTTGACCCTCACGACAGTCTTTGAGATGGACACTATTCTTAGCTCCCTTTCACAAATAAGGAAATGGGTTAAGGGCGTCTAAGACCTTGTCCAGGATGACACAACGCACAAGGGTAAAGTCAGGCTACAAACCTGAACATCTGTTTTCAAAGTCCATTGTCTTGGCTTCTCAGTGCTGCACTCTCAGAAATACAGAAGTGGGTGGTCATGAAGAATAGAAATTAATGTTTTCATGATTCCAGAAGTTGGAAATCCAAATCAGATTCTTATCTGTGTCACTTCATTCCTTATAAGTAGCCTGGGTGTTCCTTGGTGACCTTCACATCCTGGTATCTGTTCTCTCTCTCTCTCTCTCTCTCTCTCTCTCACTTGCTCTCGCTCGCTCGCTCTCGCTCTGTGTGTGTGTGTGTGTGTGTGTGTGTGTGTGTGGTGACATGCATGCATTTGCACATTTACTCTTTTCGGAATTCAGAAGTGACTAGATTTAGAACCCACCCTACTGGAACATAACAGAGAAAAACGTAGTTCCAGATAAGAGTACATCCACAGGTAGAAGGGTGAGGATTTCAGGGAGGCGTTACACAGAGCAATCCAAATCCGTATTACCCATATTCTGAACTAGCTGTGTGTTCTGGAAGAAATCCTGTCCCCACATGTTCAGCCATTGGGTTGTGATGGTGCAAAATAAGATAAAAAAATTCTTGTCTTGCTCATGCTGGCAGAATCAAGGTGTGTGTGTGTGTGTGTGTGTGTAGCACTCTCTAAATCCTAAAGCTACAAGATTGTGCATGATCAGTTCTGTTATTATGTCCCCCTTCCTTTGAGCTTGTCTGCTCATTTTAAGCAAGCGTCTAGCAGAAGGCAGCCGGGTGAGGGTGAGTGACTTAGCCATCTGCTGCTCCCTAGTGGCTCCTGGGGAGACCTGGCAAGGTGAAAGCAGGATGATGATGTGTCTGACCCACATGCCTGCACCCCTACCTAGTGGCCGAGAGGCAATCAACAACCTGTACCCGAGCCTTCCGCAGAAGGCTGCATGCATTGGATCTTTGGGGCTTGCTTTAATGAGAACAGAGGAAGGTTTCAAAGCGAGCTTTAGAACGGATGCCCAGGTGGCTTGAGATTATCTACTTTGATTCTCTTGACAATCTTTCATTGGATTCTTAGGGTAATAGCCATTTCTATTGGAAACTTAAATGAATAGCTCTAAACGGAAATGCACTAATTTTGATTTTAAGAAAGGGATGTGTTTGTGCTGCTCCAGGCCAGCAGCGTGCTGTGACAAGCTGCAGCGGGAGTCCAGCTGAGAACCCCGTGGGCCAGTCTTCCTTAGGTAGGATCCTTCACCTCCGCCTTTTTCCCAACAAGCAAAAACTCCTTTACAATTAAAAGCTAATTTGAAAAAAACTAGGTCAGTACCCCATGCTCAACAAAAGCCACTTTTAAAAATTGGCATTCGGATGTTGGAAAAGCTGGGGGAACAAAACATCACAGGAAGATCTACTTTTTCCATGATTAAAACAATTTTAAGGGGTTGGGGGAAGCTGTTGGAAATCCTTCTAATGATTAGTCTTAGAATTAAGTGGGAGAAATAACATGGTGTTCTTTTTCAGTAAAGAAAGGTCCCCTGTCTAAAAAATAGTCTTCTCAGCCCTACATATGGAAGGGCCCCATGTCTCATTGGCTGAGCACTTGGCTGCTAAACATTCTACCCAGTGGTTCTGTGGAAGGCAAGATCTGGGGGTCAACTCCACTAAAGAATGCAATCTAGAAGATCCTATGGGGCAGTTCTCTGCTCTGAAGGACTGCTATGGTTTGGAATTGACTTGATAGCTGTCCGTCTGGGTTTGATTTTACTCTTATGACTTTTGATATAGGCATTATACTAACTGTTCCAGACATGCCTTGGATTAAGCAGAGCATGTGCTTTTATTTTGATTACCTTCTACTTGAAAACACAAGTTTCCTTCTTGATGAGTTTCCTAGGGTAACCATAGAACTTGAGGCACTTGTTGATGAAGATCAAGGGTTGCAGCCTTCAGTGTAGATTACAAGTCAAAGTAAAGGAGACCCAAAGCCTCACAACTGGACCAATATCTCACATCATCACAGAGAAAAATGTAAAGCTACCCAGCATTTCATTTTGCTTGGACTCACAAGCAGGGCTCATGGAAGCAGCTGGCATGAGATCAAAAGAAGGACTGCAGTGGGCAAATCTGCTGCACGTGACATCTTTAAAACGTTGAAAAGCAACGATGTTACTCTGAAGACTGAGATGCACCTGACCCAACTCATGGTGTTTTCAATCACCTTATGTGCATGGAAAGTTGGACATTGAATAAGGAAGACTTGAGAAGAATTGATGCATATGAATTTACTGGAGAAGAATATTGAAGGAACCATGAACTGCTAAAAGGACACAATTATCTCTTTTGGAAGAATTAAAGGTCAGAGTGCTTCTTAGAGGCAAGAATGAAGAGACTTTGTCTTACATACTTTGCACATATTGTCAGAAGAGACGATTACCTGGAGAAGGACATCATGCTTGATAAGGGAGAGAGAAATCAACAAAGAAGAAGGTTCTCAATGAGACGGACTGATGCAGAGGCTGCAACCAAGGGTTTAGGACTAGGAACAATTGTGATGCGGCGCAGGGCGGGGCAGCTTTTCCTTCTGTCACGCAGAGGGTCACTATGGGTTGGAGCTGACTCAGTGGCTCCTGAAAGCAGCAACCAGGGTTATCATAATGAAAGTTAGATGGCTTATCAGAACAGAAATGTATTGTTGTCCTAAAGTTTGGGGGTCTAGGAGTCTGAATTAAACAAATATCAGCACTATCTTCTATTTGTCTACTCTAGGGAACGCTTTTTCATTTTCCCTTTAACGGCCCAGTAGCCTCATATGTTCCTTCATGTCCATTGACTTTGGAGACACACATTCAGATAGTTATCTCCCCCTTCTGTGGTGCTTTGTGCCTATTCTCTTTTACAAGGACAACACTGATATTGGATTAGGTCTTACCTTATTCTGGCATGACTTCATGTTAACTAATAACACCACCTATCATGTAATCTCCAACTTCATTTCTATAATCAAGTCCATATTTTCCAATTACTGTTCCTCTTTGCTTCCAACTCCTATATTCCAATCACCAGTGAGTATCAATGCACCTTGATTGCATGTGTGATCAATTTCTGACTGAAGTCGTTGGGTAGAATTCTTCAATTTCTTTATCACTAGCTTTTGTGGTTGGTGCCTAAATTTGAATAATAGTTGTATTGATTGTATTTCCTTGAAGGCAGAGATATATATAATCTGATCACAGGTAACATTGTGCTTCATGAAGGATTTAGCAAGATCCTTTCTGACAATGCTTGCCACACCATTCCTCTTGAGTGTGCTATTCCCAGAATAGTAAGTCATATGATTTTCTGATTCAAAATGCTCATTACCAGTCCATTTTACTCACTGATACGTTCATGCATTCCATTTCATTTTGACCACTTCCAAAATTCCTGAATTCATACATTCCAATCATTAGAAGATTTTGGCAGCTGTTTCTCTTTACCTTGAGTTATGCTCCATCAGCAAATGACGATCTGAAGGCTCCACTCCCCCAGGCTTTACCAGACTCATGTCACTATGGTCAATCCCCCTCCAAGCAATCAGCTCCTTTTCAGTCACTTTGCAAGTGCTCTCGGATTTTCTAGCAGTATCCGCCACAGCGACAGGGTTCTGTTTCCTTTGTTTAAGTTTGAGTATTTGAAAATGCTCCAAAGCTATGTATAACGTTTTCAGTGGCTTCTTCCTCTGAAGTGGGGAGCCTAGTCCTTCTTCATTGTCTTCTTAGTCTGGAAGCTCCACTGAAACCTGTCCATTTTGGGGGACCCTGCTGGCATTTGAAATACCAGTGATATAGCTTCCAGCATCACAGGAACCCACAAGCCACCATGGTACAACAAACCGGAGGTATTATATAAAGGTATCATAGCAAAAACCAATTCTCAACAACAGAAAAGGCTACTACAGTATATACATGGACGTCCCTAGCTGGAATACATGAAAGTCAAATTGACTACATATGAGGGAAGACATAATGGATGAGCTCAATATCAGCAGCTAAAATCAGACAAGGGATGACTGTGGAACAGACTATCAATTGCTCATATGTAGGTTCAGGATAAAGCTGAAGCAAATGAAAACATCCACAGGAGCCAAGATACAACCTTGAGTCTATCCTACCTGAATTGTCAGAACATCTCAAGAACAGATTTGAAGCTTTGAACACAAGTGACAGAAGACCAGATGGGGCGTGGGAGGACATCACATCCATAATTCATGAAGAAAGCAAAAGGCCATTAAAAAGATAGGAAAGAAAGAAAAGATCAGAGTGGCTATCAGAAGACTTGCAATTAATTATAGAGTCACTAAAGGAAATGAAGAATGGATGAAGTCAAGAAGCTGAATGAAAAATTTCGAAGGGCAGCTCAAGAAGACAAAGCCAAATATTATATTAAAATGTGCAAGGACCTGGAAGTAAAAAACCAAAAGGGAAGAATGTGCTCAGCATACCTGAAACTGAGAAAACCCAAATCAGATATTCCAGCCTCAAATTACAATTCTGAAAGATTCTATAAGCAAATTATTGAATGATTCAAGAAGCATCGAGAGAAGATGGAAAGGTTACACAGTCACTGTACCAGAAAGAACTAGTAGACTGCCTACCATTTCAGGAGGTAGCATACGAACAAGAACCAATGGTGCTAAGGAAGAAGTTCAAGCTGCACTGAAGGCATTAACCAAAAATAAAGCTCCAGGAATTGCCAGAATACCCCTTGAAATGTTACCAAAAGCTGAGGAAGTACTGGAAGCACTCACTCATCTATGCCAGGATATTTGGAAGACAGCTACCTGGCCAACTGACTGGAAGATCCATATTTGTGCCCATTCCAAAGAAAGGTGACCCAATCAAAAGCTCAAACTATAGAACATATCACTGATATCACAAACAAGTAAAGCTTTACTTAAAAGCATCCAAACAAGGACACAGGGGACTGTCAGACATTCAGGACAGATTCAGAGGAGGACGTGAGGCAGAAATGCCATTGGTGATGTCAGATAGATCTTGGAGGAAAGCAGAAAATATCAGAAAGATGTTTACTTGTGTTTTATTCACTATGCAAAGGCATTCAACTGTGTGGGCCATAATAAACTGTGGACAACCTTGAGAAGGATGGGAATTCCAAAAACACTTCATTGTGCTCATTCAGAACCTGTGTGAACAGAACAATGGAATACTACATGATTTAAAATCAGAAAAGGTGCACAGCAGGGTACCCTTAACATACTTGTTCAATCTCTATGCTGAAGAAGTAATCCAAGAAACTGAATTATATGAATAAGGGTGCAGCATCAGAATTGGAGGAAGGTTTATTAATAACCTGTGATATTCAGATGACACAAAATTGTTTGCTGAAAGTGAGGAGGATTTTAAGCATTTGCTGATGAAGATCAATAATTGTAGCCTTGGAAATGATGATGTCAACATATGTACAAATATGTTTGATAAAATGCATGGATGGATTGTTATAAGAGCTGTAAGAGCCCCAATAAAATTATATTTTTTTTAAAAGGAAAGAATGTAGCCTGCAGTATGGATTACAACACAATGTAAGGAAGACCAAATTCCTCGCAACTGGACCAGTAGGTAGTAACATCATGATAAATGGAGAAAAGGTTGAAGTTGTCAAGGATTTGACAACGTACATGAAAGCAACAGTCTAGATATGAAAAGAAGTCACATATTAGGTAAATCTTCAGCACAAGACCTCTTTAGAGTATTGAAGAGCAAAGATGTTTCTTTGAGGACTAAGGTGCACCTGACCCAAACCATAGTATTCTCCATTGCATCATATGCATGTGAAAGTTGGACACTGAATAAGAAAGATCATAGACGAATCGATGTATTTGAACTGTGGGGCTGGAGAGGAATATTGAAAGTACCATGGACTGCCAAATGGACACACCGATCCGTACTGGAAGAAGTAAGGCCAGATGTCAAGACTTCATCTTACTTACTTTGGAGACATTGTCAGGAGAGACCAGCCCCTGAAGAAGGACATCACGTTGGTCAAGTGGAGGAGTGGTAAAAAAGAGAAAGGCCCTGGAGAGATGGATTGACTCAACGGCAGCGTCAAAGGGTTCACACATAGGAACAATTGTGAGGATGGCAAAGGACCACACAATGTTTTCGTTCTGTTGTGCATAATGTCACTAAAGGGTAAAGCCTAACAACTCAATGGCACCTAATAACAACAACAACAACAACAATAACATCTTCAAGGTCCACTTCCAAACAAGGTCATACTCACAGGTACCAGGGGTCGGGCTACAACATATCCTTTTTGGGGCACCTTTTGAGCCATAAAGGGGCCCTGGTGGCAATGTGGTTGTATGTTAGGCTGTGATAAGCAACACCCACAGTTAGAAACTCCCAGCCATAGTCAGGAGAAAGACAGGGCTCTCTTCTCCCATCAACAGCTACAATCTCTGCAACTCACAGGGGCAATTATTCTCTGTCCAATAGGATTGCTATGAGTTGACACTGAGGAAATGGCAGTTTGTTTTTTGTCTTTATTGAACAATAGCATCTTCCTGATATAACTGTTAGACGTTAATCAGGAAATCAAACCCTTGTCCAGTTGGAGGTCACAGCCCTGGGAGAAATTATCATGTATGCTGACAATTCCTATGAAGGACACTGGCAGAATGGCTTTTATGAGAGCTTACAGGAGGGAACATCTCAATCTACCTGCCCATATCTCAACATTGTCCTTCCTTCTGGGTAAGAAGCAAATGGTGTCCTTTCTCTGAATTCCGCCTCACTAGACTAACCTCGCTAGTGTCCCTCACAAGCCAAGTAAGGGAAAAGACAAATGTGGCGTTGTTTTAGACAGATGACTGCTAAAACATTCTCACTAATTTAAAAAATGTAGATTTTTATTTTCTATCAAATTCCTGTGTGACGTATACATCCATCTTCTTTTCACTTCCTTTGTTAAGGAATCTGTGCATAGTGGTCTATTTTGTCCCCATCTCCTTCTTCACGAGTCAGAATTAATGCCACTTCCAGAAGGATTCTTACCTCGCCCTTCAGAGCATGTCCAGTAAGTGTGGTGTCAGAGAGGGTGAGAGCGATTGGGGATGGTGCATTGCTTTCTTTGTGCTCCTCACACTTGAAACCAAGTCTGAGATGGAGTAGGTGCTTGCTCAATAAATGTTTTCAAAATAAATGAATACCATCCTGAAAGGCAACATGGATAAATTTGAGCTTAAGCACAATAGAGTTCATAGATTACTAATTGATTGAAATGTCATTCTCCAGGAGCTTGATTAATGAATTGACTTCAATCTTCTGGGAAGTATTGGACCAGGAAAATACATAACTGCTGGCTCTACTGCTACCCTTCTTTACACATTCCCCCGCTAATTTTTCCCAGGTCGCCTAGTATTTCTGCCGTGCTCTGATTTCTCAGGTTCAATAATGATAATCTGATTCCTTCCTCTTTCTCACTCCCATCTTGATTCTTAAATTTTCTCACATCCATCCTTTTCTTTCCTTCTCATTCATAAAAACAAAATAAAAACAAACTGCCAAAAAGCTCAAAATTCACCTATTTTCTGCTTAGTCAGTTATAGCTCATGGCTCCCCAATATGGTATAGAGACAAATTATTCCCTGCGGTTTTCTTGACTGGAATCTTTATGGAAGCAGTTAGCCAGGCTTTTTTGTTTCTTTCTGCCACTGGGTAGATTTGAACCACCAGAGGCCGGTTCGGAGTTGAGTGCAAATAATTTGTACCACCTAGGGACCTTAGTCTATCTCCCCTCCGTTCTCGTACTACTTCCTGTTCTTATCCTCTAATCGCTGTATCTTTCTGGAGGTATCTAAATGGTCTTCTTGATGTGCACCCAGAAGCTTAAATATTGTCTGCTGAATCAGTATTTGTTGAACTATTGATTTTCTCACATCTTGAAATTTCCCAAGTCAGCTGGAAAAATTATATTCATAAATCACCTTTTCTTCATGCTCTTTCTCCATTCAAAACAATTCAATAGTACAAATGAATTCATCCTGCACTTGGACGCTCACAGGGTGGTTTCAGTGCAACTTTCCAGAGTGGTTTTCTACCATGGACCTATACCCCCTTCTATTCATGCCCTGTTAATTTCACAACCAAGTAAACTGTCATTTAATGCTTGCCTCCGTTGAAAGGTCATTTCCTCATCTCACCGTTTTTTCCTCAGAGAA
The DNA here is from genome assembly GCF_000313985.2 of Echinops telfairi. Classification (NCBI taxonomy): domain Eukaryota; kingdom Metazoa; phylum Chordata; class Mammalia; order Afrosoricida; family Tenrecidae; genus Echinops; species Echinops telfairi. The sequence continues at coordinate 20,276,127 of NW_022103896.1, forward strand.
GAAACAAGAAGCCATAAACCTATGTGATAAGTAAAATTTTTTATATATGGTAGAAACATTCCAAAACACAATACTTATAAACAATAAATGGTACACAAGTCAAAATATAATCTATATTCATAATATACAAGACCTCTGGAAAATTGTTGTACAAAAGACAAAAAAATATTTAAAAAATTAAAGTGGTCTAAGATATAAGCAAGAAATGACACAGGAACAAGCAGCCAACCTCATTATTAGTGAGGGAAACATATATGTAAATGTCTATATTCGATATCATCCATAGGATATAGTAATAATTTACAAAGACAAATAACACCCAAAACACTGTCGATGCAGTGATCAGGATATTCTCAACCTCTGCTCTTGGTGATGTAAATTGTACAACATTTCTGGAAAAGAATTTGTCAATAATTATTAAAATGAAAAATGTACATACTCCATTTTACCTTAGGGAACCTACACAGGAATACATCTAAGAACAAATGTATATACAAGAAAGTTTGTTTGTAGTGGCAAAAAAAAACCCCAAAACAAACCAAAACAACCCCTGTGAACAATGTGAAAGTTTACCATCATGGGACTGATTAAAAATACATAAAGAGGAGCCTTAAATTCCTATTGCTAAGTGAAAGAAGGCTGCCTGAAACAGACATATACAGTATGATTCCAACTACATGATATTCCAAAGAGTCAAAAGTATAGAGGTTGCAAATAGATCAGTGATCGCCAATAGTTTGGGGGCCAGCGAGGAAGACTAAATAGCTAGACCATAGAGCATTTTTAGGGTACTGAAGTTACTCTTTATATGAGGAGTTACCCCCCCAAACTGGAATTTTTTTCAAAGCTATGTATTTAATTTTTTTTTAAAACAAAACAAGCTTATCACCTTCAAAGTACTCGCCATTACACTTAATATATTTGTCAAATCTGTGATTCCATTCTTGGAAACATTTTTCAAACTCATCTGTTTGGATGGCTGACAGCACCTCCCTCCTCATTTTCTTCACCTCTTCTAAGCCATCAACTCACTGTCCTTTCATGTTCCTCTTCATTTGGAGAAACAAAAAGAAGTTGCATGGATCAGAGTGAGGTCAGGTGAGTCAGCCGTGTAGGGGGCAAGAGAGGCATGCTGGGTTTTTTGTGCTTAAAACGTGCACTGAGATGACTGTGTGAACAGGTGCAATGTCCTAGTAGCAAAAACAGTCCTGTGCCTGCCACAAGCCAGGCCTTTTTTTGTCACACACTGTTATGCAATCTTTTTAGAACCTCTAAATAGAAATCATGATTAACAGTCTGACCTGGTGGAACGAACTCCAAATGCACTATGAGTTGACATTTTTGTCTGTTTGGGAAGTTGACAGACATTCAAAACGAAGTTTGTCATCAATCGATATTTCACCTCTTTTGAAATGAGAAAACGACTTGTACACTTGTTTTTCCCACAGCACTGTCCTAGTAAGCTGTGTTCAACATCACAAAGGTTTCTGCAGCATTTTTCCTGAGCAGGAAACAAAATTTCACAGCTGTTTTCTTAAATCAGCCAGCACAAAAAAATGAGGTTCAAGCGAAATTCCTCTTATGACAAAACTCATTGTGACCACAGAGAACCTCCCCAGGCAACGCCACTGGGTGCACTAACTCAGAGGGAATTGTGATGCTCACCTAGCATGGAAAAATGCTTACTACAAAAGCTCCCTCAGCCCAGTGCAATTCAGGTTTTGGGGGAGTACCCCCTCATTTTATTGTGAAGGTAGACAAATGACATTATGCATTTACTAAAACCCATGCTACTGTCAGGTGCTGTCAAGTCAGTTCCAATTCATAGTAATCAATGTACAATAAAACAGAACACTACCCAGCATTGAACCATGCTCACATTTATTGCTATTTGAACCCATTGTTGCAGCCACTGTGTCGATCTAACTTATTGAAGGTCTCTCACTTTTTCAATAACCTTCTACTTTACTAAGTAAGGTCCCACAACTATGATATGCTTCTCTAGAGACTGCTACTTGACTAGCATGACCAAACTACCTGAGACAAAATCTCACCAATTCTGCTTCTAAGGAGCACTATGACTATACATCTTCCAAGACAGATGTGGCTCTTCTGGCAGTCCTTGGTGTAGGCAATATTCTTTGTCGGCACCATGATTTAAATGGTCAATTCTTCTTTGGTCTTCTCATTCATCACCCAGCTTTTTCACACATTTGAAAAAAAAAATTCACTGCCATCGAGTCTATAGTGAATCAAAGCAACTCTATAGGATGGGGTAGAACTGCCCCTGTGTTTTTTGGGGGACTCTTTTTGGCATATGAGGACACAGAAAATACTATGACTTGGGTCAGGGGCACCTTAGTCCTCAAAGTGATGTCTTTACACTTGAAAGATATGCTTTGCAGCAAATTTGCCCCATGCACTATGTAATTTGATTTCTACCATAGGAATTGATTGTGGATTGTAGTAAAATAATATCCTTGACAATTTCGATCTTTTCTCCATTTATCATGATATTGCTTATTGGTCTGATCACAATAATTTTTTTCTTTTCTTTTTATTAACCATTTTCTGTGTGAATTCGGTGAAGATTTATTGAGCTCAACAGTTTTTCACTGAACTATTTATACACATTTTCTTTTACATCCTTGATTGCAATTTCCACAATGTAGTATCTCTAATCCCACTTCCTCCCAGGGCTTTCTTTGGTCCCTCTATCCTAATCCTTCCTGCCTTCTGAACTTTGTCCTTGAACAAATGCTGCTTTTTGATCGTGACTAGTTAAGTTTTCTAAGGAGGGTGTTTCTACCTAGAGTTATAGTTCATTTTGTTAAACTGTTTATTGTCTGACTGAAAATTGAGTCATAGGAGTGAGTTCCATTGGAGGGCCGAAGGGTAACTAAAAACCACAGTGTCAGGGGTTCCACCAGTTTTTCTCCAACCAATCAGTCTTGTCTCTTTCATGGTTTTGAGTTTTCTTCCACATTTTTCTCTCTCACTCTTTTCAGGACCTTCTAACGTGATTCAGTTCAGAGCAGTTGGCAGTGGCAGCTGGGCATCGTTTTGGTCTTCTGGTCCCAGGGTCCTGACATCAGAGGTGGATGTTTTCTTTCTGTTTCTTGAGGGGTAACCCACACTGACGGCGACAGTCTCTGATCTTCATCAGTAAGTGCTTCAGGTCGCCTTCTCTCTCAGAAAGCAAGGCTGTGTCATCTCCATGTGACAGATGACCAAGAAGTCTTCCTCTGATCCCGATGGGGCATTTCTCTTCAGACTGTACAGTTTCTCAGATATCTGCTCAGCATACAGCTTAAAAATGGTGGAAAAATATACCCGTGGCACATACCTTGCCTGTATTCAACCATACAGTAACCCCTTGCTCTCTTCTAACCCCGCCTCTGGGGCTATGTAAAGTTTCTGTGTGAGCACGGTTAAGTATTCTGGAATTCCCATTGTTTGGGATATTATCTATAATTTGTTATGATCCCCACAGTTGAGTGCCTCAGAGTCAATAAAACATAGGTAAACATCTTTCTGGAATTATCTGCTTTCAACCAAGATCCATCTGATGTTATCAGTGCCATATTGTGCATTCCATATCTTCTGAATCAGGTTGAACACACCATTTTTTAGTTATCTCCAGGAAAAGTGTACTTATGTGAAATTAACAGCAGTTTGATAATTTATACAATCCGGTGGATCATCTTTCTTTGGAATGGGCAGATCTCTTCCAGTTGGTAGTCAAGTAGCTGTTTTCCAAATTTCTTGGCAAAGAAAGCGAGGCTTTTTTAACATTATAACCATATGCTGAAACATCTCAATTAGTATTTGTCAAGGCTCAAAAGTATTGCTTGACCCACCTCATTCTGGTTGACTCAACTTTGAGATGACAGCTCTTCATGAGTTACCCGAGGGCACCATCCATGCTCTGCTGATATTCATAAGATTTCACAGCCAATTTCCCCCCCAAAGTAGATTGCCTTCTATGTTAGACTGGGTTGGCTAGAGAAACAAATTCATTGACACTAATGTTTAAGGGAGAACTTTATACCAAGAAATAATGATGCATCAATACAACATCCCAGCCCAGGCCAGATCAAGTCCATAAGTTCAATATTAGCCCATAAGTCTGATATTAGCCCACGAGTTCCTCTTTAGACTCATCAGCATATGCAATGATGCCAAATGCAGGAAGATCACAGGCTGGTGGGAGGAATGTCCTGTGGGTCCAATGGCAGTGAATGTATCTCCAGGGCTCTGGTTTGTCAATAGGATTGTGAAGCAGAGAGAGAGAGAGAGTATATGTAGGCTGCCTCCAGAGAGCCATTTATCTCAGTCATGCCTCCAAAGGAAGTCATCAAGCTGTGATCTGATTGACAGGTCGAACACCACCCCATTTACTCCTAATACCAGGTTATATAACTGCCACGCCTTCCTTCCGAGTCGGCCTTGGTTAGAACTATGCTTCTGGGGCCATATGTGACCCTTTAGGTGTGAACCCCTGGCTCTGGAGTACTGAAAAAAATTAAAGGATAGACTTTAGATAATGGTGACTTCATTTGTGTATAAAAATACATTTATGACTCTCCAATCATTTTTAAGTAGCTTTGAGGCACAGGATTGGCTCTTCCATCTCAAAAAATTTGCCTACGCTGATGTATAAAATCCCCTGAAACCTGCCCTATGATGAGTGTCCCTGTTGGTATTTGAAAGGTCAGTGGCATGGTTTCCTGAATCACAGCTATACACAAGCCACCACAGTACGAGAAAGATAAGACTGTGCAACAATGAGTGAAACAGTCATCCGTCTTAGTTTCTCATCAGAAGGGTGCAGGTTCGACTTCTCTAGATGTGCTTCTATGGCCTATTGACCTACTGTTCAAGGTCAGCTTTTGAAACTGTATAAAGAACTCTGCAACCCATGGCCCTTGAGCTTGGACTGACTTCACAGAAACTGGTTTTGATATGGTCCCACCATTTACCAAGTCCTTTATGAGAACGATTATGCTCGTGTCCAATACCTGAATGACATTTTACCAAGTCCAGGGTTTTAGGAGCTTCATTATCCCTGCAGTTGGTGCTTGCCCAGCTAAGCAAAGAGGAACCCTGAGGCTTTCAAGACCCATCAACTCTCCTACTTCAATGACAAAACAGTTACGATTTTTGTTCTCAAGTTTATTTGGCTTAAAAAGAATTACCACGTGGAGGCCCAAAGCCTTTTGCAGTCATGACATGTTGGAATACCAGAGAGAGAGAGTGAGCCAAAGACACTAACATTCTGCTTAATGAAAACATACAACATGAAAGTATTTTCAAACACCTCCCAAGCATGCAAAAGCTGGACAATGAATAAGGAAGACTGAAGGATAATTGCTGCATTTGAATTATCGTGTGGGCAAAGAATATTAACTATATCGTGGTCTGTCAGAAAAACAAGCAGATCTGTCTTGGGAGAAGTTCAACCAGGATGCTCCTTAGCAGTGAACCTAGTGAGACTTTGTCTCACATACTTGGAAGGTGATGGGAAGGGACCATTCGTGGAAAAGGACAACGTGCTTGGTAAAATGGAGGATCGGCAAAAAGAAAAAGACCCTCCACAAGATGGATTGACACAGTGGGTGCAAGAACGGGTGCAAACAGCCACAATTGTGAAGGTGGCATAGGACTTGGCAGGCTTTCATTCTTTTCTTTTTTTAAACATTTTATTAGGGGCATACAACTGTTATCGCAATCCATACACACATCAATTGTGTAAAGCACATTTGTACATCGTTCTCAAAACATTTTCTCTTTCATTCTTTTGTGCATGGATTTGCTACGAGTTGGTAAAATTCAGGGGAATCTAACAACAACAACAAAGTTAGGTAGGTTTTCAATGCCTTCATGTGGCATTCATTATTAAAACACATTTTCAGCCACTGAGTAGAACAAATACAAGGGGAGAATTCCATCAACCTAGGACTGAATGGCCCATAATGCAATGCCACACAAGGCAATGCAATGCAACAGCTAAGAGCAAGGACTGTAGAGTCAAAGTGTGGGATTCGAGTTTGGCTGTGGGATGATAACAACTCTAGGTTTCCATCTCTTCATCAGAACTCAGAACAATACAATGCTTCCCATGTAAGTATAATAATGTGAATATGAAAAAGTGCTTGGAATATAGTGAACATTCTATATATTGCCTGGGACAGTACTACTCAAGAGTTCAGAAATTACCTGTTGATCCTGAGTTGATTCCTGGGTTGCTCATTGTAGCCCTAAAGGATAGAGTAGGATGTTACTTCCGGTTTCCCAACCTAATCCATGTCCACACTATAATCTTTGAGGACACAGACTGCCATGCCTTTCTCCAGAGGAGCAGGTGGCGGGCTTGAATCTCTGATCTTTGGGAGCACAACTGAGCGCATAACTGCTGCCCTGGCCATGAGTTAGAGGAATAAAAGGAAGAGCACGTATATTGCTATGCTGATTTTTAACAGTCTAGCTGATGTTTATTTTTGTATTTAGAAGGTTTGTGCTTCTGATCTGTGGATGTAACAGAACAAGGAGATGCCAAATGCTTTAAAATGAGAAAATTTGTACATCAGGGTTGTATCTTTTCATTATACTTATTTAGTTTATATGCTAAGGAAAAGTTCCCCGAGTCTGGACTGTGTGAAGAACACAGCATCAGGACAGGAGGCAGACTCATTTGTAACCTGTGCAGATGTGCAGATGATATAATTGTTTGCTGAAAGCAAAGAGGACTCGAAGCATTTACTGATGAAAATCCAAGATGGCAGCCTTCGGTTTGGATTACACCTTAACATAAAACAAAAATATAATGAACTAATAAACAACATCATGATACATAGAGAAAATATGAAAGTTTTGTTAAGGATTTAATTTTGCTTGAATCAACGATCAATGTTCATAGAAGCCATGGTCAAGAAATCAAACAAGGTAATTCATTGGGGGAAAAAAAAATTCTTGGCGGCCCAGCGCAGCGGACACCCAGGACTCAAAGATGTCGTCTCCCGTGCCCCTGAAGGAGAAGCGCCTCCTGGATGTCAGGATCTCGGAGTTGCCCAGCTGGGTGCTGATGCGGGACTTCACCCTGACGGGCACTGCTGGCGCCTTTCGTAGAGGTTACGATCCGTAT
>NW_022103896.1:20283370-20294590 GCF_000313985.2 Echinops telfairi
GGCCTGTCCATGGTGTTGGCAGCCTGTGTGGTTTTCAGCTACTGCCTATCCTACAAGGAGCTCAAACATGAGCGGTTACGGAAATAGCACGGAGGAAGCTGTAGCGAAGCTGCGACAAGAGTGCCGCTGCTTTCCTGGCCTGGCCACTTGCCCTGCCCCTTCCCCTGGCAAGAGCCCTTGAGAGTGTGCCCAATAAAAGAAGACAGATAAAAAAAAAGTTCTTTAAAGTGTTCAAAATCAAAGATGTCACTTGGAGGACTAGAGCACACCCCACCCACCAAGACGTGGTCTTTGTAATTGCTTCATATGCATGTACAAGCTGGACAATGTCCAAGGAAGATCAAAGAAGAATCCATGCATTTGGATTACAGTGCTGATCAAGACTATTGGAATGACCCGGACTACTAGGACAACAGACACATTGGTCTTGCAGGAAGCACAGCCGGGAGGCTCCTTCCAAGCCAGGTGGGTGAGACTTCTCCTCATGAACTTTGGACAGGTCACCAGGAGAAACCAACCCCCGGAAAAAGAGATCGTGTTTTTTCAAGTGCACGTTTCTAAGGGAGAGGAAGACCCTCCTCGGGATGGTGTGACACAGAGACTACAGCAACAGCTCAAGCATAACAGCAATTGTGACGGTGGCACGGGCCAGCCGGACAGGGTTTCAGCCGCTACCCCGGGGTGGCTAGGAGTCAGAAACAGTTTGGCAGCACCTAACAACCAAATGGATGTGTTCTACACTCTCCTGTCTCAAATTTCTTTGGGATGGACATAGCTCTCTGAATGAACATTATGACTACTTAAAGCATGTCATAACTGTGTTATCACACACACATCCCGATTCATGGACTTGGCAACTTTAAGTGAGAAAATCTTATCTCTCTGATGACCATGGCTAAATGAGACAAGACATAGGAACTCGGGGGGAAGATGCTGGGGGGTGCAAAGAGCTTTTGTGGAGAAGGAATGGCTGAGACATATTTATTTCAGACATATTTTATTTTAGGGTTTCTACTGGATTTTCCCATTTATATCTCCACAGGCAGCTCAAACACACTTTAGAACTCATAATCTACTAATTTTGCTTTCAAAAAGCCTCTCTATTTTTCATCGCTTTCTCACTACCCTTACAGTCTTGTTTGTAATTCATGTCCCACCAGGAGCTTCTAACATTTTTCAGTCTAGCTTGAAGGCTGCCAAGAGATTTATCTGCCTGAAAGACAAATCTAATTATCTTTTTTTCCTATTCAAAAATTTGCATTGGCTCTTTTGATTGAAACTATCATTTGTCTGGTAGAATGTGCTACAAAAATATTTCCATTTTTACAGAAGGACTATGAAAACTGAAAAACAAAACCTCACATGGTTCACTAAAAAGAAATTAGATGAACAAAAAGCTATAATTGCTTTATTTACATTGAAACCATTGGAGCTTGTGTAGGAAAAATAAATAAATTTTTGCCCTATCTTATTAAAAGATCAATCGTGCTCATCTAAAAGTAGGTAAGATAACACTTATTTTTCTCCTTGAGATGTAGTCAATTAATATGTCCCTTCTAGTCATAATCCTTTTATGAAGAATTATGATTCTGGACTCTATGCCTGTGGCTATAATCCCATTTTGGAAGCTTTCTCTGTTATATTAAAGGATAGGATTAAGGTGGGATTAAGCCCTGACTTTAGTAGAGGGGGTGACCTTGTTCAATTACCTTGGGGTTCCTTGGGGCTAGGGGCTGTTGGAAGACAAAAGCCACACTTCTAAGTCATTCCTCAGTGTATAAAACCCATCATGGTCCCAGAGAGGAATCCCAAGATGATTGGAGGAAAATGCTCCAGATTTCTGTCTGAAGTCATGGAAGCAGACCAGAGACCTGAGACTGTGGCACGGAGACTATGAGACCGAATTGGGAGCAGTGTTGAGGTGATGCGACTGTGAGCTAGAGAGACAGGCTGGCTTCCTGGTCCACAGAGAAGAAACTAACAGACCACGTGGGTGAGAGACTGAGGGATGGAAAGAGACTTAGCTGCTGCCTGAGGAGATATCTTGATGTGGACCATTTAATGTATCCTGGCTTGCTCATCTTGACTGGTGGTAGCCTGTTACCGTAACTTCCCTAATACCCTTCCAGAATTGTGAGTTCTGCCTGTGAGTTCTGCTGACATTGCGGCTAGCAGCTCAACACATCACCACTACACCATCAGGGCTCCTGCCTCAGGAATGCAGAGACAATAATAGGGAAAGGACAAGGTGGTTTTTAATAAAAGTTGACTTTGCTGTGGGACTAGAAGTGGGCCGGAGGTTGCAGCAAGAGGAAATAGCAGGGGTGCTGCCCAGGGAATTTCTATCAGAGGGGCCACCTTGCCATCCAGGAGTCTTTCTATGGGAACATGGAGCGGATGAAAGACGTAGAGATAGAGAAGCCATAAGCAAAACATAGTTTAATTTTCGTGGTATGCACTTGAGAAAGGGTGATAACTTTACCTTCGTTTTAAAAATGATAGCATACCGGCTATCAATGAGAATAGTGTCTGGGGTTTTAAAGGTTGGTATTCAAACAAGCAGCCATCTAAGCGAGGTGTCAACTAAGGCCACATGGAGGAAGCACACCCGCTCGTGTGATCCAAAGATGACAATGACACAATTCAAGGATGATGAAGGGAAAAGTAGCAGAGCTAAAACTTCGAACAATTGGTAAGGCTATGGAGGACCCTGGGAGCCCAAACTCCATCTGCAGAGTATTTATTCAGACGGAGGCTCTGGCAGATCCCCAGGAGCCACAGGCATGGGTCTCGAACAGCCTTCCTATCCAACAGAGATCATTGCTATCTTGATCATGCTGGATTGAACTTGATCCTTGATCAGTTGACCTCCCTATTGACTCAACCTGAATTTATCTTAAGTGAAAATATCTCTTGTGTGTTTCATGACAAAACTTTCTTCCCTGGCTTTTCAAATATTGATGGTGGTCTTCTCTTCCTTACTCATTGTTTGTATTTTTATCTTTATATTATTATAATTTTATCCTTACCACTTTATTTCCATTTTTTTTTCTGTTCTATCATTTGGGTTTCCCAGTTTGTGAAGCGCAGGAGTGGATGCATAAAGACAAGAATCAGTGCAAGGGTTTGTAGGGGGTGGTGGGGTGGGAGATGGGAGATAGAGCGGATAAGGGGATTTTAGGAGTAAACAATGAAGATGGGAGGGGGGAGAGAACACTAGAACTGACTGTGATTACAAAACTCATTTTAGAGGTGATTTAACCATGGGGGTTGGGAGGAAGTTGTTCTAAAATTGATTGTGGTAATGACTGTTGAATTCTTCTTAATATGATTGAATGATTGAACTATTGAATTGTATGATATATGGATTCGGTGCCAATAAAACTGTAAATAAAACATCAAAAACAAAAACAAAAACAAGAGGGCCCAGACATTTAAGGCCACATAGCGTGGTCAGTGGTAGAGCTCAAACTGTACCACATGTCTGTCTTCACAACCCGTGATGTTTGCCAAGAAGCCAGTGCTTACTGTGATGGTACCCAGTATCGAATGATACAGGGCCAAGTTACATAAGAGAACTGGAGAGAGAAATGGCATCATTTCGAATAGCTTTATTAAAATGATGCAAACAAATGTTTTGGTCTTTGGCTACTTTTTAATGGACTTGAATTTTAATCTTCCGCTCCTAGATAACCTTGAAACACCTGTGTGCAAATCATTAAAAGTTGGCACACATGGTTTGTCTTCTACCACTCACCTCAAGGTTGGCGTTTGGAACTCAGCCAGTGGCGCTGAGGAAGAAAGGTCTGGCTGCCTGTTTCTGCAAAGATTACAGCATCACCAAACAAGAAAATAACCCTGTGGAACCTTGCACTCTGTCACATCGAGTAGCCAGAAGTTGGAATAGACCCAGTGGCAATAAGTGTTTCCTTTTTCTTGTCCTTTTCTTCTTCGTAGTCAAAGAGGAAAGGAAGGAAAAGTGGTGCAAAACATCCACATTCTGAAGTGTAAAAATTAAAAAAATCCAAGTGACCTAAACTTTTAGAATGTCCTTATGCCTAAAATACTTGTTTAGCAGCGTAATGAAAGAGTGCAGTGAATCCAGGCAATTGATATGGAGGATTTAGGAAAACGCCCTACTCGCTCAGCCTCTCTGACGAAGTCATCAGAGAGAGTCCAGCAGCTTAATTCACATCGAGGCGATTCCATTAACATAAGCATGCACCGTGTTTACAAGTGGACCTCACTGAACTCCTGTTCTAATGTTAACTTCGAAAACTGAAGGACAAGTCACTTACTGAGAGTGACAGAGGTGAGGAGGATGGTATGACACCCAGAGATGGTAAAATGAATGAGCCAGGCTACGATTTGATTCTACTTCTAGCCCTGCCACGAGGGAGAAGGTGAATGACCTAGAACCAATTATTTTACCTCTTTGGGAGGAAGAAGTTTTCACAAACGTAAAATAACTAGGGTTGAACTAAGTTTTCTCCAGGATAAGAAATGAAGCTTCTAAATTGAGTGCTGAAAGAGGGCCAGATATCCCTGGGCATATCTGGTCTTCTGTTTGGGCAAGTCATGGAAAGTCTTGTTTGCGTTGGGAGCTCAGGGGATGGCTGGGCAAGAGCTCAAGTCGTTTAATCACTGGGGTCCTGTCTATAGCCAGTAAAATAGTAGGTGGCCAAACAGAAGTCCAGTTACTAGAGGCTAAGGGGTTTGCTGAGCAAATACATATCCCACACACTAGAGGTGAGTTGTCCAAGGTGCCCCGGGGGCAGAGTCTCTGTTGTCCCAGAGAAGAGGTGGCTGTGCTGTGTCCCATCCATGGGGACATGGGTGGGGGTGGGGGTGGGGGGCTGTAGTTAAATCTAACGGAGCTACTTCATTCAGCTCTGTACATTACCCTGCCCTTTAACAGACTCCTAGGAGCACCAACAGGGAGCCCATGTCCTAGTAGTTAGCTAGAGCTCAAATCTGCTTCCTCCGCGCTATGCAGCCTTGGGCTAATGACTTACTAGTTTGACCCTCAGTTTTTCCTCTTGTCAGATAAGAATGATAATGTATTATTCCTCTGAGCTTAATGTGCTATCCTCCAAAGTTTCTTGAGATCATTACATGTAAGAATGCTGAGGCAGCATTCCTGCCCGGCCTGGGCAATGACAATGGTTCAACAGGTGCTACTATTACTGCTCCCACCGCCAAGATGGAGGAACGTTGTCATGAAGCAAAAAGCCACTTGCTTGTTCCAAGTCAAGGGTGACCCCTGGTTGTTAAAGTCGAGTTGTACTCCCTAGGGTTTTCAGTGGCGGGTTTTTCCAAAGTAGCTCACCAAGGCTTTCTTGCAAGGTGTCTCTGGATGGACTCTGATTTTTCAGTTATCAGCGAAGGGTATTGGGCTTTTGCCACCACCCAGGGACTCCCATTCTCATGCACTGCCGTGGAATCGGTGCCGACTCATAGCTGCCCTATAAGACCAGGCGACCTGGCCCTGTGGGTTTCTGAGCCGGTAACTCTTTGTGGGGGTGGGAGTTGCCATCAGAGTGATGCTGAAGAGGAGACAGCCATTTCCCACCCTGTGGTCTCATCCTAGGCAACTCACACAGACGAGTCATGATAGTTGTGGTAGGAGCGCAATTAGAGGCAGCAAGCCAACTTCAAAATAAAGAATAAGGTTAAAGAATATTGACTTCCAAAATAACCCAAAGAAATCATGGAATTAAGTATCCCAGGAGAGACATGTTAACATTTTTGACATAACATTGAGCACAGGGTCAGGCTGTGAGGTTACATGGCCTCTGATCTCTCCCAGACACGGAAAAGAAAAACCACGCAAAGCATGGCAAGTCCAAAATGTGACCGTCTGCCTAGGCATTATGTTGTCCATTTCTTATCATCTCAATGGGGCTGCTAAACGGTATTGTCAAATCGGACCCTAATATAAATGAGCAGATACTGTACAAGGACACTGGACTAGACCAACCAAACAGCAGAGGCCAAGTTCAAATTGCATGACTGCACTACATCCCAAACAACCTTCGCATAACCTACCTGGCTTCCCAGAGATGTTTAAATTTAAAGAGAGTTCTACCATCTTTCATTGTCACGTCTCTAAATTGAAAGAACCCGCCACCACTTGCGGGCCAGGGTGAGGATTCAGTCCCGTGAAACATATGCGAGAATATAGAGAAACCCAAAGCATCACTCCGATGTTGGTTATTGATCTTAAAATTCTTTGAGAGATTTCTTGTTACAAGTTCTTGTCTGGGATGTTTTCAAGTAAAACCACTAGAGGTCAGAATTTCACATAAATTGTTTTTTAAAGAACAGGAAAGGAGAGAAATTTTTTTTCCTACTAAGCAGCATGAGGCAATAAATTGACCCTCCACAAAGAACAATAAAGATGGCTTTCAACAAAGAAGTTTTCATAACTGTAATTCTCTGAATTGTTACTCGGTAGACGCAGATATATAGAAGAGGAAAGATACTATTCAATATCTATTGAGATGCCTGCATAGCTTATAGCTTATACTGATTACATGTAAACAAACCTATAAAAGTCCATTTTATAAACAAGGAACTTGAGGCATAAATAAGTATAATAATATTCTGAAGATGTTACCGATTACATCCAATGTCTGTTTCCTTCCATGATGACTCGCTATGGAAATAACTAATACCGTGAAACTGGAACGTGAACCAGGGACAGCAGATGATACAACTGGTCAACACGACTGCTTTTTCACGTGCCACTCTTAATTGTATATCTTATTTACTTATTTCCAGTTTCAGATATCAACTGAGGGGAAATTTTCCCCGTACCTTTTTCAAACGATCTGGAAGTTTCTGAGTGCAGCAGTGCTATCAAATATAGTACTGAGATGCTTCAACATAAAGAAAATAAGAGAGACCGATTCCACTTGGTCTTAGGAAAAGTTTGTTGAACAGAAATAATAATTCAGTTCTTTAAAATCGTTACGTAGGTACTAAACTTTTGTAGAACTAAACAAATACGAGTATGCTTTGTTTGGGGTGGGGGTGGGGTGCATGTCATCTTATTCACAAGGGAATAGAGTAAGTTGGATGAAACCTCGAGTCCCTGGGTGGTACAGCAGTTCATGTGTTTGCATTCTCGCTGAAAGATTGGAGGTTTGAGTCCACCCAGAAGCACCTAAGGAAGGAAGACTTAGCGACCTACTTTTGGCCTATCAGCCACTGACATTCCTACAGAGATCAGTTCTACTTGCACACTCTTGCAGTTGCCTCGAGTCAATGCTAACTTGATGACAACTGCGCTGAGATCGACATCTTGGCAGAAGGTGCCGTATTTTGTTATTTGGTGTTCTCACCGGGTCTGCAGCAGAGGAAGGACATGTGTAGGTAGGCAATTAGTAAAGAAAACCAATAACAATAAACCAACAAGAGAGTTCACTGGGCCCTGATCCTCAGGAATCCGCAATTAATACTAAGCCTTCAAGGCAGACACACGATTGAGGACAAGGGCTTTATTTTCCTTGGTTTCATATCCTTAACCTCTAACATGATGCTTGGGACTTAGTACAGGTTTACAATATTCCAGAATCATGAAATGTTCATAGAAGAAGGAAACTCATCATTGGTTTGACCCAAAGTCTCCAGGTTTTGTGTGAAGAACTGAAGGTCACACTGGGTTCCATTATAGACTTAGTTCTCAAACACCAAGTTCTAGAGCACCCCTTCCCACAGGCCTCTACCCCGGGACTGCTCATGTCTTCTTTCTGTTATACGTCTGACTTGCAATCGTGTCGTAATTTCCACAAAGACCCAGGAAGAGGGATGAGGAGGTTCCAATGGTCACAACGTTTAGCAGGAGCCGGGTTACCTCCGCGAAAACCTCATGGGGGTACCTCACTGGTATTCTAGAAATGTTTAGTACACAGTGATAAAATGAGATAAAGTGGTTTTGAAAACAACCTTTAAAAGCACGTATCTTCCTTGATTCCTGGAAGGATTTAAGATTTTTATCTGTACTTTCTAAATTCTCTAAAGCAAGGATTAATGGGGTGATTTTTTTCCCCTCTGAACACATTCTTCAGATTTCTTCTTCTCGTGTCTAATGACTCTACTCATTCCCCCACAGGCCTTTCCCTCCCCCATGCCATTTGCCTAAGAGAATCGCACTGAAACCGAATCCCCTTCCCAGGAAATCTCCCTGCACTCCCTGCTCTCTACGAAGTTGGCTCTCTCTCCACTGCCCTGTGCACGGATGCATGTACTTTTTGTGTGTTGTTGTGTTGCAGTGTATCTCCTACATGTCTCACTCTCTTGTGCCTCGAGTTCTTGTACCTCTAGAGCCTAAAATGGTGCTTGGCATTTCATAGGTGCTCACTAAGTTGGTTGAATTGGAAGGGATGTAATTATTGAAGTAGAATGCATGGCATTTGGGGCCTTACTTTTCCCCCAAGCTTGAAAGTTGCCATTTTTATGCAAGGAAAAGTATCTAACAGTGGCATTCTCAAATGGATTCTCCCATCCACAGTGACAAAGAAACATACATTTCAAGACCTCTCCCCTCTCATACCTCCCCATTCCTCCAACACTCCAAGGACCTTTGCGTTTCCTGTACTCTCAGAAAGTCCAGTTACAGTTTTAAGTAAATACTTTACTTCTAATCAAAACTTTCTTTTCTGAACATTTGCCCTTAGATTATTCATTTATTCACCCAAGAAATTATTTGGAAGCCCTGAGGTCTCATTGTTCCTCCTTGCATTTATTTTATGGTATCAAAGGTTAAAACTCGGATTGCAATCTTAGGAGGAAATTAATTCACTGATTTAAAAAAAATGCACTTTAAGCAATACACATTTAAATAACTGACATACATGGGGCGAGGTGTTTCTGATGTTTTTTGGAAAGACCCTTTTCTCTACTTAACAATTTAAGCAGTTTCAATCTTTCCACCCCATAGCCTGGAGAAACAGCATGAATTACTAATAAGGGCACACCAATCTGCACTGCAGTGGCCACTTTCAGAACAAAAGGGTAAGGGCTGAACTAAGAAATACAACGGTCTCTTTTCTAATCAACCAGTTGCTTGAAGCAGACTTAGACCTTGGCTCTACTTGAAAAAAAAAGCAATATTTTATCATCCTTCAGCTGAAGGCACTTGGCCCAAAAGACTCCAGTCACAAATAAAGAAATATTCATTAATATACTACCTCTAGCCCTCAACAAAAATTTCCCAACATCTTCATTGGCAGTCAGGAGCCCATTATGTTATGAAACATAACAAAGATTTAATTTTTACCCTGCTAACCTGTCACTGAATAGCTTTACCAGAATCAGTAAGAGAAAGGAGTTGGAATACAAATAGCTCAAGAATAGAGATCCCTTTAAAGAAAGACATCTAAAGACTAAAGCCTTCATTGTGTGTCTTCCCTAGTGTGGTACAGAAGAGGGTCTATCCCCTGCCCTAGGTGGGTTGCCTCCTACCCCTGCCCAGATACCATCCCAGACCAACGTTCTCTGATTGAACACCGGGAAAAGCTTTAAATAATCAACAAGCCATTGTCTTTTCCAACTGGAAGGAAAACGGGAGAAGGCTATAGAGGAGAAGAGAGAGACTAAGGTGGGGCTGCGGGTTGAGAGAAAAGAGCAGACGAATTATAGGTAGAAATCTTAGATCTCCTTTCTCACCTTTGGCTCCTGGTGAAATGGTGTGTGTAGCACAGACATCAGCAGTAGAGTGACTGTCGATGGCCAGGCCCAGATGCTGAATGTGCGAAAGAAGAAGCAGTAGGAGGATGAACTGGTTTCTTCGAAAGAGAGCTTCAAAGCCACCCATTGCTGTGGTTTCCTTCAAAAAGGGTCACCCAGAAGTGCCGAAGAAACAGCTTTATTTTAAATAAAACCTTCTACTTGGGGTGGGGGTGTGGGGGGAGAAAGTGAAGTATTTGGAGCAAGTGGACTGCAAAGACGAGGAGGAAGTGTGTCCTAGGTTGTTTATTTTCCCAGTCCTCCAAATGCACTGAACACTAACCAGACTGTTTACGTTCAAATGACAGGAGTTTATTGTAAATTATCTCGAGTTAAGCAGTCAAGTGTGCAGGTCAATAGACACGTCCCCAAGAGCAGAGCACAGGGCTGCTTTCTACGCAGGCCTTGAGCTGACAACCTCATAGCTTACCCTGCATTGAACTGCTGAGTCCAAGGAAGGTCATGGGTCAGCTTTAACAACCTGTTCTGTGAAAAGTATAGACATGGCGCTGAGCCTTTTCCCCAAGGAAATACTCATGCCCGCTTGGTGGTGGGTAGACACTAATGCTAACCCTTGGCTCTACCTGAGCCTTATTTCCTTCTCTTCCTCCACACAAGTGTCTTGGGATTAAACTCACAGGGAAAGTGTGAGAGCATCTTTGCAAAGCGATTTGGCAGTAAAGTGTCAAGAATATTAAAACTGTTTATAGCCTTTGGCCTCCTAATTGCCTGGTTGGAACACCCTCTTAAGGGAATGTTCTGAAATGTGGTAAAGCTTTGTTTGAAAATAGGTGGCTTAAGGGGAAACAGACATCCATTGACTAGGAGTGTATTCATGGTGGGCAAAGTATGGTAAATATGAACAAGTGAGAGAGTAAAACAAGACAAGTTGATTAAGATGATGTGTGTAGCAAGTTTCTGATAAAATGGGGGAAACCTTGTGAGAGTATATTTCTAAAAACGCAAGAGAAGTCTAGATATATAGCGACACATCTCTCTTCTCATCTGTCTCTTTCATCATTCTGCCTCATCTACTCATAACCTGAAAGCCCAGCTAGCCTTAGGAAGAGAATAAGGATCTAGACCCAGAATCACATCCCTTACTATCCCATTGTTGAAAGAAGCTGCTCAGTAAGTGGTGGGATAGTAGGGGTTTGGGACCTAGTTTCCTAGAAATTGGAAGAGAAAGGCTTTACAGAACCCTAACCGAAATTGGAAGAGAAAGGCTTTACAGAACCCTAACACTTGACACAGGCTTAATGTAGGGAGATAGCCAACAACACAGATGGCTGGTGCCATGTGACTGCTACAGCTGTTTGGGGAAGGAGTCTGGCTCTTTCCTTGTCCTAATCCTATGTCCCAGCATCCCTCAACTGGTAGTCTGTTCTGGGTGGGACAGTGCATCTCATAAATACTGATGAGAAGTTATCTCTATACTTTTACAAGTAATGGGAAAAGCAAGAAATAGAGACTTATACAAGGGAACTT
>NW_022103896.1:20295684-20296732 GCF_000313985.2 Echinops telfairi
AATGAAAAGATCATGGAACTTTTCTGGAAACTCTTTGAAGGCCCTCTATATATGACACACTGATCACTTCATTAGCAGTACAGGGAGAGGGAAGCAGGGGATTATTCCTGATTGAGTAGTCACTGTGCACAGACACAGGGCAGGGTCTTAGTTTAAGTTATTGAAGTAACCTCGGGCTCAAAACAGTCCCATAACAGAGATAAGAGTCCCTCTTTCTGGAGACAAAGAAACTGATGCTCTTTGAAGAGACTTTAAGCAGATGCCCTAAGATTATACACTGTAAAAGGGATGCCCTGATTTTTAAAAAAGAGAAAAATAAGAGAAGAAAACTCACAGCCACATCATTTTAGAAAGTCTTGCTTTCAAAATATTTAGTTTTGACAAAGCTCAATATTCTCAAGATTTGAGGAGGCATTTGTTGTACACATGCTTAAGACACCCAAGCGAAGGTGCTTGTATGTTCCCAGTGAGAGGCGCACAGTGGGAATTAATTGAATGGCGTTACAAGCCTCAAACTCCATATCTGTCATAAGCCAATCAGACATCAAGCAAGTCATTCAACTTCAGTTTCCACAAGGCATACAATGTGAACGTGACTTAGCTTTAGTGATCTTTCCAAACTCTGATTCTTTGTAAACCAGAATGTTGTTTAGTCTATTCTAAATCTTCTCGCTTTTCATTATTTTTTAGACATTCCTTGGAATAAAATGAAACCAACAAATGTAGACAGGGAAATCCATTGGCAATAGTTTGAAGCAAATAATTATCCGTAGTTTTTTTCATCGAAATATTCTCTTCCGGCTCTTTCCAACTTTTTTTTTGACTTGATACATATAATGAGGTCCGTATCCTAACCCCCTAGACTCTGTCCATGCAAGTTTATTTACATACAGAATCTTTGCAGATCTGCTTAAATCATCAAAGCTCTTAGGATGAGTTTATCATCAAGGAGGGCCCTAAATCCAGTGTCGAATGTGCTTTCCAAAGACAAATGTCCTTAAAAGAGATGTCAAAGGGGAAAGGTGGTGGGGAGGGACCCCGTGAAAAC
>NW_022103896.1:20297494-20298839 GCF_000313985.2 Echinops telfairi
TTTTTTTTTTCTATTTGTATGTTTATTGACTCCTCAATATGGAAGATGGAGATGCGTCTCTCTCTCTCTCATTGCCAGGGTTCCTGTGCAATTTCCCTTCCTTCTGTCTCTGCAATTGAACAATATTATCAGTTCCATGCACCATTCATTGTTCATATTAAGACGACCTGGTAGCAGTAAGTCACACCTAAGCCACATGGCACAATATGATTGCATTTTATACTAATTTTGTCTTCTGTAAGTTTAGTAATTATGTACTTTTCTTTATCTACTTAATTTCCTATGTTCCCTTAATAACTACCAATTCTTTGAGAATTGTCAGTTCTGTGGAAGTTATAGAAAGTACAGTTAGCTTCCATTGAAGTGACTCACTATGGATCAATGTGTGAAAATATGCTAATTTGTCAATTAAAAGTAGTGAATTTGCTAGGAAATGGATGGGGAAAACTAACTCTTTGCTAGATTTATTAATCTCAGTTCAGACATTAATTGGGACATTAGCCAGTTCATGGGAAGACCTCAGAAATGAGAGCGGCACAGAAGAGTTAGATAAACTGCATTTCTGTGACTGGTCTGAAGTTCATGACCTACCACAAGGGGCTTGGATTGTTCAGAATATGTGATGGGACCATGGTCTACTATGCTGGAAACAATGCACACACACTGAAACCGAAGCACCTGTGGGAGAAAATAAAAGCAAGGCCAACTTGAAAACAGCTAAACTTTGAATAAGTTTATCAACCCCTCCCCAAGTTGGTAGAGGATGGAAGCCTTAAGGCAGTGGTTCTCAACCTTTGGGGGTCAAATGACCCTTTCACAGGGGTCACCCAATTTATAACAGTAGTAAAATTACAGTGATGAAGTAGTAATGAAAATAATTTTATGGTTGAAGGGTCACCACCATATGAGGAACTGTATGAAAGAGTTGTGGCATTAAGAAGGTTGAGAACCACTGCTTTAGGGTCTTACAATAGTTTAACTCTTGCACAGATTATATAAAGATATAAGGACACATGACTGGCCCTATCTACAAAATTAAAGTAACTGATTTATAGTGAGCACTCCATTCAGCAACAGCATCAATTAACATGATCCTTCATGGTAAAAGACTTTAGCCCTAGGTAAGAAGCAAGGCAAGGATGTTCACTTTTGCCACTTCTGTGAAATGTTATACTTGGTGTTTTAGCCAGTGCAATAAGGCAGGAACAATAAGGCATACACATTGGAAAGGGAAAAAGAGGTAAAATTATCATTAATAACGGACAACATGATCTTGTTTGAAAATAGCCTTAGTGAATATATAAAAATGAAATGAAGCAAACAATTTTATTCACAATAGAAAAAA
>NW_022103896.1:20300295-20302259 GCF_000313985.2 Echinops telfairi
TTCACCTATAGAATGTTATGTTTAAATGAGTGTGGCACATATTGAATTGTATGCCTTTTAGTTTTATCCTACTAGATACAGATATGATTTTATTTTTGTTTGAAAATTATATATGGCTAAAGAGTACCTGAAAGTGTTAAATTGACAAGGGGTGGTCTGTGGTAGTCACCTAATCTGGTGTCAATTTAAGGATTAAGACTGTAGGGGTGGAGTCTAGGCTGTCAATCTGGAGATAGCCAATGAGACTTTTGTATGGGCATGGCCTTCTCCTGAGAATTCTGGAAAATATGGTACTTCCTCTTTGGAGGCAGAAGACACTTTTCTCTCTCTGTCACTCCCTGGGAGACATTGCAGAAGACAAGCCACATGGATGTAACCAGACCTCTGAAGCCAGAGAAGTCATAGAGAGACCCCTGCCAACGCTGAGATGCTTACAATGCCAGTGGACCCAAAGACTTTCTACCCACTGGCTTGTGATCATCCTGCATTTGGCTTCATAGCATGTGTTTCATGAGCCTGACAAGGACTTTATATATTGGTATCAGATATACGGACTAATATCAGACTTATGGCCTTGGACTGGACTGGGTTGGGATGTTTTCTTAATGTACAATTGCTCTTGTATATAAACCTCTTCCTTATACACACATGTGTGTCTGTAAATTTGTTTGTCTAGTCCACCTAGACTAACACATGGAGGGAGGGTAGGGAAAAGGGAGGTGGGAATGAGCTGATACCAAGAGCCCAAGGAGAAAGAAAATGTTTTGAAAGTGATGATGGCAACCTATGTACAAATGTGGTTGACACAAGGGATGTATGTGTGGATTGGGATAAGAGCTGTAAGAGCCCCCAATAAAATGATTTCGTTAAATGGAAAGTTTGTATACTGGAAACTAAAGAGTCACTGAGAGACTCAAAGGGTTAAGCACTCTAATCTTAACCAAAAGGTAGGTGGTTCTGATACACTCAGAGACACCCGGAAGACAAGCATGGCAAGCTGCTTCTGAAAGAGCACACATTTAAAAACCCTATGGAGCATGGTTTTATCCTGGCACACATATGGTTACCAGGAGCTGGAATTGACTGTAGAGCAATAAACAACAATAATGCAAACTACAAAGTACTTTTGAGTGGCACTATAATTAGGTTAAAATAAAAGGAGAAATATGAGGGGGGAACCCCCCCAAAAAGACCCCAACAAAACAACGATAAAAAGCTTCGTTGGGAGGAGCTTTCACAGTACACATTTTTCCTGCTAGGCAGGCATCTCCCATTTGCTTTGAGTTAGTGCACCTAGTGGCATCGCCTGGGAAGTGTTTCTCTGGTCAGAGTGAATTTTTTCATAAAAGCAGTTTCGCTCAAACCTCAGTTTTTGTGATGGACAGTTTAAGAGAACAGCGTGCGGCTGTGAAATTGTTTCCTGCTTGGGAAAAGTACTAGCAACAACTGTTGTGATGTTGAACAGAGGTTAAAAGGGCAGCACTATGGGAAAAACTCAAGTGTATGTCTGGTTTTCATTTTAAAAAAAGGTGAAATGTCAACTGATGACAAACCTCCTTCTGGATGTCCATCAACTTCCTGAACAGATGAAAATGTGACTTGTAGAGCATTTGGAGTTCATTCCACCAGGTCAGACTGTTCATCAAGCTTTCTATGAGCATGTAGATGTCCTGAGCATAACTGCGAGACAAAAAAGGCCTGATTTGTGGCAGACGGGGGACTGGTTATGCCCCTACGACAATGTCCCTGTTCACACAGCCATCTCAGTGTGTCAGTTTTTGCCAAAAACCAGCATGTCTCTCTTGCCACATGCATCTTACTCACCTGACCTTGCTCCATGTAACTTCTTTTTGTGTCCGTGAATGAAGAGGGACATGAAAGGACAGAGATTTGATGAAGCTGAAGAGGTGAAGGAAAAAAAAAAGAAGAAGAATGTGCTGTCAGCCATCCAAACAGAAGAGTTT
>NW_022103896.1:20303359-20304858 GCF_000313985.2 Echinops telfairi
ACATCTGATAAAGACCTTGTTTCCAATTAAATAAGGATAAATATAACCAAATGGAAAAAGTGGGGAAAATATTTGAGTAGATATTTCATCAAAGAACTTATACAAATTGCTAACACCTATATGAAAAAAATGCCCAACATTATTATTCACTATACTATAATGAGATAATCATACACAGAGGCAAATCTAACAATAATAAATAAGACATCTTCTGATACTATGTGTTGACTGGGATGTAACAACTTGAAACCCTCATACATTGTTGGTAGGAATATTAAATGATTAAGTCACTTTTGACAGCAGTTCAGGAGTTTCTTAAAAAGTCAAAACAAACAAACAAACAAAAAAGTTAAAACATAAAATTAAAATGTCCTGACAATTCCACCCCTAGATATTGATCCATGAGAAATTAACACATATGTCCACAAACTACTTGCATAAGAATATTTACAACAGCATTATGACTGATATCCTTAAATTGAAAGCCATGCAAATATCCATCTGAGCCAGGGAGTGGATGGACAGAATGTAATGTATTCATACAGTGGATATCACTCAGCACTAAGAAGAAACAGACCACTGATAGAAAACAACAGGGTCCATATACCCTCATCTCCTCCAAATTATTCTGAAAGAAACCAAATACACGTGACCATGGATTATATGATTTATTTTATATGGAATTTTAAATAAAGGTCTGACTCTAAAGACCGATCAGGGAGGATCAAATGAAAAGCAGATTTCAAATAATTTTTAGGGGTGATGACCTTGTTCAAACACTGGCTTGTGGTCATCATTCCTGTGCACAACTACACATCCGTACTAAAAGAAACCAACTCTTTACTTATAATTAGTTGGTTGCACGATATATAATTTCCACCTTGACAAAACTATACTGAAAAACCGATCATGAAATTGCAGAGCTCTAGAAATGTTTATAAGTCTGGAGCAGTTTGGGTTGCTTCTGCTGTTGCCATTATCATCAGTAGACTAACTCCTGGTGGTGCCATGTGTGCAAAGTAGAACGACTTCATGGGGTTTTCAAAACGATGACTTTGGGGAATCAGATTGCCTTTCTTTCGAAGCAACTCTTCTTGAGTTGGAACTGCAAATGCAGATAGTTCTTGGATTATGAATAGGTGTCCGTTCCTAATTCTGCCTTTAAATCAGAAAGTTAAGTACAGTTTATATCCAAGGTCAGTATGGACATGTTTGTCTTAGCACGTAGTATACATTTCTATGCATAAGGTACATTAAAGAAAGACTTCCAAACATACTCAAACATATTTAACCTCACACTACAGTAACAAGAATCATGTTTTGATAAGCATTTCAAATTAGAGTCAGTTCTTTCTACAAACCACAGTATGTATGTACCTTTAAATTTTCACACAACAAGCCCTACTTTACTTCTGTAAAGATTATAGCCTTGGATCCTCTATGGGGAAGCTCCATTCTTATTGGTTCACATTGAGTCAGAAACAATTTGACAGCACTGG
>NW_022103896.1:20306006-20307364 GCF_000313985.2 Echinops telfairi
AACTCAAAGATACTAAGTGGAGTTGATAAAACTTGCAGGTTGTTCGGAAGCAGAAGGTAAGGCTGCCATAGTCACTCCCAGGTTCGTAGCTTGAGCAATAAGAAGGTGGTGCCACGGACTGAGATCGGGAATGGAAATTGTGGGCAAAAGATGATGAATTATGTTTTGGATAGGTTGAGTTAGACATGCTCTAGAATACGCAAGGCTCAAAAGAAATGCTCATCAGAGATTAGAAAGCCGACTGCACACAGATTGTAGCGAATGCGTTTGGTGTGTGTGAGGGATGGAGACAATAGAGTGAGGACACAGGAGTTTAAGGAAGAAGCCGCAGGATCGGTAGCGCCTCACACTGGGAGAGAGACAAGACGCACAGGCTTTATAACAGAGATTCTTTGATGCTTGCGGCAGCACAGAAGTAAAATTAATCCTTTATGGCACTTTTTTTTTCCTTTTTGATACAACATTTTTATTCCTTGTAGTCAGCTCAAAGACATGATCTCTTTCTAAATTGCTTTACATTCTCTAAGACAAATAGATGATTACATTGAGTATGTTTAATAGAAACGGCGTTAAACTGTCACCGTGACTTGATAGTCAAGAGGCCTGGGCCCAGCTCTGAAGTCCATTACAGATTTCACCTCTGGGAAAACCATATGCCTTGTCTCCATCCCTGCTTTCCATGTTGCAAATGTGGAAACTGGCCCATGGTCTCCAAGTGGAGATGGGTTGAATGTACAGGACGTGGGCTTTAGTGAGAAAGGAGCCAGACGGGAGAAGGTTGCATCAGCTGAACGACAACTTTGCCTCTTCGCTTGTCCAGAGTTATGCAATGAGTGCGTTCAGGACAATCACTCCTGCCCATGGCGTGACCATGGATTATATGATTTATTTTATATGGAATTTTAAATAAAGGTCTGACTCTAAAGACCGATCAGGGAGGATCAAATGCAAAGCAGATTTCAAATAATTTTTAGGGGTGATGACCTTGTTCAAACACTGGCTTGTGGTCATCATTCCTGTGCACAACTACACATCCGTACTAAAAGAAACCAACTCTTTACTTATAATTAGTTGGTTGCACGATATATAATTTCCACCTTGACAAAACTATACTGAAAAACCGATCATGAAATTGCAGAGCTCTAGAAATGTTTATAAGTCTGGAGCAGTTTGGGTTGCTTCTGCTGTTGCCATTATCATCAGTAGACTAACTCCTGGTGGTGCCATGTGTGCAAAGTAGAACGACTTCATGGGGTTTTCAAAACGATGACTTTGGGGAATCAGATTGCCTTTCTTTCGAAGCAACTCTTCTTGAGTTGGAACTGCAAATGCAGATAGTTCTTGGATTATGAATAGGT
>NW_022103896.1:20308537-20311123 GCF_000313985.2 Echinops telfairi
CGGGGGCTTAAGTGGAGAGCAAATGTTTTGAGAATGATGAGGGCAATGAATGTACAGATGTGCTTTGCACAGTTGATGTATATATGGATTGTGATAAGAGTTGTATGAGCCCCTAATAAAATGATTTTTAAAAATGCTCACATGACCTGGTTTTGGATAGGAAGAATTCCCTTGATAAATCATCACATTCACAAGTTACATCACTAAAAATAGTGATGTCAAGTTGATGGATTGAGTCAAGGAAAGGTGTCATTCTGAATGTGAAAATATGTTCACCCTCCCATTCTATGGGCTATTGTTTCATGTATTGCCTGTAACCCTGAGGCAGAGGCCCTGGCAGTGCAGTGCATTATGAGGCGGGCTGCTAAGCACAAGGTCAGCAGTTCAAAACCTCCAGCCACTCCTTGGGAGAAAGAGGAAGCTTTGAACTCCTGTAAGGAGTTGCAGTCTTGAAAACCCATAGCATCAGTTCTCCTCTCGCCTATAGGGTTGCTATGATTGGATCAACTCAATGGCAGTGAGTTGACTTTTAATCCTGAAAGGTAGGTGTTGTTCGTACTTTACAGATGGGGATCTCACCTTCAACGGGTTTTATCACTTGTCTCAGGTCTTAAGGAAAGTTATTGGAGTCGGAGTTCAGTCATACTTTCTCAAAAATAATTTTGTCTTCCATGCTATAGAGGTTCATCCATGAGGGTCCTCAAGAGGGATCACAAGCCCCTTTAATCCTGAAATAAAATTGCAAGGAGCCTTCATTTTACCAACTTCAGTAGCGGAGAGCCCTCACTCAGGTTACTGAACACTCTGGAGGAAGCGCCTTCTTGCCGTGTCCCCTCCCACATCCCGTACGCTTGTCTCCTTGTCTGCTGGTCCTGCTGCAGCCCACCTCATCTGTCCATCTTGTTTCCATTCAAACATGAGACCATGACTTTCTGTTTGTTTTCCAGAAGCATTGCCAAGACACTGTATTTATTTATGATAAATTCCTTCCCAAATGCTGAAGATAACAGAGGGAGATTATTTCAGGGCACAGCAAAAAAGTGAAAACTGGATATTAGACGGTTCTCTTCTAAAAGGTTCTTCAGCCAAACCCATAATAAGGCTTTGCTTTTTTCCCATCTTCTCTCAGCCTTTTCCTGCTCAACTTTGTAGCCTAGAATTCCACCCTGGCCCTTTGGTCTTTGTTCCCAGGAACCTTCCCTCTCCCTCTCTCCTGGGCTGTAAAGAAGCTCTAAAAGATCCTTTCCCCCTCTTAATTATACAGATATTTTAGCTCTCTCACTTATATATGCCTTTTACTTCAGTCTCATAACTAATATATCCCAATAATGTCTTACTTGAAATGCTTTATTTGTCCCCCCGAATAGAAATATTGTCACCAACATTACATTTGATTGAATAAAAAAATAAAACATACTAAAAATAGAGTGGGTACAAAGACAGCATTACCAACTAAAGTTTCTTTTTCTTAAATCATTTTATTGGGGCTCATACAGCTCTTAATCACAATCCATCCATCCATCCATTGTGTCAAGCACTTTTGTACATATGTTTCCATCATCATTTTCAAAATATTCTTGAGCCCTTGGTATCAGCTCCTCATTTTTCCCTCCCCCCATCCAACTCCAACTAACTTTTATTGAGGGTGCAAACTTGATTTGTTTATGACTTGGTCCATGAACATTATACATTTATTTTTTCATATTTTTTTAGCTTTTTATTGTGTATTGGGTGAAGGTTTACTGAGCAAATCCATTTTCTATTAAACCATTCACACACAGTTTGTTTCATGTCACTGATTGGATTCTCCACAAGGAATATCATTCATCTAACATCCTCCATGTTTCCGATTTTTGCTTCTTTTATATCCCTTTCTACCTTCCTATCTACTGAACTTTGTTCTGGGACAGAGGATGCCGCCTGCATCTCAAATGGTGGATTATATTAAGGTGTGCCATTCTCCTTAGTGTTATTATTTCCCTGGTAGAGCTGTCTATTGTTTGGTTAAACCTGAGCTATGGGGTTGAGTTCATTTCCAGATCTGAAGTGTGACTTAGGTCCATAGTCTGGAGGGTTCTGCCAGTCTCTATCCAATCAGCAAGCCTGGTCTTTTTGTTGGCTTTGTTCCACATTTCCCCCAGCCTGTGTAGAATTGTCCATTTTCTTTCTCTAGTTAGAGAAGCCAGCAGTGGCAGCCAGGCACCATACATTCCTTCTGGTCTTAAAGTGGTGCCATGAGGTTCTCATGGTCCCTCAGTCCTTTAGGTAGAACATTGTCTGTGTGAACTAGGTTTTGTCAATTGACCTTGAGACCTACCTTGACTATGATGCCAAGCACCCAGGCCAGGTGGCTAACTCTCTCCTGAAGTTTGGTTATGACCAAGACATTTATATACTTTTGCCCCTTTTATTATAAGCAGGGAGATTATTTTGATCCAAAGGTCTTATCCACTCTGAGGACCTTAAGTGACATTATAGATTTTTATAGCTTGTAAGTCAAATGTTCATAGAAATAAAAGCTGTAAAAGGAAAGGAAGGGATAATAATAACTGTGGTAGCTTTAAAGTTTAAGTTAGGAAAAAAAAA
>NW_022103896.1:20311702-20313359 GCF_000313985.2 Echinops telfairi
TTAATTAAGCCACAATTTATAGAGTGTAATCACTGTCCAGAATGAGGATGGTAAGTAAGCGGCCAGGTAAGATGCAGCTATTGTATCTCCCCGTGCTGAGCAGATAAGAATGAAGGAAAACAAAGAATCAAGTAAACACTTGTTCCAATGGGTTAACGGACCCGTCTGCAAACACCGCCTCCACAGGCAGGAGATCAGAAGAACTAGATGGTGCCTAGCTACGACTATGGGCCACTCTGTTAAGAAGCACGATAGAAGGTCTCAGTCCGAAAGGAAGAAGAAACTGTAGACAAATTCAAAATCATAAAAAGACTAGACTTAAGAGTCCTGAGAGAGACGGGTGTCATCTTCAAGATGGAGACCCTTAGACACCCTTCAATGCTGAAACTGAACACCCCGCACCCCCACCCTACCCACCGCTGGCCTTTCACTTTCAGCCAAACAATAGACAGGCCTATAAAGTAACCACACAGGCTGGGGGGGCGGGTCAGGGTGGAAGAAGGTGGGGGAGTTCACACCACAGCACCATCAATCATATAAGATAAATAAGGGCTGTATTTATCCACAATGACATCATTCAGAAGGCAGGAGGGGTCAGGAAAGATGGCCAAATGGAAACAGGGAATCCAAGAAGGAAACAGGAAGACTCATGATACAGCAAGAGGGTTACAACCAACACCACCAAACAGATCCCCCGAAGTATAGATTGCTGAGTGGACACTAACTTTGCTCTGTTAACTCTCACCAAACCGCCATGAAAAAGCTTCCTTTTTCTGATGGAAACTGAAGATGACACATGTACTGGTCACTGTTATTCTCCGAGCTCTGGGGACATGTTTCACAATCCTTTATCTATGAGCTAGTCTGGTGTTCATCCCGAGTTAATGAACATTCAGCAAACAACTACTTGGGCCCTTCTGTGGGATGGGCACCCTCTCGTTTTAATCATGGTATAGATATTTGCAGTCTGGCTTGCTGCAGCGAGATGTTTTCTTCATTACTGTTCTCAAATTTTTGCTAATAATTTATTAGAAGCATAATCTCCATCTTCTTCATAAACACTTCATGATATAAACATAATCATTGAGGCCCAGTGAGGTTAAGCAACTTGCCTTTGGCAGCATGGTTGAGGAACTGGGGACTTTATGTCAGATTTGCTTCCCAATGTGGGTGCTTTGCCCACCTTATGACTAACTAGGAGAAGAGGGGCAGCGGTCCAAGTAACCCCTAAAACAGCCATCGGGAAGAGCCATTCCCAGGTCACTTATTTATGATTCATGCTTTCAGGTATACTTCCATTCTCATGATTGAGTTCATTTCAGAATTTTTATTTTATTACAGAAGCCTTACACTCACAAGTAAAAGAAAGTAGATGCGAATTTCACGGCTCTTCTACCTCCCATTTGGAATACAGCTTTAGTCAATGGCGGTGGCAGACATATGGGATTCACTTAAATGCTTTGCTGTGGAAATAGGTTAGAAGGATTAATGCATTTTTTCAAAAAGTAATTCATTTTCCCTCTTGCACTCTTTCATCCTTAGCTCAAATATTTATTGATACTGCCATGCTTCTTACTGGCAGGGAAACTTTGCAGGATCTTTTAGATGTATGAAAAATCAATTTACTGAATTGCATAGGGAACAATATAAGGGTTGT
>NW_022103896.1:20315640-20316870 GCF_000313985.2 Echinops telfairi
CCTCTCTACCAATTTGGATCACTTGTTGTTCCCTTGTCCCTGGGCTTGTTAGCACCATTTCCTTTCCTCCCACCTCCCCCCTCCCATGTCCCCCCGGAACTGTTGGTCCCGGTGTTTTCTCCTCCAGATTGTTCATCCAACCTATCTTATTTAGACAGACCTGTGGAGACAATAACATGCACAAAAACAAGACAGAGCA
This sequence comes from Echinops telfairi, assembly GCF_000313985.2. Taxonomy (NCBI): domain Eukaryota; kingdom Metazoa; phylum Chordata; class Mammalia; order Afrosoricida; family Tenrecidae; genus Echinops; species Echinops telfairi. The sequence continues at coordinate 20,315,840 of NW_022103896.1, forward strand.
AAACCAAGCAACAATATACAACAAACCAATGACAAAAAACAAAAACAAAACACAACAAGAAAGAAAAGCTTGTAGTTAATTTGAGGATCATTTGTTGCCCTTTAGGATTGTTTCCAATCCAGTCTGTTGGGGCACCATGCTCTGGCCCCAAAGTCCACATTCAGCATTCCCCGAGGACCTTGTCACTCCATTCCCTTGCTGTTCTGTTGCACCTCCTTCGTGGTTTGCCTCAGTGTGGCGGGATTGGATAGGGGGCAATTCCCACACTGTGTCTCCAGTGTTGTCCCTTGTAGGAATATGGGTCAGTGAGGGATGTCATGTCTCATAGTGGGGTTGGCCATATGGTCTTCTCTGTGGACTGGCTGCTCTGAATGGGAATATTGTCCTCAAGGCCTGGTGGGCCAAGATGTGCTTCACTTTCTCTCCCACCCCCTTCATTTGCTCCTGTGTGCTCTGATCAGACATGTCCCTCTCCCTGAGCAGCAGCTTGAGTACTGTCCTCTGAAGTAATTTCTTCTGGAGGGAGGGTCAGGTGTCCACGTAGCTGGGATTGGGGCCAGCCCCTCAGACCTCTCCACTGGTTCCCTACTCCATGCCGGCATGTTGCATTCACATCTTGGAGCACTGGTTTGAAGTCTGGTTCCTCTTTCCCTGTAGAGATATAAACAATACCCTCCCTTTGGGTGGGTTAGTGCCCTGTGCCCCCCGCTACCCATTTTTTCCCTCCCCCTCCCCCACACACTCCTTTTTAGTTGGCTACCATATGTATCCCTGGGTTTGGTCTGGCTCCTGCCATACTATCTACCTGGTCCTTACCCTAGTAATGTTTCTACACAATAGCTTTTTCCCTATGCCCCTTTTGCATTTTTTTTTAAGCTTACCTCAGCAGACTCATGTTGTACTTGTCCTATTGTGCTTGGCTTACTTCATTTAGCATTATTTCCTCCAGTTCTTCCCATGCGGCGATGTGCTTCATATGGTCATCACTGCTTTTTAGCGATGCATATTACTCCATTGTATGTATGTACCAC
>NW_022103896.1:20318014-20325537 GCF_000313985.2 Echinops telfairi
CTCTCCATATGAAGTTGGTAATCAGTTTTTCCATTTCTTTGAAGAAAGATGAGGGTAATTGTATCGGGATTGCATTAAACTTATACAGTGCCTTGGGCTGAACTGACATCTTGACTATATTGAGTCTTTTGGACTTATTCTTAGGAGAGAACAGGCCCTGGAAAAGGACATCATGCTTTTGGTAAAGTAGCAGAGCAGCAAAAAGGAGGAAAGCCTTCCAAAAGATGGAACGAATAATGAGATACCACTTTATACCCACAATGCTAGTCCAGTTCAAAATAACAGAAAACAACAAATGCTAGAGAGGTGGTGGAGAGAATGGAACTAATGTACACTCTAAATGGATTTGTACATCCACAGAACCACTATGGAAAATGTTATGGTTATATGAAAAGCAGCTGGGAATTGAAATCCCATACAATTCAGCATGATCACTATTGGGCATATACACCAAAGAAATTAGAGACACAACTTAAGTGGATGTATGCTTATACATGTTTATAGCTTATACATGTTTATATATAGCTTATACATGTTTATAGCAGTATGGTTCACAACAGGAAGAAACTGGAAGCAGCCCAAAAGCTCAACAGTGGATAAAAAAACTATGGTACATTAACCCTGTGGTATACAATGCATACCTATAAAGCGGTGCTGAAAGCATGAAACACTACATGATATGGAGGGACCTAGAAACCATTGTACCGAGTGGTTAGCCAACCACAAAAGGACAAATATGACACGAGTCTACTACTATAAGGAGAAAACATTAATTAAACAAATCTTAGAGACAAATTTCCAAATAGAGGGGTAGAAAATCTGCCTACCAGCCATGAACCACCCCACTTATTTGCACTTCATAAGAACCACCTTGCAAGAGAAGACCTCACATTGGCTGGACTCACTCCTTCAAGAAGGGGAAAGGGAGAAGATCATCCACTTGAGGCTGCGCATTCTAGAGACAAGACTGTGACAAATCAATAGGAATGAAAGGAGAACCTTACTGGAAAATCAAGTTAAGATCAAGGGAAGGGCCCTTTAATTTTCAGAGGAGGCACTTAGATTTCTGTTTGTGGGTATGGTGGGTAAATGTGGAGGAACAATCTCACATTGGGAGGGGCTCATAAAGAACAATTATAGGGAGCCTAGAGGGAGAATAAACCTGATTTTATGTTCCTGGATAAACACTTTGAATAGATTTCTACCCAACTCTTGGTGAACCATGCCATGTGCTAAGCACTGTGATGACCTTAGACACTGGCCGTACAAGGAACATGGCACCCCTTATGGGCCACACTAGAAGGACTTGATGTGGAAGCTTGACTGAAGTAACTGGACCCAATCTCAAAACTACCTGTAGCTGTTGGACTTAGAACTGAAATACCCCAATGGGAGAGGAAGCAAATGCTGGCCACTCCAAGACTGTGGAAATGGTGGTTCTTGGACCTTGGGTGGCACCCATGGCTTAGTGAGCATGCATCCAATGAAAGGGGACTCAGAGCCACCATATATTTAGTATCTCAATGCTCCCTTTTCATTTATATGTCAGGTTAATCTGATAGGCAAGGATCTGCCCTTGAAAGAAATGCTACAAGAAATCTCCCCCTAGCACCAACCCCCATGCTAAATATTTGAACAATACTTGAATAAGCTCTCCATATAAACAGAACCTTAAATTCTATGCCATTGGATAAATTATTGATGTCATCAATGCAATCGCTTTATACCCCAGGGGATGGTCAGCAATTTTTATCTTTTTTGTTTGTTTTGAAATTTGGGGGCTTTTGTTGTTGTTTTGTTGGTTTGGAGTTTTGTTTCTGTTTCTTGTTTTTGTCATAATATAACCAGAGTCATTCATAACTCATGGACAAGCAGATGGATTCTGGGCTTCTATGTAAATCTAGCCCCAATCCAAGAAGACTTCTTATAACATGGCCCTCCTCAATACTCACCTTCCTGAAGAGATCACTGAAGATAGGGTGCTACAAAAGTGTGGTGAAGAAAGCAGGCTATCAATTGGAATAGTGTCTGAGGTCTTAGAGGCTTATATTCAGACAAGCAGCCATCTAAGTGAGGCGTCAACTAAGTCCATATCAAAGAAGCACAGAAGCCTGGGTGATCCAAAGATGATGATAACAAATCCAAATATGATGAAAGGAAATTTGTCAGAGTTTAAATTGTGAGCACCCAATTTGTAGAAGGCTATGGAGGATAGTGGGAGCCCAAAATCCATCTGCAGGGTGTCTAGCCAGGTTAAGTGCTGGCAGATCCTCTCTGGCCACAGGTGAACGACTCATCCAACTTTCCTCTCAGACACTGGACTATAGCAGATGGAATCGCGGTGTCATATGATACTCGGTCAGTTGACCACCCTCCTGACCCAACCTGAAGATGCACTAGGCTTAAATATTTCTTGCTTGTTCCATGACAGAAATTTCTTGTCTGTTTTCTTAAAATATTGATAGTGATCTTTTCTTTTTGACTCTTTTTTTTTCATATTATTATTATCATCGGTATTTTTCTTCTTTCTGTTTCATTGTATTGTTTGTTTTCCATTCTCTATCTTGGGTTTCCCAGTTTATGAAGCATAGAAGGTGTGAATGCATAGAAACAATAACTAATCCAAGGATTTATCAGAGAGGGGAGTGGTAGAGTGAGGAGAATTGTGGAGCAAACAATGACTGTAAGAGGGGAGAAGGAGTACTAGAACTTAATGTAATGATGTATAGACAACTCTTTTAAAAAGTGACAACTATGGAAGTGTATGATATGTGAATATTATATCAAGAAAACTGCTACTAAAAAAAGAAACCAAAGTTGACCAATGGTTACCATTACTGAAGGAGGAAAAGTTTTTGCTTATGGGGTGTGGCGTTGATGTCAATGGTGGTAGAATAATTTGGAAAAGGATATCAATAATGACTGCACAACATGAAGAGTATAATCAATGATTCTGAATTTTCCATGTAGAGGTTGTTGAATTTGAGAATGTTTTATTATGTGTATGCCACAATTAAAAAAATTAATTAGACGAATAACAATGATACAAGGGAAAAGAAAATGTTCTGAAATTGATTTACAATTCTTCTTGATATGATTGAATTATTCAATTGTAATATGTGTGGATGAAGTGCCAATAAAATTGTTAAAAAAGGAAAAAAAGATGGATTGACACAGTGGCTAAGACACCAGAACAATTGTGGGAATGGCACAGCACCAGGCAGTATTTCATTCTGTGGTGTATATGGTCACTTAAGTCGCAATCAACTTGGGGGGACCTTACAACAACAGCGACAACTATGTGCCAGGTACTTAGCTAGTTAGTGAAGATAAGACTTGGTCTTTGAACTGGCAAAGTCTTCTCGGCTAAAAGCCACGTTAAATAATAGAAATAGTTTCTTAATGATCAAAAATAGTATTATATTCTCCTTAGTAACTACATGTGTTTGGAATTTTCTCTCTTTGATAATTGAGCATGCACGGATTAGCCCATCACCTGGAATGGGGCTCTTATTCACTCGTAGTGTAGATAGGTGTGTGAATGCAGAGTGGTTATGCTTAGACACCCATCAATAAGGGGTAGGTCCATGTGGCTTCTCATTGGGGATGTCTTACAGGAAGTCAGCCTTGCAAGCTGAAGCAGGGAACTGCACCCTGTTGTGACCATCACAAAGCAAGAGACCCTAGAACTCAAAAGGCAAGGTTCACTGAGCCATTTATCCCTCCACCCTTCAAATAACCCCAATTGTGTTTATTGGCAAACCAAATTGCAAGAAAGATTCTTGTAACTTGGTCTGGACCGCTATTGCCAGTATTTGACACAGCGTATGTTATAACCTACTACTGGTTACTGAGTACACACAGAGGCTTGGGACAGCTGGCCATGGACACGCTTTTGGCTTGGAGCCGCGCCCTGAGCTTCCACAGTTGAAATAAGTCCATGCCTCTCTGGTTGCACTGATCCATTATCCATGGGGCAAGAGAGCCGAAGTGGTCAACCAGTTTCACCAAGGCTCAGAGGCACCCCAAATGTTTACCTTTTCCAGGTGGCTACCCCTTCTAGGGTCACCGTGACTCAGAATGGACTCAAGGGCAGAGATTTTTTTTTTCTCTTTCCCTCCTTTTGACTCAGGACTGATGACCTCTTTTGCGATGGCACCCATTAACATCTGCTAGTATGATATTCTGGCAACCCGTTCTTGAATCATTTTCCAGGCAGGAATGCTTTTGCATGAGAGCTCTGTCCACACCCAGGGGTTCCCCAAGGGTAAGAATCACACCCGCAGGTAACAAGCACCTCTTCCCATGCCCTCGAGTGCAGGACACTCACACCACATCTCACGGTGAGTAGAAAGGTGTGTGGCTCAGTATCTGTTGGGGCCGCTGAATAGCTCCTGAGTTCACAGGAGGATCATGGAGAGCTCAGGACTAGTCTAAGTGAAAGGAAACTTGATTTTTTTAATTGAGCAGCAATGTGGAGGAGTTTGTGTGTTTGTTTGCAAGATGGTAAACAAAGGCCCCTGGGTGGGACAAATCGTTCCCACACAACTCCTAGCCTCCATGATGGTGGTTCACACGCACTCACTGGTGCTGTGAAAGAAAAGCCTGGTGATCTTCCCATGAAATCATAGTCAAGAAACCTTTGTTGAGTGGCTTTATCCTGGGCCTGCCCTGAGCCAGCTCTGACTTGATGGCAGTGAGGTTTTGTTTTAAACAAAGCAAATATTACGTAGGAATCATGAACGGTTACGACAAAAATTACAATGTTTTGGAAATCAGGTTATCTTTGATTGTTTGTTTTGAATTTGGAAGAATCCTGGCATCTCTGGCTTCAGCTGCGTGATGGACTATCAGGGGTGAATGGTTTGAACTTTCTGCTGTTGTTTTGAGAGCCATGACAACAGCTGCACGGCCAGTATAATATACAGGGAACGCAATTGTTGAAATAAGATTCAGTCGATATTCATCTGGATGATAAATTCACCTCAAGAATTCCAATTTACAGTCAGTGTATGGCTTTCTGATGCCCACCATTACTCACACTCGAACTGCGAGAGCCCCTGATCCTCTGTACCGAGTCCCCAATGGAGAAGAAGGGAGGCTACAATAGAAAGAGGTTGCGAGGATGAACCGTGCCAATCCTAAACAAAGAGGAGTGACCCAAGTATGTTGGCTAGGATAAGTCTACAAATAGCTTGGGGCCAGACATCAGACATTATTTAAAATGACACACTTCACATTAACTAAAAGAGAAAGAAGGAGAGAGCGGAAAAAATAGATGGAAACAGACAGTGGTGCTAAAAGTTATCCAAGTGCATGATTCATTTCCAGAAGAAATCAATGTTGAGATGACTTTTTTGCTCCTTCAGAACCAATAATGAGCCTCCTAAAATTAGGTAAACTTTCTTGGCCCTATCCAAACAAACCAGCAAGCCGCAGCGAGGCCCTGGACACACGGACACCTCGTCCAAAGCTATAGTATTTTAATCTAAGTACAATGCACAGAGGCATGAGTCAATCGACCGTAAATTTTCAGCAAGTACCATGTGTCATTGGAAGTAACTTCTGCTGCCCCAAAGATTGTAGATTTATTCTGTAGGAGTTTTAGAAACAAGCAACAATAATTTTAGCTAAAGCAATTCCCCGCGTTCACCAAACCATAACTGTCTGTAACTAGTTATTTCTAGAATTACACAGAACCAAAATAGCACACATGTAAACAATGTTATGGGTCAGAATTCATCAAATGAAGGGAGGTAGGAGGAGTTTTGAATTTTAACATAAAAGTATTACATCTGTTCACTATTTATAGATGCCTGATTTTAATGCACAATCCAAGCACTAATTAAAAATGTTTGCCATAAATAGAAATCCAATTTACTATGTGTGCGGTGAACAATGCAATCAACCATCACAAGCTTTCAGTGAGTGTTTTTTTTCTTCTCTCCCTACAGTTGGTCAAAAGGTAATTGACCTTTGGACTTCTCATTAAAGCTCATTGCTTCTCAGCAATAGAAGCCAGAGGAATGGAGCTGGGTCTATTGATGCCATCAAATAGTGTTCCAGCATATCTAATCCGATCGCTTCAGCTTTCTCTATTATCAAAAGGAGCTGCTGGGCCGTGGTCTGAATCAATTGGGGAGAAAGCAAAACTGAGTTGATTGGCCATGCCACATTTCATCCTGTTCACACATACAGGCGGGGACACTGAGCTGATAAGCAGACAGGAAACATGCCAGGGGCATTTGTCCCAGCCAGGACACCGGGATGGAACTTGGGAACCTCATTATTCTGGTCTTCCTTGGGGCTCCTGCGCTGGTTCACACAGGATGCAAAGTCCCAGGGGAAGACATTCTTGACGGTCCTATTTTTTACTACCTTCAGAATTTTCCCCACAGGAATACTACAACCCTGGGAATTTGGGAATTGCTGGCGGAGAGTTAATACATTTTCCTGGAAAATAATAAAATTGTGGCAATTCCTCAGGTCTGCAGGACTTGAAAATTGGGGCCAGAGAGAAAATGGGAGCAAATCTAATTCAATCCTTGATTGTGTAGTTGATGGGAAATCTGGGAACCAGGGCAACTATGCCTTAAATCATACTTTATTCAGGCATGAACTTGGCTTTCAATTCCCAGTGGAGGTTTCTGTTTTGTGTCTCCCCATTCACGGCATGGTGCGTCATGCAATAAACAAAAAGAAAACTGTACTTCTTATTGAAAGCACTGTGCAACATTACACATGGCCTTGGTTCTTACTGACCAGGGTTATTCTGTTATGGCTACTACCCATGCTCTTGCTCGTGTCCAAGAATATAGTATTCCTTTTTGTGGGTGTTGCTGCTAATCCTGGTGTTCATACATACTAGCTTCTAGGCCAGTACATTTTAAAGAGTGAACGGAGATGCTATTCATTACAACAGCCAGAGGTGGAAATCATGACTGTTCAGGGAGAACCAGGAAACGTGGTTTCCATAGCTTGAGGTCCTGAACATCCATAATTGTTCAGATCAGAGGCAGCAGAGTATGAGGGAGTCCCCAAAGAAAACTGGATGTAATGTGGTGGGAAGGGGGAGAGCGCATTTGGAGTTCATTCCACCAGGTCAGACTGTTCAGCACGCTTTCGATGAGTTGGTAGAGGTTCTAGAAAGATAATGTAACAGTATGTGACAAAAAAGGCCTCATTTGTGGCAGATGGGGGACTAGTTTTGCCACCGGGACAATGAATCTGCTCACGTAGCCTTCTCAATGAGCTAGTTTTTGGCAAAAAACAATATGCCTCTCTCGTCCTATGCACCTGACTCACCTGACTTTGTTACTTGTGACTTCTTTTTGCTTCAGAGAACGCAGAGTAATTTGAAAGCACAGCAATTTGAAGACATAGAAGAGGTGAAGAAAAAAAGAGGGAGGTGCTGTCAGCCGATGTGTTTGAATAATGTTTCCAAGAATGGAACCACAGACTTGACAAATGTATTAAGTGTAATGGAGAGTACTTTGAAGGTGATAAAGTTGTTTTGTAAAAAT
>NW_022103896.1:20326405-20328442 GCF_000313985.2 Echinops telfairi
TGGGGATGGTTGTTAATAGTGAGAAAGTGAAAAGAAATAGAAAGAGACGCAGTCGCTTAAATCTTGCTTCTAACTACATGATCTTGAGAAAGCCATTTTCTTCTATTGGACTCAACGTTTATACCCATGAAAAGAGAGGATTGTACAGTTACCATCATGCCTTCTTCTAGCTCTCAAGCTGTAGGGTTTCTATGTCCTCCAAAGTTGTATTTAACAGATGTGTGTATGTATGTATGTATGTGTGGACCTTGTACACATACATACTCAATGCCATCGAGTCATTGCCGACACACTGTGACCCTATAGTACAGACTAGAACTACGCTGATGGGCTACTGAGAACATACCTTTTTATGAGAGTAGAAATCCCCATCTTGAACTGCTGACCTTGTGGATAGCAGCCCAACGTGTAACCACTATGCCGCCAGGGCTCCCGTGTACACATACTCATAAATAAAACCAAGAGGTCAACTATTAGGAGAATTAAAGTATCAATAAATATTAAGGAAGAAAACACACAGATTTTTAGTCTACTAGGTACGGTTGGCAAGGTTATCATTGAAAAACAACACAAAAGTGTTTCTCTGTATTGAGTGTCAAGCCCAGAGACAGATGGTACAGCTACGTGGTAGCTCAGTGACAGACAGGAAGCTTTTTTCATGTGTGTCTTTGGGCACAACTCAACAGTTTTGGATACTGGTGGCTTTGTTGTTCTAACCAGCGCTTTCATGTGGCCAGGGCACAGCAGACGCTGTCTGGTTGCTCTTGGTTACGAAGACATTTTCCTATTTGACTCACCTTCAATTTTTAGGCAGATGTTCTGGCTTCCTGCAATTCTTTCTGAATATCTTGGAGGCCTTGCGAGCTGGAAGGAAAGAAAATACTGGATGATTAAAGACAGACACAAGGCCTGTGACTTTCGAGGTGTGAATTATTAAAAGACATAAAAGGGTTTGCATAAGAAACAAATTGAGCTCATCATAAATTCAAGATATTTATCTATTTTAATAAATCTCCTCTTTTAAATTACAAGCAATAAGTTTTATCTGCTTTATGCAGTTTGGGGACAGTGTTTTGTCTTTCTATATTGCTCACCTGTCTCATGACATCTTCAAGGGATCTGGCTGAATCAGGGAGGAAAATGCAAACACAGAGTTACTCTCTTTGGCTTTGCCTCCTTGTAAATTTTAGGGTTAGGGTTGCTTGCTTCTATTTTGATTACTGTAGATACATAGTTCTATCGAACCTTAGTAAAAGCCATAGTTATTAAAAAGGACTTCGTTTTGAATATTTCTGCTCTCCTTTTGATTGAGGTTTTTCTGTTTTGTTTTGGCATTGTTGTTGGGCTTTTTTTTCTTCCCTTTTTGTTTATGTTCTGTATGGTTCTCTCTCTATTAAATCCAATGTAGGTAAATCTATAAATAGAGTAACTGTATTAATAATTACCTAGGAACATGGCAGGGGAGGTTGAGGGGAAATGGGGAGCTAACAACAGTGAGTATAAGAATGAATAAAAGGTTCTGAAATCGTGGTTATGATCGCACAACTCTTCTTAATATAACTGAGTGATTAACTTGTACAGTATGTGAATTATATACCAATAAAACGATTTAAAATTGAGTTTATTGAGCTATGGACTTGTTAATGTGCTCATTGTTTTACGCATATGATCTCACTTGATCCTGAAGTCAATCTCTGAAGGATCCAAACCCAAACAAAACAAAACCCACCGCCTCTCAGTAGATTCTGACCAGTAACAATCCTTTAACTTCTAAGGTAAATAGAATTTAAATTTATACCGAGGCTTATAGCTCAGATTAAATGGGGTAGCAAATGAAAAATCCTACTGTTATCAACTCTCTGACTCAACACAATCCTATAGAGAATTTCAAAGGGTAGAAGTCTTTATGGGAACAAATATTCTCATTTTTCTCCCTAGGAACAGCTGATGGATTTGAGCCTACAACCTTGTAGTTAACAATCCAGTGCTTAACCAGCAGCACCACCAGGACTCCTTCTTGAATGACAGCTGTCACTA
>NW_022103896.1:20330309-20344356 GCF_000313985.2 Echinops telfairi
TCAAACAGCAGAACAATTGTGAGGATGGTGCAGGATAGAGAAATGTTTTGTTAGCTAGCTGTGAGTCAGAACTGACTTTACAAAACATGGCATCATTATCATCATATATGTCTGTGCATGTATATGTGTATACATGTGAGAATGTATACATACACCTACACAAAAAATCATCATTAGGCCATCATGTAAAATAGCAAAGGACCTAGAGATGGGTGTGGCTAACGTCAAAGAGCAAGAAACCCCACAGGGGTCTGTGAGAAAGCAGGGACCAGACCAGGCAAAGGAAATGACTCTCCATCCCAGGGCTGTTTAAAAAAGAGTAGCAGATGAACTCAGAAATATAACAGTGATCTAAAAGGTGAACTTTTCACAAAGGAATGATAGCAAGGAGCACAGAGGTGCATGTGATATGACTCAACAGTAACCTCCCTTCATTCAAGAGCGTTCCTACAACACATTCAAGTGGGAGCTTAGATAGAATGAAATGTCTGGGTTGTTAGGTGCCATCAAGTTGATTCTAAGAAAATATGCAGGAGGGACCGATGTCCGGAAGGATTGATTTACAAGTTAGCAAATCTCGGGAGAGCAGAAGAAATCTCCCATAACTGGAATGTTATATATATATCCAAATTACTCCCTTGTCTTTCATTCTCTGTGTGGGTAAAATCCCACATACCTGGGACTCACTATAAAGGAGAACCAATTAAAAGAGTAAAGCTAAGTCTGACTACAGCTCAAGGGATGCCTTATCTGGTAGGCACTCAACCTGGAGATACTCCAGAAGGAAATGTCCCATGTTTTAGACTATACCACCAGCCTTGAACAATCCTTTAATAATGAAAAAAAAATCTTAATAGCAGTCTATATAGTAATAAAATGGAACCGTTTCCCCCTGGCATTCATTTATTCAAGATATCAACAACTAGTGATTAAGTGGTTCATGTGGGTTGGTGAAGGGGCAACCCTGGTGGCATAATGGTTCTACATCACACTCAAAACCACATCGTCAGCAGTTCAAAACCACCGGTCTCTCTGTGGCGGAAAGATGAAAATGTCTAAGGCCAGAAAGGAGTTGCAGCCTCAGAAGCCCACAGGGGCGATTACAGTCTGTCTCTATGGTCACACTGAGTCAGAGGGACTCAATGGCAGAGAAACGCAAAGAATCTATTGGTGATTTACCAGGCTGTGAGGAAGGGGTGATGAATCATTTAGACAACATCCTATTGTTTTTCAGACAGTTTATGGAGCAGGATAATTGGAAAATGGACAAAATAATAATTTACCCAAAGAAATTACAACACTGCTTTCCTGGACAGTGATGAACATCTTATGGGGTCTATTCTTTTTGGGCTGGGTTGTGCTGACAATGCGAAGGAAGAAAATCATCTCTGTGTTGGGATCGTTTTGTTTCTCTCCACAGCCAGTCTTCACCTTTTAGCCTCTCCTCTTCACTTATTCTATTAAAGGATTGATACTTTGGCTGCCGCTTGGTTTTAGGCAGTGTGTGCCCTGGCAACAATCAGGGCAAATGGCCGGCAACATATGCTACTCTTCCTTTCAAGATGAATCTTTCTTAGACAACTCCTTGTGAAATCTAGTACATGCAACCTCCATCAACATCAAGACCACCACTGTCCCAGCCCCCTCTGGGGCTTAGGAGTGGTAACAGCTCCTTCGCTTACTAGCTCTGGGTTACCATTCTCTTCCATAGGTTTCTCCGCTATTCACCTTCATCTTTGTAAATAGTTCCTTTGTAAATGCCCCATCCCGACATTCCTATGATTTGAGTGTGTCTTTGGTTCTGTTAGAATATTGAGAAAAATAATACCTTTGTTGTATCATAAACTCCTACCCATTTCCTTGTTCTCTAAGCACTTATTGCAACCAGGTGTGGAGGGGGATATCCAGATATTAAAAAAATATTATGTTTGCTTAAAGTAAGCACTTTCACATTTAAATGGATTTATCTTTCAAATTCCAAATGCTTTTACTCTTTGATCTAGTCATTCCATGCAAATATTTTACTATCTTCGTTACAGCATTCATTATCATAAAAACATATAGATATGTATGCAAATACTCTTCAAGAAATTACTGGTTAAATGCATTATGGTATAACCAAACAATGGATGGAATGCTACACAGATGTTAAAAAGAATAAAATTTCACGTGATCATATTGAAAATTCTCCGATACTATATGAAAAATGTTGAGTGCCCCATAGTAAATTATGAGCCTATTTCTGTATAAGATCAAGTATAGACATATGATGGAATATATACATAACTTTTTTGTTTTGTTTTGTGACCAAGAAATGTTGAAAGGATTACCTTTTGGGAGAGATACAAGGATAGTCCAGGTTTTCTATGTCTCACATTTTTAATTTTCTATAATTGTTTATTCAAAAATTCAATGTTTAGCTTCATTTTATTAAACTAGATACAAATGAAAATAAATTAAGATGCAACCTCAGCTTCTTCTATTGTTTAACAGAAGAGTTCTCATTTGCAAAAGAATAGTCATTTAAGGGAAACAAAATAATATCCAAAACAAATTTACAAGAAACTACATTGGTGCACTAAAAATGATCACTTTATGAAACCTGAAATAGCATTTTGCTTCACTTTTTTCACATGAAAGCTTATGGAAGTTGACATCAAAGCCTTCAAAATTGACTAAACGTCCTTGATAGTCACCAAGGGCCTGCTAACGTAACCTCAGCTTGTTTTCTCTTATTTTTGCAATACAATTATAACTGGAAGTCCCAAAACCATGTAATTGTGAACTAACTTTTGAAAACTGCAAATGGTTGACCAAGAATTTACAGGGAAGGTCCCTCCCAACCTCTCTGAACTTTATGGTGGTCTTTAAATGAGAAGGAACCTAGCTCAGGCAATCCTCAAAGAGGAGCCAAAGAAGAAAATAATTGTCTCTTCAGACAAGGATTTTTCTGTGGATATCAAGATCTTAACAGTGATCTAATTATAATACTACTTTTTCCCCAGAGTCTATTGGTATCCATCCAGGGTTTTTCACTGAAAATTAACATCCTCATATATACAGATAAGTTTGATATCTGAGCTCAATTGGGTCAGCCCACATCTGTGCAAAGTATATTAATACTATATCCATGCCTCAGGCACTATCTTATTAATCCAGCATAGTTTCATATCTCTTTTGCTTGTGTCTGCTTTTCACAAAAAATCACAACCAACCATAGATAATAAATATCCCTGAAACACACAGAAACAATAGCTGATGCACACACAAAATGATCCTGAGCTCAAAGTACCTTCAAGAATTCAGATGTTAAGCTTTCTAATTTCCGATAGAAATTTCTATGTATGCAAGTATATTATGCTAATTATTTCCCATTCTGTTTGCTTCTTGACACAGCGTCTGTTGTAATTGTTACTCATGTGTGCTGTAAAGAGGCTAAATACGTAAAGTGGAACCTTTCTAGATGATCTTGCCCAACAAACAGAGACTATTATATTGTGTTAATTCAGTTTTTAACAATGTGATTAAATTGCACATCTTGGACTTTTGCTGCACACTCCATAAAGTATGTCACTTGTATAATTCTGTTTAAATTTCATGACAACTCTATGAAATAAAGATCGTTCATTCCTATTTTACAGATAAGACAATGAAGGTCTCTAGAGTAGTATGGGGGATCACACAGATAATAAATGATGGGTCAGTGTTCCAAGCAAGAATCTCTAAGTTTAAAGTTTGTCTCTCTATCTTTTCCTTTCAAGCTCTGAATGGGGTTAATACCACATCATCAAATGACTAAAATGTTTTCATTTCATCTCCAAATACACAGTATTACTAAAAAGCCCCAATAATTAGCCTATAGCCAAAATGAGCCATCAATTAAAAAACAGCAAAAAAAAAACTTTCAAAGTTAGAGGCTGATGTTATTTTCTATCCCTTTACACCACTCCTCCATCCCCGACTTCTTCAGCTTGAAAAGACCCTTCTGTGGGTTTTCCTGGAAATGTGCACAGTCTCTAAATCTCTACTTGGAAGGGCTTTTATTCCAGTATATTTGGGTAGTATAACTACAGGGCAATAGAGAGATGGCACCATTCAAGAGAACAACTCATAAAAAGCCTCTTTCTGAATTGCTCTCCGGCACAGACAACGGCCAAGAATACCCTTGTTTATGGGAGATTAAGCCTCTTCTTTCTCCAGAAGAACAGCTCTGACTTTTTTCCTAGCGAGGAAAGGGCAACCTTCCAAGCAACACCTCTAGACAGAGTACACGGCCAGGGAACTGTAGGAGAGACATTAATAAATTTACAAACCAAGCTACTGACCATGTCGATCGGGCAATGACCCGTCTTCCTTTCTGTGATGTGCCTGTCTTCCCCATGCCCCGTTTCAGATCAGCCATCATATTCCTTTGAGCTCAGAGTCACTAGCAGAACGGATACTCTGTAATGCACACAAAAACCACAAAATGTCAAAGCTTTTAAGAGCTACAAAGGTCTTCAATTTCAACCTCTCCAGTGACTCCCTGCCCTGACAACCCAGCCCTCAACCTATAATTTACAGATGAAAAAGGGTGACGTTATTTCGTCTTGCCAATAAATAGCTCACTCAGGATTCTAAACCAGATTTCTGGATTTCCAATCTTTTGTTCTTTACACAAGGGAAGACCTCAGTTGGAATGTGGAAGCTTCAGTTTCTCTACCTAGAAAACGATGAGAATAATAGTACTTATCTCAAAAGTATGTGTTGTGAAGATAAAATAAAGAATTATGCTTGTAACGAGTTTATCACAATGTATAGTACCTAGTAAATGCCCAATGAATAGTTGTTGTTAGTTACCATCAAGTTGGTTCTGATTCACAGTGCCCCTGTGTACACAGGAAAAAAACACTGCCCAGTCCGGTGCCACCCTCACAAGGGTTCTTACGTTTGGTCCCATGGATGCAGCCACTGTGACAAGCCATCTTGTTGAAGAGCCACCTCTTTTTCGTTGCCCCTCTACTTTACCAATCTTGATGTCCTTTTCCAGAGACTGGTCTCTCCTGATAACACATCCAAAGTATGTGAGAGAGAGTCACAGCATCCTTGCTTCTCAGAAGCATTTTAGCTTTACTTCTTCCAAGACAGAGTCATTTACTCTTGGCAGTCCGTGGTACATTCAGTATTCTTTGTAGGCACCGCAACTCAAATGCATTGAGCATTCTTTAGTCTTCCTTATTCCATGTCCAACTTTCACATGCATAGCAGGTGATTGAAATGCCATGACTTGGGTCAGACTCACATTAGCCTTCAGAGTCACATTCCTGCTTTTCAACAATTTAAATCAATCTTGTACAGCAAATTTACCCAATGCAATGTGTCAGTGGGTCTCTTGACTATTGCTTCCATGACTATTGATTGTTGATCCAACCAAGATGAAATCTTTGCCAACTTCAATCTTTTCTCCATTTGTCATGTTCTCTATTGGTCCAGTTGTAAGGATTGGTGGTGTGGTGGCTATGGGTTGAGCTGCAAATCATGAAGTCAGCAATTTGAAACCACCAAAACTGATCTACCTGAGAAAGATGAGGCTTTCTGTTCCCATAAAAAGTTATATAGTCTTGGAAACCCACAGAGACAACTCTATTCTTTCCTATAGGGAAGCTATGAGTCAGAATAGAGTTGATGGCAGAAAGTTTAATTTAGTTACATTAATTTATAATCCAAACTGAAGGCTGCAATCCTTGATCTCCATCAGCAAGTGCTTCAAGTCCTCCTGATTTCTGCAAGCAAGTTTGTGTCATTTGCATATCACATGTTTTTAATATGCCTTTTTACAAACTGGATGCAATGTACTCCTTCATGTAGTCTAGCTTCTCTTAACATCTGTTTAGCCCACTAATTTGGTAAGTATGCTGAAAGGATACAACCCTGACACACAATTTTCCTGATTTAAAACCGGTAGTATTCCCCCCTTCTGCCTCTTGATCCATGTACAGGTTCCATATGAGCACAATTACGTGTTCCAGAACTTTTTTCCAAATTCCATTTTAAAACCATTTTATTGGCCTATAATCCACATATCATGTAATTAAATAGTTCAATCATTTCAACAAGAGCTGTACTATCATTACCACAATCGATTTTAAAACATTTTCTTCTTTCTTGTACTCATTGTTATTAGCTTTCCATTTACCCCCAACCTACTTAACATACCCCCAAGAAACTATTAATCTAATTACTGTATCTATAGATTAACCTATCTTAGATCGTATATGCAGACAAACATAAAAAAAACCAACAAAAAGACAGTAACAATAACAAAATAAAACAGAAAAACCTCAATCAAAAAGAGATCAGAAAACATTAAAAACTAAGACAAATTTAAAATGGTTCAAAAGGGAGATGAAATGCTAAAGGTGTTAAATGTTACCATCACTGCTTCTGCAGTGATCCACTTTCCAATGCACTGTGCATGATAGCAACGCTGTTCACTTCTCCGGTCTATGGTCAGAGCAGATTCATTGCAGGCTTACTCCACATGCACTTCCCCTTCATTTTGTTTTAAAAGCTGAAACAACTTTGAGATAGATCAATAGGAAGACTAAATGGTAACTATTACATTTTAACCTAACTATATCTGCCATATTTACTTTTTAATGCTCTCTGTCTGATAACAGGGCTAGTCACATCCCTCAACTATGGTCAGAGGGAATTCACCTGAGGCTTTCTATGCGTGGTCCTGGAAAATGGATTTTAGGTTGCTACTGTCATCCATAGCCTTCTGCAATCAGATTTTCACAATGTAAGCTCTGATACCATTTCCTCCTTCGAATTTGAATGATATTATTTATAATCCTTGGATCACACAATCCTTGGTGTTCCTCTTACATGTGGACTTAGTTGACACCACACTTAGATGACTATTGATTGGCTATCCATAGTGTATTATGATGCACACAGTCAAATTCCCACTTTCCATCTAATACTTTAAGATAACCAGAGACTTGGTCCTACAAGTTTTACCATTCTGATCTGCTCATTAGCATTCCTCTGTCCCCACAATGATGATACATGGTTTTAAAAAACTACCATTGAAGTGATTAGAACTCATTTAAGTGCCCTCCCACCTTCGCCAGGCTGAAGCCAGTTTTCTTTCTAAAATAAAAGATAACATCGTGTCAATGTCTTGTTGAAAATAATTTAGTGGCTCTGACTGTCCACAAGATAAAAATCTAAGCTCGTCAATAAAACATACTCATACAAACAAAAAACCTTTTCTAATCATGATCCTCACTTCAACTGTCACGTTCCCGCCCTCCTGGAATAACACACCAAGATTTTCAATATGTCATCAAAATGCCCTTCTCATCATTGTATCTTGTTGATTAGTCATTTTCCTTCAAGACTCTGTTCAGTGTCTCATTCCCCCACTGGATACATTATTACCTTGTTGACACCAGTTTTGCCTCATTTCTTTGATTTTACATACCTTGGTTATCATGCCCAGGGCAGTTCCACATTATCCAGAAGGGTCTTTCTAAGGCCACATCCCCTTGATGGCTGTGCGTTTGGTTTGGTTATTATCATGCTCGAGGGGTACCAGTGGCCCCTGGCTCAAGTCCATCAGCTAACTGAAGGGCTACGCCTTGAACTCACCAGCGGTTCTACAGAAAGAGTAAATGACGGCCGGCTTCTGTAATGATTTAGAGCCTTAAAAACTCTATGGGAGCATTCTACCCTTTCCTTCCAGGTTCAGGATGAGTCGGAACCAACTTGATGACAAAGAGCTTGGTTTTGGATTAGTCATAGTCTAGTCTTAATTTTTGACTCATCTCTTTCTGCCACTAATTGGAATTTCATGGCCTAGAGAGTTATCATTTTTCTTAATGTTTTCTTTATATCTATCCTGATACCTGGCAGATAATGTGTATCCAATAACACATATTTAAAAAAAATAATTTGATAGGCACATAATTCAACTATCATCATACAATTCAGTACTTCAGTAACATCAAGAAAAGCCATACAATCATTAACACAATCAGGTTTAGTAGCAAGTATTCTTAATGAATGGAAATCTTTCAGATACTTGTTGTCACATGATGTTTTATTTTGCTGACAGATTTTAGAGGTGAAACTTTGGGAGACGCTCCATGCATGACAGTGAACTGAATTCTCATGAGCATCAAACAGGGCATAGGCGACCACAACTCGAGACCTTTCATCTGGTCTGGTATATAACGCAAAACCAGCACCACCCAACAGCTCTCCTTCCAAAGAATACTCTCGACCTTTAGACATGGTTTCCAGCGGGGATAATGGGAGCCTGGCAGAATGCAATGATGCTCTCTGATAATTCCCATCTCTCCAACACAGAATCAGCCACGGAATTTTGAAATCTTCATGTAAAATACCAGCTGCATCACTGTGTCTATGTGTTGACAAAATGATTTAGTATGGTGGGTGAATCATGTTTACTTCCTCATCTATCTCTCCATATATTTATAGCTTTATGAACAGGTATGCATGGGACCACATTTTCTTTAAAAATTTTAAACCAACAAAATCATAATCAGCACTTGTGTGCCAAAATTACTGTACATCCTAATTGATTTAGTCCTCCCAACAGCTTCAGGTAGGATAATCCTGTTCTTATCTCTGTATTCTTAATGGAGATTAAGATAGGTAACAATTCTATTCATGTTATTCAATAATAGATCCAGGATTCAAATTCCAGAGCAAACTACTGTAGTGGTCTTTGAACTGTATTTTTCTACTTAGAAACCTTTAAGGTACATTATACATATTAAATTATTAGGGTTATATGACAATTAGAAACAACTGGTATTATAAAAATAAATTGCTAAATATAGAATCTGACTATGTGGTTTACCCTTTCTGATATTTCATATTCCATGGTATGAGTTATGACAGGGAAGTACATGTGGTGGAGCCTTAGAGAGTTTGTGGGGGGAAAATAGAATGAAAAGACAATGGAGTTTCCCCATGAACTTTTTTGAGGCCACCTAGTGTGTGACTATGAATTAATTATCTGAATTATTATCAATGATTCCTAACCAACTGCTATCAAGTTGACCCCAACTCATGATGATTCCCAGTGCTCCTGAGGGCTTTCAATGGCTAACTTTTAGGAAGTATCTGATTAGACCTATCTTCTGAGTAACCTCTAGGTGGATTTGAACTTGCAGCCTTTCAGTTAGTAGGCAAGTGCATTCATCGCTTGTATCACCCAGGGATTTTAGATGCCCCTACTCTTCTCTTAGTTCTGAAAACTCTAGATGATGCTAAGGAGGTGTAAGAATGTCACTGGAGCCACTTCTGACCTCTGAGTTCACTAAGGAAAGGGTAAATCAAAGTTAATATCAGCCCCAAGGTCAATTCCTTTAAGGAGGAGGTCAGACATGCCACTGTCCTCCAACCTTTTTCACCATTCTGTTTCCAGCTGTCCCTCCCAAGGCACCCTCTGCTGGCTTCTGTAATCCATTGCAATGACCACCCAGAACTCTTAATGCTCACAGTTACCAGGTTTTTAGGGAAACTAGCAGGTTCCCTTCAAGATCAGAAATGCTCAAAACAAAAACTTTTTTTTTTCTTCCAGTCAGGGCTGCTTCTTCTCAAACACACCTACAGACTTGTCTCTTCCCAATCCTTCTTTCAGCTATGTAGCTTCTTGGCTTCTTCCCAACTCAGGCATCAATACAAAAGCTCCATTAGCACTGCTTATCAATTCCCAAAGGGCATTTCACCTTGCCAGAAAGCTCAAAGGCACTCACCTCTAGCTCTAAGGTCCAGCAAGCCTGCTTTCCCAAATAAGTACCCGAAGGCATCCCACTCCACAAGCACGCCTCCTGCCCTAAGGCGCTAAGCTTTCTGGCTCCTGGGCTAGCAAGCCAGCCTTTGTGTCTAATGTTCTGGCTCTTGGTTCTGCTGTTACTGCTTCCCTGATGCTCCCTGGAAACCTCACTGGCTTCATAGCTTTCTAACCCTGGAATCAAGGAAGTTTCCCACACAGAGATCTCAGAGGCTGAGGGACACACTACTCCTGGCACCTCTCGCTATTTCTTCTTTGGAGATGGTCTAGCTTATACCCAGCAGGATGACACAATTGACCATGTTTTTATAATCACAGAGAACCCTGTTAGCAATTACTCATAACTGAATCTTATCATCTTCTCAGCATCTTCATCTACTTTCTCTCACCCAGACCTATCAGAAAAAGAGGAAATGCAACCAATCTGCCTGGCCCCACCCAGTCATTTGGTGGGGGCTAGCTACCAAGCCTAAGGCTAGAAGAGCAGTATCAAGTAAGAGTCTGCACCACAGGAGGAAACTTCAGGAATTCCTTTAGCCACAATGACAGTGGGTTTCATGGTCATTCCTTGTTTGGTCCATGGGCTTAGTCATTTTTTTTGTTTATATTGTCAAGAATGGGGAAGGACATAAATGTTTCTCATTCATCAGGGACATCATGAAGAATGCTTATTCACATGGGTAGAAACACCTTAGTGCTGTGTTCATTCTTCACCCTGGACTTGGAGTCACTCTAGGTGCAGAGATTGGTGTTCTCCAACTAGATGGAAAACTCCTTACACATGGGCAACATGTGCTGTTTCTTTCATGTTGCCTTCCAGACATAGCATAATCTAAAACCCATGGATCTAAAACACAGTAAGATGCCTACCTTTGTAAAGTGAGAGTGGTGGACATGATAGTTTCTATAGCTTCCTCCAATCTTGAGGTGTTATTTTTCTTGTGTAATTACATAGTCCTTCTTTTCAAAATGTCTATGGTCCCAACGTCCTCACTATCACAACAGCGTGGGTAGCATAATGTTGGCAATCTACTTCCGAAGGGTCAGTCGGTGAACTCTATGGAAGCTAGTTCCACAATGACACACATGGAATTGCTACGAGTTGGCATTGCCTGGTATGGTAAAGGCTTGATATAGAACCCAAAGTCCTTCAGGAACTCTGTACTCTCCAGCTCGTGCTATTCTCTCCCGTCCCTTGACTGTCTTCAGGAAGGTTAGGTGCTCCTGCCTCTCATTGCTGTAGCATCCTGCACATCCCCTGTAAGAGACCTCACCACAGACTACTTGCTTATAGCTGTAAAAGTCTTCCTCCCAACTACCCAATGAGCTTTCAGAGGGCAGAAACCACATTTGCCTTTATCTGTGACTTGTTGGCACCTATCTTGGTTGTAAAGAGCCCTGGTGGCATAGTGGTGGTGTATTGGGCTGATAACTGCAAGGTTAGCAGTTCAAAACCACCATCTACCTCATGGAAGAAAGACCAGGCTTTCTACTTTGTTAAGATGACAGTCTTGGAAACTCACAGGGACAAGCCCACCTTGTCCTATAGGGTAGCTAAGAGTCAGTAAAGACTCCTTGGCAGTGAGTTTGGTGGGGCTCTTTTGGTTGTTGTTGTTGTTGTTCTCATGGTTGGTAGGAACTCTCTGCCACTCCCTAGGATATCACTGAGGCCCTCTGCTCCCATAAAGATTAACAACTTCAGAAACCCAATGTAGGGACACTGTCCATCAGAAAACACTCATTGGAAGTGCTGTTGGTTTTGATTCACAGTCGTTAGCACTTTGTAGATGCTCAACGAATACTTTTTGGAAAGAAGGAAAGAGTTAGGAAATTAGGAAGAAAGGAAGACCACTCTACCAGTGACCAGCCATTGTGATTTTCAGTCCTGTCAGCTGGAGAGACTTCTGTTGACCTACCTGAGGTGATTTGACAACGTGAGTTAACTTTTGAGCAGCCTGAACTTTCCCAGAAGAAGGACAATGAGGCCTTCTCATTTGAGAACTCAGGTTCTGTGTTTTAGACATTAGACATTTCACTTTTTCCAGACATCTGTCCTTTCGAGCTCTGTGAAACTCCAATATGATATATGACATGGATGAAAGCTCTCCTTAGCCATCCTTCCAGAGTCAGTCATTGGATATGCCAGGCATTCTCCTAGATGCCAAAGAAACAAAACGGGGACAGAAGGGCCTTATCTCTTGAGGAGCTCTCCCTAATTGGGGTCCATGGCAGATAAACACAATACTAGTCATATTTGCTAAATGCTAAACAATGCTATGTCTGCTGAATAGAAAGTTGCTGTGTCATCCTGACATGCATCCTCTGAAGTAAGATGAGCAAATGTGCTTCAATCAGCACGAGACCACACCACTAACGAAAGCAGACATGGGCTTTAAGCCCAGGCCCTGGCAATCCAGAACACAGTCTTCTCACCACAATGTAAAGGGTGCAATGTACTAAGTATTTTCATCAAAATCTGAACAGAGGTAGCAGGGCAAAGACTAAAGGAAGGAAATCATAGTGGCAGAGAAAGGAGGGCCTGTGTGCATTTGTGTGGACATGTAGACAAGTCAGGGAAAGCTTAAAAGGGGAGATCTAGGGGCAAGGCCAAATCCAGGGGTACATATGGTAGCTAACTAAAAGGGAGAGTTGGGGAAATTAAAAAAAAAAAGATAGAAATATGTAGTGGGGGAACAGGACACTAACCCACCCAAGGGGAGGGTATTGTTTATATCTCCACAGGGAAAGAGGGACCAGACTTTAACGCAGGGTGTGAATGTAGCATGCTACCATGGATCAGGGAGCCAGTGGAGGGGTCTGAGGGCCTGGCCCCAGTCCCAGTAGCATGGACAGCTGCCCCTCCCTCAAGAAGAATTTACTTTAGAAGACAGCACTGAAGCTGCAGCTTGGGGAGAAGGATATGTCTGATCAGAACACACAGGAGCAAATGAAGGGGAAGGAAGAGAGGGGGGAGCACATCCTGGCCTACCAAACCTTGAGGATGATATCCCCACTCAGAACAGCCAATGTACAGAGAGAGCCATATGGCTGGCCCCACTATGAGACACGATGTCCCTCGCTGACCCATGGCCCTTGTGGTAGTTACCTAATCTGGTATCAATTTAAGGATTAAGAGTGTAGGGGTGGAGTCTAGGCTGTCAGTCTGGAGATAGCCAATGAGAGTTCTGTGGGCATGGCCTTCTCCTGAGAATTCTGGGAAATCTGGTACTTCCTCCTTGGAGGTGGAAGACACTTCTCTCTCTCTCTGCTACGCCCTGGGAGACATTGCAGAAGACAAGCCACATGGATGCAACCCAGACCCCTGAATCCAGAGAAGCCACAGAAAGATCCCTGCTGGCACTGAGATGCTTACAATGCCAAACACTTTCTACCCACTGGCTTGTGATCATTCTGCATTTGGTTTCATTGCATGTGTTTCATGAATCTGAAGAGGACTTTATAGATTGGTATCGGACATATGGTCTAATAGACTTATGGCCTTGGACTTGACTGGTTGGGATGTTTTCTCAATGCTCAATTCCTCTTGTGTATAAATCTCTTTCTTATACACATATGTGTCATGAATTTGTTTCTCTAGTCTACCCAGACTAACACAGCCCTATGGGGGACAAAACTGGAGACACAGTGTCAGGATTGCTCCTGTTCTAACCCCACCACACCGAGGCAAAACACTAAGGCCCTGCAGCAGAGCAGAGGGGGAAGTAACACAGGGAGGTCCTGAGGGAGTGCCAAGGATAGACTTGGGGGACAGGACATGGTGCCCCATTGGACTTGACCGGAGGACAATCCTAGAGGTCAACAAACAGACCTTGAAATATTTACAGGTTTTTCTTTGTTTGTTTGTTTGTTTACTTTGCCATTGTTTTTTGTTGTTGTTGTCATCCTTTTGTTGCTTTGTTTTGCTATATCTTGTTTCTTGTGTGCATATTATTATATCTGAAGGTCTATCTAGATAAGATAGGCTGGATGAACAGTCTGGAGGAGAAAACAATGGGACCAATGGTTCTGAGGGGACATGAAAGAAGGGAGGTGGGGGAAAATAGGCTGTGTTGACCAATCCAGGGAACAAGAAGTGATCCAAAGACGATGGTGAGGAGGGTGTAGGAAGCCTGGTAGGGCAACTTAACCAAGAGAAACCACTGTAACCCAAATGAAGACTGAGCATGATAGTGGGACAAGAGGAAAGTAAAAGAAAATAGAGGAAAGAACTAG
>NW_022103896.1:20344999-20357924 GCF_000313985.2 Echinops telfairi
TATCATGATCCCAATTCTACCTTACAAATCTGGCTAGACCAGCGGATGTACACTGGTACAGATAGGAACCGGAAACACAGGGAATCCAGGACAGACACTCCCTTCAGGACCAGTGGCGAGAGTGGCAATACTGGGAGGGTGGAGGGAAGGTGAGGTCAGCAGAGGGAGCCGATTATAAGGATCTACGTATAGCCTCCTCCCTTGGGGACGGACAACAGAAAAGTGGGTGAAGGGAGACCTCAGACAGTGTAAGATATGACAAAATAATAATTTATAAATTATCAAGGGTACATGAGGGAGAGGAGAGCTGGGAGTGAGGGGGAAAATGAGGAGCTGATAACAAGGGCTCAAGTAGAAAGCAAATGTTTTGAGAATGATGAGGGCAACAAATGTACAAATGTGCTTGACATACAATGGATGTATGTATGGATTGATTTTTTAAAAACATGGGGGGAGATCTTTGAACTGTGGGCAGAAGTTAAATACATGAAACAATTGAATAAAGACTCAGAGCAATGGCGGAGCCTGACACAATGAATGAAAAATAATTAGCCATTGCTGGAGAGCTAGCACCACACAAGAGAGTGGTGCGAGATGAACGGGATATTGCCTGCTAAGAAAACTTGTGCTTTGTCTTATTTGCAAAGGGATTCAATAAAAAAAACCAAACCACTGGCAATGAGTCAATTCTGACTCATAATGACCTTATAGGGCACAGTAGCTCTGGCCTCTGTGGGTTTCCAAGATTATAAATCTTTTCAGGAGCAGAAAGCCTCATTTGTTTCTCATGTGGTAGCTGGTGGTTTTGAACTGCTAGCTATGTGGTTAGCAGTCTAATGAATAACTTACTATGCCACGAAGGCTCCTGATGGGATACAATAGAGGATTTTTAAGTGGAAAAGTGACCTGCTTGGATTTGACTTTATATAAAAGATCCTTTCAAAAAACCCTATTTTATAAGGGTTGTTTGAAAGGGGGAAAAACTGGTGCTTTAGTTTGGATAGACTAGAGAAATAAATTAATAGTCATATGGGTATAGCAAAGTGCTTTATCTACAAGAGCAACTGTAAATTAAAAAACACCCCAACCCAGTCCAGATCAAGTCCATAAGTCCAATATTAGCCCATATGTCCGATACCAGTCTATAAAGTCCTCTTCCGACTCACAGACCACATGCAATGACGCCAAATGCAGGAAGATCACAGGCCAGTGGGTGGGAAGTCTTGCGGATCCAGTGGGATTGTAAGCATCTGAGCACTCTCAGGGGTCTCCATGTGGCTTCTCTTGTTCCAGAAGTCTGGATCCACAAGCCTCTCTCCATGTGTCTTCTCCACAGGGATGTCTCAGAGGGAGTGAACAGAGAGAGAGTATTTCCTGCCTTCAAGGAGGAAATACAGGAGTTCCCATAATCCTCAGGAGAAGGCCATGCCCACACAGAACCCTCATTGACTAGAGCCTGATTGACAGGCTAGAGTCCACTCCTACACTCTTAATCCCCAAATCGACACCAGATTATGAAACGACCACAACTGGCTAGAAAGACAGTGTTCAAACAGTGGCAAATAAAGATCTTAAATATGAAGGTGATCCGTGACGCAGGAGATCAAGTCATTAATAAGACACTTAATAAAAATAATTCATGGAATTTATGAATGGTGGTATATGTCCAAGATGTGTCCAAGAGTGTACTTTGGTAGTCTGTCACTTCTAACTGTGTTTTTCCCGTTAAGTACCAATGAGTTAGTTCTGACTCAGAGCGACCCACGTGTAACCGAGCAATACACTGCCCATCCTGCACCCTTCGCGCAATTGTTCTTACGCTCGCACCCACAGTTGCAGTCACTGTGTTCATCCATCTCATTGAGGGCCTTCATTTTTTTTGCTGTCCCTCTACTTTGCCAAGTATGATGTCCTTCTACAGGGACTAGTTTCTCCTGATAACATGTCCAGGTATGAAGAAGACCCTGCTGGCATTCAAAATACCAGTGATATAGCTTCCAGCATCGCAGCTTTCCACACGTCACCACAGTGCTACACACTGACAGACAAGGGATGGTCTAATCCTGCAGCACAAGCTAATTTACGTACTTGTCTTGAATAGCTATGGAATAAAATAGTAACTATTTCTCTTGAGCATAAACTAGGTGACAGAAATCCATGTAATATACACTATCATTCTTCCTCTTTCAGAGCTGTGGAACGTGTGGCAGAGCATGGCTGGCTGATAGATGCAGAGTTACAATGCCATGGCCACTTCTCCCCTTGAGTTTGGCTTTGTTGAGACCCCACCAGGGACCAGCTTCTCTTTTTGCCCAGGTTTGCTTCTTTCCTAAGTCCCACAAGTGCTGTTCTTCAGAGAAGAGTCACGACACTACAGGGGTGTGTTTTAGACACTTTCCTCTATCCAACTCAGAACTAAAATCCACTGACAACCAGGCAATTCTGAACTCAGTAGCCCTATCACATAGGATAGAATTGCCCCGTGGGGGGTTTTGGAGGCTGTAGATCTTTAAAGAAGCAGAAAGTCTCATCTTTTTCCCAAGAAACAGCTGGTATATTTGAACCACGTGGTCAGCCGTCCAACACATAATCCACTGCAGCACCAGGGCTCCTTAAAATGAAAGGCCCTAAGGAAGGGTCTAGGTCTGCACACAATGTTCTCAAATGGAAAAATCCTGACTTGATTTTATGTTCGTCTTCCTGTTTGGTGTTGGTCAGCCACTCAATAGAAAGGCACTGAAAAGGGAAGAACCCAGAAGATGTTGAACCCGTGGTACTGTCACAGTCAAGAGAAGAGAACGTTCCAAGAGATTCGAAGAACGTGCCAAGAAAAACCCTCTTTGGTTCTGGTTTCATTACATCTTTCTTCAGTACTTGATTTGATTTACTAAGCACTAAGAGCCAAAGAGTGTTTATAGCATCGGCGAAGGGACGGCTTGAGCAATCAAAGTGAGCTCTGTCCGAATACAGCTAGTGGCTGCACACACGGTCACTGTCATCGATGCCAACAAGGTGTACATGTGGAAAATGTTAAATCGGCACATACATTACATACAGGAGGGCATAACCCACATTTGTGAAAAATGGAATTTAAAAACATGCAACTTTCCCATTGACTTTTAAAGCCCAGTTGTTATTTACAGATATAAATAACTTGTAAACCATAAAATGTGAGTTCCATTCATGGGGCATAATGCAGGCATAAATGATATTGGTGTGCTATGCAGAGAGTGGGAGGGGAGAAGATGGAGCTGTGGAGTGATTAGCAAAGAGGCTATCAATAAACTTGACTTTCAAGAGAACCAGGATTAGTTCTTGATATTTCATCTCATTGCCTGATCTGTCAAGGTTAAGTTCAGGACTGATTGGTCGCACACACACAAGGAACCTCTGGCTTCTGGCTTAAGCCATAAAACCTAAACAAACCGGAGCCTCTGTGAACACACATTTGCATCACCTCTTCTCCTTTCCCAAGAATTGGAGGTTCCCAAGAGGGAATTCTCAAATCGCCCAAGCTGTGTGGTCAAGCTGTGTGCTTAGTCATTAAGAGCTGGTGTCCACGCTGTCGATTTTTGGAAGCCCAAATCTACTGGGTGTGATGAAGAACACCAGGACCAGTGTCAGGTAAGAGCTTCCTGACTGAAACCCACAGGGCTGGGCAGCCTAGGGGAATGAACCGCAGAAAGTGTTTCCCAAGAACCCACAGAGCGCAGAATCCATGGTTGAAATGCTGGCGTTTCGCTCTCTGCTTGTTTATTCTCAGCAACTGCAGTCCCAGGCATTATGCAATAGAAGCAGGAGCAGCTAAACTTTAAAAAATAGTTTCTGCGGTGAGTCAGGAGGCACACGTTGAAGGCTGGAACATTTCAGATTTTCCACTCAGTGGATTGAATTGCCAGATACTTCGCTATCACTTTCTCTCCACTTAGCGTTGGAGAGCTAAGATGAAATGCATGACCTTGCATTCAATTCCAACATTCTGGAAGGAATTGACTGTTGATTTCAGCTGGAGATGGAGCGTTGAGAAATGGTGCGCTGCACATGCAAATGTGTGTGGCTGGAAATGTATGAATATCTTATGGAAAGCAGGATCTTTCACTGGTGATGGGAAACCATGTAAATTCCCAGTGTGCTGTCGCTGGGGGGAGAAGATGGCACATGGCTGGTCTTGCCCAGGGATTGTATGGTTCAAACAAAAGGAGTCTGAGAAGTTGAGGTTAATACATCACAAATCTTCCCTCATCGTTCTCTTTGAGCTGTCGTAGCAGGCAAAGCTTTGCTCCACAGAACTTGAGAACAAATCACTTATTATCTTTCTATAAATCAGATGACCTTTTGGGGAGATTCTACTTGTCTAGTAACAGCAAGGTGTGTATCCAGTCATCAATTAGGATACCTCTTCCTCAGGGTCATGCAAAAACAATGGCAGTCTCATGCCATCAAAAACATTCAACTATGGGCTTTCTGCCTAGTTCCCTTAAAGGCAGGTGGCTCTATGCCATAATGGTTATAGGTGTGTAGATGTTTGGATATGAGTGTGTGTGTGTGTGTGTGTGTGTGCGCGTGCGCGCGCGTATGCGCATGCACAGGGAATGTTTCCACCTTGAGAAAGAAACCTTGGAAATCTGTTTTCGGCATCCCACCGCCCTCTATACAACAACCTGGTGTCACATACATATTCTAGACTAAAGCTTCTTCAACTGCGGCTCGAACCATATGTAAACTCCCTTAAGTAAATGCATGGATGGTGAAATCTGGGGCAGCAACAAAAGACTACTGAATATGTAACAACTAAAAAATAATTCAAAATCAAACCCATAATGGATCTGTGGTGTTTCTGGGATAGTTTGCCCACGTTGCAAATTTGTTGGGTGGAAGGGGGTTGCAAGTAGAAAAGGTTAAGAAGCCCTGGCCTAGACCCTCCTAGACTACAAAGCTTATAAAAAAATGACTAAAAGCTCCTCTTTCCAGTCTTCATGGAAGTTCCAAAAAGAATAAAAGGTATTTTCTCCCAGTTGGCTCCATTTCCACTTTTTCCAATCCTTTAGAACCTCTTGGTTAAAAGCCAGAGAGGTGTGTCCAAAGAATACGTAGACATGGGCAAGAGGCCAATTCCAGGGACTTAACTTTGTCTTCTGTCAAAAGCCGATTATCTGCTGCTACCAACCTCACCACCTCTTCCTTCCACAAAAGGCATGGGAACCTAGTTTATCATACTTTCTTGAAATGGAAAAAGAGACCAAACCCCCCTCCAAAAAACCTATTAGAATGAAACAAATTGAACGCCGAAACTGCAGTAGTGACCTCTTACCCCCTAGCCCTTATTGCCTTGCTATGTAAATGTATTTCTGACGATCAAGATTGCCTAGAAGGAGTGTTCATCCAGTTAAGGTTGTGGCCTACAACACAGAGCTCTGAATCAAAACCAGTTGTGCAAAACTGCCCTCCATCCTCCCAAAATAACAACAGAAACCTGTCTCTCACTACTAAAAGTCACTTCCTCTGATTGCAAATAATGGCAAATCATTACAGTCCTCACAGACTGTGTGGAGCTCAAATAACTTAACTGAAAAAGATAAATGTGGATGGTCTATTGCATTTTATTGGAAAATTTGAGAGTTCGGGTATGAAACCAAGGAGAAGTCATATCATCGTTCTGTTTGCCGTTACCCAGTCTTGCAACATGACTCAAATTTTAAACCAAAATATTTTCCAATCTGTACACAAAAGGAGATGAACCTGAGGATCGAATGTGTTTAGAAGTCAGAGATTCAACACATCCACCCTGTAGAAGAGGACACAGGAGAAGATCTGGCTGACCACCTTGGATGTGGGTAGCTATTTGGCCACAATCATTTTTTCCTTGTCAGTTTCTTCTTCAGGCAGGCTTTCAATTTCTCACTAGGGGGCTTCTGAGCGCACTACTCACCTCCAGAAACGCTTGGGATCCACCCGTAACACAAATAGACATGCATTTTGCAACCATTGAATTTATTTGGGGAGAGTTGGGGAGAGAGAGGAAAATAAATAACGAACATAGCAAAGATGAAAAAAAGTAGGGAAGGATTAATTGGTGACCCTGAGTGGTGAAGTGATTATCGGGTTCCACTGCACATTGAAAGGGTGAAGGTTCAAATCCACCCAAAGGCGCCTCTGACCACAGGCCACTTCTAAGAAGTCAACCATTGATAACGCTGTGAGGCACACTTCTAGCCTGATGCACAGTGGAATGGCCACCAGCTGAGGTTTGCTCTGAGACCACTGGTTCCTTAGTTAAAGATTCAAAACCAGAGAGTGATTGAGTCGTTTACAGATTTAAATATGATGGTCGGTGGAGACTACTTTGAGAAGGTGATGCTAAGTCAGGGCCTGAGGCAGGGGAGAAGACAAGCTGAGCGGACTCCGGGAGAAGGAAAGAGATGCCTGTGGTTGCTTTCCGAAGAGTGAATGGTCAAGGCAAAAGCCCCCAGGTTTTCCTGTTGAGAAAGACAGGGATAAAGGAGGACAGAAGGAGTGGGTGGAAAAATAACAGAAGGCCAGGTTATAGAAGAAATGGGCACATTTTAGGATTCTCGCATGTACTTTGAGGAAGAAATGCAATCATTGAAGGGCTCATGACAGAAGAATGACTCGCACGGGCTTACATTTAAGAAGGGATCACTCTGCCCTGAGTTGAAAGCAGAGAGGCGAGGCAGCCGTTGTCGGGAAGAGGATTTAAGACGCTGCTGCGGTAAACCGGGCTGCACGTGTTTGAGGTTCACTCAACTGTGGTAGACCTGAAGGTGGTAATAAGGGAGCACTTTTGAGATTTATTTATCTCCTGAGGGACTAAATGTGGGGGGATAAACACACGGCTGGCCTTTCCTAAGACCAGCACCCTGCGTGAATGAGTTATCTTCCTTTATGCCTTCTCCATTGTGTGCAGTGCCTTCTGCTTCCTGTTGACAGAACTCTGTGTCATGCTAACATTTCACCCATCGTTTCATACCTTTGCTGTGGCATCCATCACAGATTTAGCAAGAAATAAATAGTTCAAGGGCCGTAAACACTTGGCTATAGGAGTGAGGAACTTGCTAAGAGAGGGGACACCTATTCCTTCCTGTGCTCTCCTTAAAGAAAGTAGCCGTTGCTTACACTGTCACAGGACGAGTAGAACCAGGACTCCTCCCCCGCCCCACCCCCAACTTATGTGCCTGATTTCATGTACTCTGTTTCCCCGAAAGTAAGACATCCCCCGAAAATAAGACCTACTTACAGTTTTGCCTCTCACTGAAATATAAGACATCCCCCCCAAAATAAGGCCCCCCGAAGCTACTGTAACTCTGGAGTCTGGACTGTAGCAGCTCACGGTTGGCTGCAGCACAGCTGGAGCAGACAGGAAGTGCGAGGTATCTTTTAATAAAACAATAAACAATGAATGTGTACCGTATTCTTCTTCAAGGAAAAATAAGACATCCCCTGAAAATAAGACCTAGCGCATCTAGAGCAAAAATTAATATAAGACACTGTCTTATTTTCGGGGAAACAGGGTACTTTTGACAGTGCTATCAGAGTTTGGACAGTCACAGCTTTTATTTTTCCTTTGAAATATCAAGATGTACTTGATTGCTGCCGGGGGGAGAGGCAAGAAGATTCTTGGCATTTGAGCTAGATGGCTGCTAGAGGGAGAAATATCAAACTCTGAAATGGTCTTGCTCATTTTTATCCCAGATCCAGCTTCCTACGGTGCTACCTAACGGGAGCTCCTCCGCCATCATGGGTTACCCCAGGACTGCAGGAGAAAGATGCGGCTCCTCTTCCGTAAAGACTTACAATCCCAGCAGCCCACAGGGGCAGCTCGACTCTGTCCTCTAGGATCACTAGGAACTGGAATAGACTTGATCAGTGTGAGTGAATTCATTACCTAACTGGTACAGAAGACTTCTCAGTTGGCCAAGTCCTCCCTACCCACCCCCACCCCGACACACACACAGAAACCTCAAGGAGCCTGGGAGATGCAAGCACTTTGGATTGGGCTGCTAAGTTAAAGGCTGATGGTTCAGTCCCACACACCAACTCCATGGATGCTCTGGGGAGCAGAGCTGGGTCAACGTGAGTTGGGAGGAATTGGATGGCACCAGATTTTATTTTCATTGGTTCCCTGGGTGGCACAAATGGCTAAGTGCTCTACTGAAAACCAAAAGCTTGGCAGTCCAAACCTACCCAGAGGCACCCTGGGAAAGCCCTGTAAATGGCTTCTCAAAAGTCACAGCGTGGAAAACCTACTCTGCACATCTGTGGTCACCATGAGTTAAATCGACTCAGTGTCAACTGGTCCATGTTTGGGTTGGTGACTATTTTGAACTTGCATTACAAACGTGAATTTTGTGTT
The DNA here is from genome assembly GCF_000313985.2 of Echinops telfairi. Taxonomy (NCBI): domain Eukaryota; kingdom Metazoa; phylum Chordata; class Mammalia; order Afrosoricida; family Tenrecidae; genus Echinops; species Echinops telfairi. The sequence continues at coordinate 20,353,371 of NW_022103896.1, forward strand.
GTGAGCTGCATTGTCCAGAGGAGTGCACAATTTCCTTAAGCACGATATTTCAAGGAGGCCACGTCACTGATACAGGATAGAACCAGGTTCAAAAATATGGTTTCAAAATTTTAATTCTAGTCATATTTCTACCAGAAGACTTGGGCACCTTCCTCCTTCCGGTTGATAAATCGAGAAAGCTCTTATGGACCCGGTGGGACATAAAGTAACATGCTATTTAACAGTTTTGCTAAAGATGGGGCTTCCCAAGGACTTTGATGATGTTGAGCAACACATTTATGGATTCTATAGAGCTTTGGCCTCTAGGCACAGACTCAGCCAGGATCAAATATTACCTGCTCCAGTTCCCTCTAGCTCCAGTAGGAACAACTCGTATCTGTTCTTATTGCTCTGGTGGTAGACAACGCACATTCCTTGTCCCTAAACTGCATTGCAGAGTGCCCATCTGGGATATAAAAGCTGCTATAGTTTATTCAAAAGGATCTCAGTGGAGTCGTGGGCTACTAACAACAAGGTTGTTAGTTTTTAGGCTACTAACAACAAGGTTGGCAGTTTGAAGTCACCAGTAACTTCACGGGAGGAAGAAGAGGCTTTTTGCTCCTATAAAGATTTATAGGTCAAGGGTTCAGGAGGGAGGGAGGGGAAAATGAGGAGCTGATACCAAGTAGAAAGAAAATGTTTTGAGAATGATGATGGCAACAAATGTACAAATGTGCTTGATACAATGGATGCATGGATGGATTATGATAGGAGTTGTACAAGCCTCTAGTAAAATGATTTAGTAAAAAAAAAAAAGATGTATAGGCCCAGGATCCCACAGAGGTGGTTCTGCTCTGTCCTACAGAGTTACAATGAGTCAGGATCTATCTGATGACAATGAGACGGCACAGCATGTTGGGTTAAGGGCTGGATTGCTGACCAAAAGGATTCAAACCCACCAGTCACTTCTTGAGGGAGATAAATATAATGCTACAGCCTCAGGCCAATATGAGATGGAATCAAATGGAAGGCAGAGGAATTGTTTATCTTAGAGCCCTAGTGATACAGGGGGTTAGCGGTTCAAACCCACTAGTATCTCCACGGGCAAAAGACATGGCAGTCTGCTTCAGTAAAGGTTTACAATCTTGAAACCTCTGTGGGATAGTTCTATGGGGGTGCTATGAGTCAGAATTCAGCGTCACAGCAGTGGATTTGGTTTGGTTTTATAGTTTATCCACAGGGAGTAAGTGTCCATGCTGAATGAGGCCCTGTTTATGAAGTCTGCACTGCTATGAGACCCTTTAACAGATATTAAGGGATGCTAGTATAATTCTCACAATAATTATATATCTGTCTCCTTCATAGGCCAGAGAACAAGAATCCTCCATCTGTGTTCCCACATAGTAATATAGATGATTCTACCACCTTGAGTTTAAGTTTGAGTAGTTTTTAAAATTAGAGAAAGAGGAGATAAAAATCTCCCCATCATAGTTTATCAATCTTGCAACTATCCATATTGTGCTTTAATTTTTTTCCTTACTGGCTCATAAATTAAACATACCATTGGGGAATAACCAAATTAAAAAATTATATTCCATATGCCATCAACATGTCAAATGGCTGATAATAACTAAGTCCTATTTGTTTAGTAGAGGGTACTAAAGCAAGGGGAATGGTTTAAAAGCAGGAAATGTGTGGCTCGGGGTGTATTCTGCTACATACTTATTCATTCTGGATGTTGAGCAATTGGACAAGCTGGATGATATGAAAAGAAATGTGGCCTGGGGACTGGAGGAAGATTCAGTAACAGCATGCGATGTGCAGATGACAGAGCATTGCTTGCTGAAAGCAAAGAGGGATTGAAGTGCTTACTAACGACGATGAGAGGCTGTAGCCCTCACTATGGACCGCACTTCAATGAAGGGAAAACAAAAATTCTCACAATTGGACCAATAAGGAACACTATGGTAAATGAAAATCGATTGACGATAACAAGGTTCTGATTTTAGGATGGCATATAATTAACATCCATGGATAAAGCAGAAATCAAATGATGTAATGCATTGGTCAAATATGCTGCCAAAAATATCTTTAAAGTGTTAAAGAGCAAAATTGTCAGCCTGAGGACTAGCGTGAACCTGACCTAAGTCATAAGTACTTTCCATTGCTTCGTGTGCATGCAAAGGCTGGAGACAGAATAAGAAGGATGAAAGAATTCACCAATTTGAATTGTAGTGTTGGCAAAGAACAGTGAACAGAGAATATCAGATGTGCAGAATGAACACACCTGTCTCTGAAGAAGTATTGCCAGGTTACTCCCTGGAAGCATGGCTAGACTTCATTTCCCAAATTTTGGATACATTATCAGGAAGGACCAGTCCCCAGAGAAGAATGTCATGCTTGGTAAAAGAAAGCCCATGACATAAATGCAAGGCCCACCATGAGATGAACTGGCCCAGCGGCTACACAGTGGGTGTGAAGGGTAGACCAAGTATGAGGATGGTGTAAGACTGAATCAGTGACTACTTTTCTCAGATATGGGGTTGCAGTCAGCTGGAATTGAGTAGGTGGCACTTGTAAGCAACAAAACATTTTATTTCATCATTCTTCACATTTCAAAGCTCTATCTTGAAGTATGATTCTGTCAGTGATGGAATAGTACCTACATATCTAAAAGGAAGACCAGAAATATTGATCAAATGTATACACCAATCACTAATGCCAAAGATGAAGACATTGAAGATTTCTGCCAACTCCTACACTCTGAAATTGACCAAACATACTCAAGATGAGTTGATAGTTACTGGTGATAAATGGAAGTTAGAAACCAAAAGAAAGATCAGTAGTGGGAAATTACTGCCTTGTGATAGAAACTATGCCAGAGATTGAATTAAGAATTTAAAAAGAAAACAACAACCTATTCATTGGAAATAACTTATTCAATAATACACATGGAATTAAACAATACACAGGAATTAAATAGACTTATCTGTGGACACAAAATAATTGAGAACCTCAATAACATCAGTAAGAACAAAATCTAGGTCAACTGTGAAACAGACCATCAATTGCTCATATGTAAGTTCAAATTGAAGCTGAAGAAAATTAACAAGAGCGTAAGTACTACCTGGAGTATAGCCCACTTGATTAGCAACTCTCTCAAGGATACTTTTGATACATTGAATACTAATGGTCAAACCATATATGCTGTGGGATGATATCAAGAACAGCATGCAGGAAAAAAGCACAAGGTCAATAATAAGATGAAAGCAAGAGACAAAACTCTGTGAGAGAAGCGACTCTGAAACTTGTTCTTGAACAAAATGAGCTGAAGCACATGGAGGAAGTGATGAGGTCAATAAATTGAAGAGGCTCTTTCAGAGTCACTCAAGAAAACAGAGTATGATAATGCAATTGGCAAGGACCTGGAGTTAGAAAACAAAAAGGGAAGAGCATGTTTAGGATTTCTTAAATTAAGTGAAGTGAATTGAAATTCAAACCCCAATGTGCAATATTGAACGATTATTTGGACCAAATATTGAATGACAGTGCAAAAAGTCTCAAAAACAAACAAACAAGAATACACAGTCAATATCAAAATGAACTGGTTAATAGTCAACAACGTCAAAAAGTAGCTTATGATCAAGATCTGCTGGTATTGAAGGAGGAAATCCAATGTGAGCTGAAGGCTTTGGTCAAAAGCAAGTCTCTGGGGACTGATGAAATATCATTTAAGATGTTTTAACACGTAGATGCAGTGCTATAAGTGCTCCCTAGGGTATGCCAAGACATTTGGAAGACAATTACCTACGTGACTAGAGGAGTGGAAGAGATCCATATCTGTTCTCATCCACAAGACATGTGATCCAGGATGTGGAAATTATCAAACAATGTCATAAATATCAGCCCCAAATAAAATTTTGAAGAGCAAAACAATTGCAATGATATATCAACAGGGAGCTGCCAGAAATTCAAGCTGGATTCAGAAGAGGATGTAGAATGAGCAATAGCATTCCTGAGGTTAGATGGATCTTGGCTGAATTCAGAGGATAACAGAATGATGTGCCTTTGTGTGCTGTATTGCCTACACAAAGGCATTCAATTGTGTGGATCATAACAAACCATGGATGACTTTTGGAAGAACGGAAACTCCAGAACACTTCATTGTGTTCCTGCAGAACTTAGAGGCACTCATTTGAACAGAGGATACTGTGTGATTTGAAATCATGAAAGGTGTGCACCAGGGTGGTGTCCATTCATCATATGAATTTAATCTGTGTACTAAGCAAATTATTTGAGAACACGAACTATTTGAAAAGAAAGGGGCACTAGGATTGGTAGAAGACTCATCAACAATCTGGAATATGTGGATGGCTCCGTCTTGCCTCTGAATTAGGGAGTTGGAAAGGGTATTGACTATGCATCATGGACTGCCAGAAGCACGAACAAGTCAGTCTTGGCGAAGTGATGCCAGAGTGCTCCTTAGAAACAGGAGGGTGAGACTTTGTGCAAGCTATTCAGAAGGAGCGGCCCCCAGAGAAGACATCTGTGTGATTTGTGCTTAGTGCTGTCGAG
>NW_022103896.1:20359118-20374644 GCF_000313985.2 Echinops telfairi
AAATGTTCTTTTTGAATAGGGGATATTAAAAATTGTTTATTTGAGTAGAGGTTATTTTATTGATTTATTTCAAACATCTGCAACAGTACCTAGTAAATAGTTGAGTTCTCAAAAAATATTTATTACATTTTGGTTACATGAATGAATAGCTGTTCTATTTTGCTCGCCAACATTTGAAGCATTGCGGCATAAGCAAAGGCTCACTCTCTGCTGGGTTATGTGCTAGGTTCCAAGAGTGAAGCCAGAGAACAGGAGGTCCGGTTTATGAGTGTAAGTCATTGGGGATGAAGGAGGAAGGAGAAGAAAGTCGCATGAAAGAGGCATGGAGTCTCTAGGGGGTACACAGTGTTAACTTGCTCATCTGCTAATGGAGAGGTTGGAGGTTCAAGTCCACACAGAGGTGACTCAGAAGAAAAATACAGTGCTTTAATTTCAAACGATGAGCCACTGACACCCCTGCAGGGCACAGTTGTTCTCTGACACACATGGTTAGGACTGACTCCACAGCAACTGGTTATTGGGATGAATACGCATCGCGTCATCACAGAAGAGAGAGCCACTATCTGCTCAAGGTCATCTCACTAGACTAGGGGTCAGCAAACTTTTGATACAGCCAATCCTGTCCCTCACAAGAATTTAGGAATTATGCTACAGTCATCTGTATCCTTTTCCAAACAAAGGAAAAGAGCATTATCTGAACAATATCCTGGATGTTCCTTCGGTTTACTTCAGAGCCACCTGCACATGCAGCAAGAGCCGCATACGCTTCGAACCCTTGTTTGCCCAGCCCTGGACCCTGAAGACAATGAAACGGAGGGGGTATTTTGTGAGATCTTGTGAGAGAGAACTACTGGTGGAGGAACGAAACCTCACAGAATGAAGGGTGAGTCCATTCGGGTTTTTCAAAAGACTGGCTTTATCATTCATTAAGAACCCAAATAACACCATCCTAAAAGTTGAGCTGGGCTGCTTGGTTCATTTGTTGGAACCAACCTTTAAATAAATAATGCTCTTGCCACTTAAGTGCTGAGCACAACATTGATGGTGGCCATGTATCAATGTATAAGATGGTCAAATCCTTGTCCTAGTGCCTTCTCCTGCAAAGGGCCGGTCTGAAAAACGCAATGACAATGGCATCTAGTTACAGCACCGGTGAGGGAAATACAATATGTCGTCAGAGCACAAAACAAAAAGAAAACAGTTGTGGTCCTGTCACCTGACTCATGGAGAGGCCTTGGTGCAAACTAGAAATGTACTCCGTTGGCTTCACAAGGCTGTGACCTTGCAGAAACCGATCACCAGGCCTTTCTTATGAGTCACCTCTGGGTGGGTTCAAATCACCAACCTTTTGGTGGGGCACTTCAGGAGTTGTAAGAGCCAGGGTCTCCTCGCAGAGCACAGAGCTGAGAACTGTCACCTCAACTCTGGGCGGACCTCACACAGAGAAGCACGCTGCAGCACAGTCCGGACGAAGGAGCACATGAGTAAGGGAAAGCACCAGGGACACGATATTCCAGGAAGAGGGAAGACGTGTGTGAAACCACCCACTTTCTTGGGATCCGAAGACAAATACCATCAGATGCCTTAAAATGATTGGCTTCCAGAGCAAATGGAAAAGAGGCTTTCCTGTCACTCCTCCCCCCACTTCCCCATCTCTTTGGTCCCTTGGATCCAGGCTGCAAGGCAGGCCCACAGGGAACACAGGTTCTCAGTTTTCCAGCATTCCCCTCCCACTGACCCTGAGCTTGCAAGCCACAAGTTTCTTGGAACTGTGAATACTGTTTGAACGCAAGCTAAAACTGGAGCTGTGTTTTGAGTCACATTATGCAAGCATATTTATATCATCTGTTTATGACACTTACAGGTGGGCACTGTGAATCATTACACATACACCATCCTAAACATAGACACTTGGAAAACCCCCAGTTCTGGGGATTGCTGGGCATGGGGAATTGTGCGGATGGAGAGGGTAGAGAGAATCTTTTACTAATATTGTAGAGCTGCTAAATGCTGTCATTGAGGCAAAACGTTTTTAGAGGGTGTTTTAGAAAACAGATTTGGACAGATGAGAATAGGTAGACAAAGGTGAGTGATGAAATACCATGTGCTGCTGTGATCAGCCCTCCGGGCTTCCTGCTCTGATGGGTGTGCGCATGTGCACTGAGGTGGCATGCAGGCATTCATCAGAAAGCACGTGCTTACTATGAGGTCAAGAACAAGTCATGTCCATGTCAAAAGCTAGATTCGATGAGAAGACAGGTCCAGGTCCTTCTGCCTCTCTGGTAATGCATCTTTATGATTTGGACCCTAGCGTTTGTGTTCTTGATCTTTGTGTACAGGCAATTCCTTAGCTCCTTGTTGTCTTTTATTTTAAAAGAATATAAGGGCCCTTTGGTCACAGTACACACAGCCCTAAAAATCAAGTCGTGACTGAAAAAATAAGAAAGTATTTAGAGACCCTAATATGTGACATAAATGCACTATGAATCATATCATGGTGAATGAGGGAGAGCACGGAGTGGAGACCCAGAGTCCATCTGTAGGCAACTGGACATCCCCGTACAGAAGGGCTGTGGGGAGGAGATGAGCCTGGCAGGGTGCAGTGCAGCATCAGCGAAACATACAACTCTCCTCTAGTTCTTAAATGCTTCCTCCCCCCACTATCACGCCCCCACTATCATGATCCCAATTCTACCTTATAAATCTGGCTAGACCAGAGGATGTACACTGGTACAGTTACACAATTGATCTATGTATTGTGATGAATTGTATGAGCCCAAATAAATTGATTTTTTTAAAAAAAAGAGCTGTAAACACTGGGAATCCAGGACAGATAAACCCTCAGGACCAAGAATGAGAGTAGCGATACCAGGAGGGTAAGAGGAAAGTGGGGAAGAAAGAGTGAAACTGATCATAAAAATCTATATCTATAATCCCCTCCCTGGGGGACTGACAACAGAAAAGTGGGTGAAGGGAGACATCAGACAGTGAAAGACATGACAAAATAATAATAATTTATAAATTATCAAGAATTCATGAGGAAGGGAGGGAGGGAAGATTGGGGAGGGAAGGGGGTGCGGAAATGACCAGCTATACCATGGGCTCAGGTAGGAAGCAAATGTTTTGAGAATGATGATGACAATAAATGTACAAATGGGCTTGACACAATGGATGTATGGATGGATTGTAATAAGAGTTGCATGAGCCCCTTATAAAATGATTTTTTTTAAAAACAGCTGAAAACATACAAACAACAGAGGACAAATTAGACAACCTCCTGAAAACGAGATACTTAGATGTACCAAAAAATTTCTAGGAAAAACTTGGTAATGACCTATCAGAGACAAGACATTGATCTCTAAAACGTAAAGAACATTTGAACATCTCAAAAAGAAAAAGAATCCAATTGAAAAATTAGTAGAGGACATGAACAGGCACTTCATCAATGAGAGCATTCAGGGGGCCAACAAATATATGAAGAAATGCCAACCATCTTGAGCCATTTCAATAAACCAAACCCACTGTCATCAAACGTACTCTGACTCTTAGTGACTCTCCATGGTGTTTCCAGGCTGTAAATCTTTAAAGGAGCAGATACTGCCCGTCATCTTCCTCCCACTGAGCAGCCGGTGACTTTGAACTGCTCATCTTGCAGTTAGCTGTCCAACCGCTGCTGGCTGCCAATGGGCCCAGGAGAGCACATCACTGTTAAGTCAAAGACAGACCAGGTTGATTAGAGAAATTCTATGTTCTTTTCTGCAAGCACACACAGAAGGTAACAGTCAGGTTTGGTGTCTCCAAGCTGTTTCAAAATTCAGCCAAAATCAAGCAAGTTATAGACCTCAAAACCTGTGACAAGGAACAGGTTTTGCAATCATCTCAGGAGGTTTTACAATGACTGGAGAACTTTCAAGCAACAGGACAAAAGTGAGCTGGGGTCACAGGGGAAAAGTTTGTATTTCCCCAAGGGATTAGCAGACCATCCATTGAACTGACCTCTTCATTACTCCAGGGGCTGTCAGACTGGTACCCCTATGATTTTAGGCTCCCTTGGTTTTCTAAATGGTCCTGCTTCCCCTTTCTTGAGTTGAGCATCCTTGAACAATTAACAGATTTAAAGGGAATTTTTTACTATGAGAACATTTTACTATAAGGGAGAGGATTGTTACATCCTGGGTCCCTTTAAACAAACTAAATCTCAACAGACCAAATCCTAAACTATGTTATATTTCCAGTGTTGGATTAAAGGCAGGCTAACCCTTTCAGCCTCTATCATAATGCTTACCATCATGAGAGCCACGTGAGTGCCCTTCAGAAGAGAGAAGACAAAGCCCAACTCACTGCCATGGAGCCAGTCCTGACTCAGTGACCCTAACAGGACAGGGCAGAATGTCCCCTGTGAGCTTCTGAGTCTGGAACTCTTTACAAGAGTAGGGAACCTTGTCTTTCTCCTGAGGAGCTGGCTGGTGGATTCAAACTGCTGACCTTGGGGATAGCAGCCTAATACAGAACCACTACAAGACCAGAGATCCTTCAGTAGATAAATGTAACTTGAAATAACAAAGAGATAGCATCTCCCCTCAGCTTTAATAGCAAAATTCAAGTAACTAGAAAACAATACATCTTGGTGAGAAAGAAATGGAGCCCTCATAGATTACTAGTGGGACAGTAAAATGAAGCAACCGAGATAGATAGTGGTTGGTGCTTCCTCAAAAAGTTGGAATGAGGATCCAGCAATGCCATTACTTGGTATATATCCTGAAGGAATAAGAGCGACCACACAAACAGATATACTATGCGCACTTTGTGTTTTATCACAGAACTAGTCACAATAACAAAAAGATGGAAACAACCTAAATGTTCACCCATTGAAGAACGGAGGATACACAAGCTGTGGAAACCAATAATGGAATGAGACCAACAATGTTAAAGAATAATCATGAACCTGTGACTCACCGGCTCACATATATCAACCTGGAGGACACTCTGCTGAGTGAAATCAGTCAATCACAAAAGACAAATAGTGTATAAGACCACTATTGTAAAAAGCCAGGAAAAGAGTCTTACACTAAAAGAAACATTTGCTGATGAATTTCAGGAGGGGGAAAGTAAGTTACTGGCTAACGGGTAGACTTGTGTGTGTTAGTCCAGGTAGACTAGAGAAACATACTCATAGACAGTTATACGTGTATAAGAAAGAACTTTATATACAAGAGCTGACTATGGAGAAAACATCTCAGCTCAGTCCAGATCAAGTCCATAAGTCTATATCCGATACCTATTTATAAAGTCCTCCTCAGACTCAGGAAACATGCAATGACGCTGAATGCAGGAAGATCACAGGCTAGTGGGTGGATGGTCTTGTGGATCTAGTGGCGATGTAAGCATCTCAGTGCCTCCACATGGCTCCTCTGGCTCCAGAACTCTAGCATAGCTCCACGTATCTTGTCAACAGAAATGTCTCCCTGGAAGTGAGCGTCTGCCCTGCCCCTTAGCGCCTCCAAATGAGGTCATCAAGCTGGGACCTGATTGACAGGCTAACCTCCACCCCTTCACTTGTAAGTCTCAAATTGATTGACAGGCTAAACTCCACCCCTTCACTTGTAAGGGTCAAATTGGCAACAGCTTGTAACTTGGGTGAAGAAGAAAGCAATAGACAATAAGAAACAGGCTGCGGGGAGGCGGGGGAACAACAACCAATAGTAGAGGCAGGGAAGACACTGGGGGGAACAGGGCTCAATCGTCACATGTATTACAATCCTGCAGGAACAGTGATTGATGAGCTTGATAGAGACACAGACTAAACAGCTCTGGAATCTGAAATAATAATAACTTAAAAACTAAAATCCCAAAACATCTACTTTTGTTTTTAGAAATGATCCCTCTATTCATAAGTTCAGAGACACGCTATGGCCACAACCAAAGAATTCACCCCATTCTGTATATTTTAGCCAAATGTGCAAACTTTCAATAGCCTCCTCATAAAGAGCACCAACTTTCAAGGTAGTTTCAATCAGTAAGTATCTCAAAGCCAAACTGTCTGAGGAGAACCCTTCCCCTGGGGGTAGTAGAAACATCCAAACGAGTCAAGGAAGAAAGAGCTCACTGCTGTATTCAATTAGTTGCGAACCCATCAAAGTAAATAAGGCAATACCTTTAAGAGCACACACAAAAAGCAGCCAGTGAAGTAGAACAGATTAAAAGAAAAAGGGAAGTCTGTTTTAGCTTCCAAGTGACCCCAGGGGTGAAGAATAATTTCTTCTTCAGGACAATTTTAGTAAAGGTCTTCTAGCAAGATGGCTTGGTGGAAACCATTTCTTTTCATGTCTGTAGGGGACTGATGGCATTTTCAGGAAACACAAGCAGAGTTTAATTCAAAACAAAGTACAGTAGGTCAGCTAGAGGGATCTTTAGAAATCTCTTGTCCCCTTCTAGAATACTAATTTTTTTAAAAGTCCCAGTGGTCTTAAGGTAAGCCATTTACATCTTAGGAATAAGACACCGCCCAGAGGAAAAGCTCGTTAACGCCATGAAAAGCTTTAACCTCCCTTCCACCGCATGACTTTCATAGAATTGTTAACCAGGCAGCTAATGACACTCATCCCATAAGACTATCTTTTATCCATACATCAGACAAGAAATGTTTATTGAGTCCTAACATGTGCCACTTCCACCTGTCACTTTGTCATGCTGTGTTTGCATGTTGCTGTGATGCTAAATGCTATGCTGTTGGTATTTCAAATACCAGAGGGGTCACACATGGTGGACAGGTTTCAGCAGAGCTAACAGACTAAAACAGACTAGGATGGCAGGTCTGGCAATCGAGTGGCGAAAACTAGATCACAGAAATCCTATGGATCACAACAGAACATCTGAAATAGTGTAGGAAGATAAACCCGCTACATCAGCGGTTCTCAACCGGTGGGTCACGACCCCTTTGCGGGCCGAACAACCCTTTCACAGGGGTCGCCCAATTCATAACAGTAGTAAAATTACAGTGATGAAGTAGCAACGAAAATAATTTACTGGTTGGGGGATCACCACGACATGAGGAGCTGTATTAAAGGGTCGCGGCATGAGGAAGGTTGAGAACCACTGCTCTAGATGGAAAGGCACTGAAAACACACAATAGCTGCAACAATGGATCCAAACTGAATGCCAAACAGCAAGATGGTGTCAGAGCAGGTGGCAATGTGTTTTGATATGCGTGGGGTCGTCAGGAGTTGGAGCGGATGACAATTAACAACAACAATTATGTTGTGTCAGGCTGAAGGGATCCCTAGGTATATAAGGTCTCTGACATGGAGAGTGAGAGAAATGCTAACAAATATTTCTATAATGACTTATATAAAATCACGAGAGCATGGGGGATCCTCACAGGCCTAGCTCTGGCTGGAAGGCATAATATTCACATAAAGCAGACTTTATGTGGCTCCTCTGCCCAAATCCAGGATAAGTCAGTTAAAATGAAAATCGATGGTATTGATGGGAAGCTGAGCGGGAGTAAATTCGTGTTAATAGAAGAATAACAACTCGGAAAAAGGCAGGGGAGAAGGGCTGCACACCTGGAAGAATGTAATCAGTGTCAGTGAATTATCTGTGGAGATATTACTGAATTTGTAGATAATCTGTTGTATGTCTTTTCACAACAAGAAAAATACATTTTTTTAAGGAAAATGCATTTTAAAACATGAGAGAGGGATGAGATGGAAGAGTCCCTACACAACAGCGTAATGAGGAGGAGCCAAGACTCAGGAGTCAGATTACGTGGACCTGGATGTGTCCTCTTCTAGCGGGCCGACCTTGAAAAGCTCCTTCATCTTTCTGGCTTGGAGTTCTTCATCTGTAAAACGGGCTGGAAGACAGAGTCTGTTCCATCCAGAGCTTTGCCATGGTTCACTGCGGTTCGACCCCAGCTAAGGATTTGCTTTTCCACCCCAGGTACACCGGACCGGGTCTAGATCCCCAGGCGATTCTTATAAAAATCTCAGCACGTCATCAAACCAGAATAAACCTAGTTCAAAGGCCTAATGCCATCCTCATATTGCCTTATGTGAGTCATACATGACACACATGGATAAAGAACAGTGTGCATGTCGTAGTTAACACACCAGAAACGTAAGAGATGTTTGTATCAATCCAGCAGGAAGGGAATGCGTGTCTCCTTGGTGCCAGTTCTCCAGCAGTGTACAACGACTCTTCAACTCCCCAACTCCTACGTAGAGTTGTTCTTTTTAGGAAAAGCATTACAATGAGATGAAATCAAAGACAGCATATGTTTCTTATTAGGAAAGTCTCCTTGCCATGGGGAAAATAATCAAGGATCTTTGTGCAAAATTTATGGTCTTATATATACCTTAGAGGTAGAGGAGCCCTGATGATGTAGTGGTTACCTGTTTGTCTGCTGACCACAAGGTCAGCAGTTCAAAACCACCAACTGCTCTATAGGAGACTAGAAGAAGTTTTCTGCTCCCACCAAGAGTTACCATCTAGAAACCCAGTGGGGTAGTTCTACCATGTCCTGTAGGATCTCTACACGTCAAAATCAGCAGAATGGCGGTAAATGTTTTTGTTTGTTTTCCTTTGAAAGCCCACTGTTGTGTAAAACAACTCAATTCTTCTCTTCTTTCCTTCCTTCAGTATTCTTTGAGAACCCATCATGTGTTAGATGCTATCTATGTTAAACAATCCCCCCACAATTTAAAGCTGAACTGTTTACATATATTGATGCCTTTGATATTGTACATCTGACCAGTGGGCCTGAGAGGAAAAATTATCTCAGGAAAGTATAAAACTCGGTAATAAAAGATTAAATGTGATTTCCCAAAACTTCTTTTTTTATTTTTCAGTGCCGTAGAGTTGGACAGACCCATAGCCACTCTGGCGACAGAACCGGATATTGTCTGGCCCGTACCATCCTCATGGTTGTCGCTATCGGAGCCCATTGTGTGACCATGTTTATAAAAGGTCTATACAGCAGTGGCCTCTAAACCAGTTTGGACCTTCTCACTTTTTAGTAAAAGGTATTTTTAGGATTCATCCCCAACTTAGGCAAGCATTCATTTATAAATGACATATGGGGGCTGCTGTCATAAAACACTACTTATTAAGGAGACATTGACTGTAGAACATTTAAACCAATGTGGTGCATAGATGTTCCAGTATTTCTCCCAGTGCCTCAGTCGCTGCCTTAGGCAAACCCCCAGATTGTGCACTCATAGAGAAAATAGCTCTTCCAAGGAACTAAAATGAAGGAAACATGTAGGAGAACAAATTACAACTATAAAACGACAGAGAAATATTTACTTTCGATAAGCCCGACACCGTGGGAAATATTTGCCAACCTTTATCCTCTATCAAGCCAAAAAGCATTTCACTGGAAGTGAAATATGCAACGAAAATCCCTCGACAGAATGCAGCACCTTTTCTTGGAAAGAAATGTCTTATCACGAAAAGTTGATAAGCCCAGGTTCCGGATTTAGCAGAGCAGGAACTAGCTCAGCTCCACGTTTCTGGCCACACTTTCCCAGGTTTGGAGTCTGACGTTAACCTTCTCACACTCCTTGCATGTAGCCTTGAACGGGTCACCTAACTTCCTTGTGCCTCAGTTTCCTCATTTGTGAAAGGTGGTAATCATAGTGTACCTGTATTCGAAGGCAGTTGAGTCTTAGACCTCAGTTTGGGTTTTCAACTGCATGTTTCCAGGTTTATTCCGGGAAACTCTCTGGCCTAAGAAGGTCCCTGACATTTACTGAAGGCCATCTCAGTAAAGTCTAAGTAACACAAACTTAAGTAAGAAATATAGCTTTTGTGGTAAATATAATAATTTCAACCTGGTGCCAGGCTCAGTGTAAAGCATAATTTATCTCCTTGCTATGTTTATGTCATATATATATGGCACATATATATGACATATATATATATGAAAACCTCCCTGAACTAGCTTACGTAATTATCCTCAGGAATACAGATCCTTAAAACCAGAAGAACATAAGCCTACCTTCTATAAGTGAATCTGAGGGAGGGGTGAGTAGAGGTCCGCATTGTATGTAACCCTCTTGGTTCCGAAATCCATGTAGTCTACCTTTGAGACACCCAGCACCACGTCTGTCAATGGATTTAGTGCATTTTCATGATCCTGAAGTCAGTGCTGTAACAATCTTGTAAGGACAAGATTCCTGCGCTGGCAGGTGACTTGAGTTCTGAACAGACCTTTGTTTTCTTCTATTAAGCTGTGTATTCTTTATGATGAAGTATATAATCAGTCAAGTAGATCCAGTGGTGGGATTCAAATAATGTACCAACTGCTTCGCTGCCCATGATCATTTGAAGTATAAAAACATGATATACTGATAGTTTATGATTTCATACAGTTAATACTTAAATAAGAATTAAAGAGGCACACAAACTAGATTATGTCATAAGAAATAATTTTAGAATATTAATAAAAAGTATTAAATACCGGTAATAACCGAAAAATTGTTATTTGAGATATATTCATATCGCTTCTTGATTGGCATCCTTACTTGCAATATTCTTTGCTTTTATCCAAACATCATCCACTGTGTGATTTATCCTTAACCATATTTTCTTTTTTTCTCCATAAAACCTTATTTATTTCAATAATTTGTGTGTATATAATTTTTAAAAAATCATTTTATTGGGGGCTCTTACAGCTCTTATAACAACCCATACATCCATTGTGTCAAACACATTGGCACATTTGTTGCCACCATTCTTTCCAAAACATTTTCTTTCTACTTGAGCCCTTGGTATCAGCTCCTCAGTTTTTGCTGCCTCCCCTCTCTCCCCTCCCTTCCTCGTGAACGCTTGATAATTTATAAATTATTATCTTACACAGACAGCTGTCTCCCTTCAATGTTTCCATTGTTCATCCCCGTGGGGGTGGAGAGAGCAGGGGGATGTTATACATCTATCATTGTGATTGGTTCCCACTTTCTCTCTCCACCTTCCACCTACCCTCATAGTATCGTGACTCCCATTATTGTTCCTGAGAGATTTATCTGTCTTGGATTTCATGTGTTGAGAGCTCTTATCTGTGCCAGGGTACATGCTCTGGTCTAGAAGGATTCATAAAGCAGAAGTGGGGTCATGATCATGGGAGGGAGGAAGCATTAAATAACTAGAGGAATGTTGTGTATTTCATCAGTACTATACTGTACTCTGGCTGGCTTGACCCTCCTTTGTGACCCTTCTGTGAGGGGATGTCCAATTGTCTACAGGTGGGTTTTGGGTCCTCACTCCATACCCTGTCCCCATTCACATAGATACATATGATTGTTCTGGATCTTCTGATGCCTGATACCTGATACCATCAACACCTCCTGATTTCACAGGCTCGTGTGCTTCTTCCATGTGGGCTTTGTTGCTCCTCAGTTAGATGGCCGCTTGTTTATCTTCAAGCCTTTAAGACTCCAGATGCTATATCTTTTGATAGCTGGGCAACATCAGCTTTTTTCACTACATTTACTTATGTACCCATTTTGTCTTCAGTGATTGTGTTGGGAAGGTGAGTATCACAGAATTCCAGGTTATTAGAACAGAGTGTTCTTATGTTGAGGGAGTACTTGAGTAGAGACCCAATGTCCATCCACTACTTTAACTTATAAATTTATGCACATAGATTTATTTCCCCATCGTTATATATAAATATACTCACATATGTATGTGCCTGTATTTATACCTCTATAAATGTCCTTTGCCTCCTAGTTTTTTCCTCTATATCCTTTTACTTTCCTCTTGTCCAACTATCATCTTTGACCTTCATTTGACTTTCAGTAATTCCTCCCAGCTACATTGCACTTGATCAAGCCCCATTATGCATTGGGCCCTTCTCACCATTGATTTTATATCACTTGTTGTTCCTTTGAGCCTGGATTTGTTGGTTTCCCCCTTCCTGTCCCCAACCTCCCCCTCTTCTATGTCCCCCTGGAACCATTGGTCCCGTTGTTTTCGCCTCGGGATTGTTTATCCTGCCTATCTTATATAGACATGAAAAAAGAAAGAAAGAAAAGCCTATAAATAGTTCCAGGTCTGTCTGTTGACCTTTATGAATGTTTTTTGGTCAAGTCTGATGAGGTGCCAAGCCCTTCCCCAGAAGACTATTTTTGGGATTCCTCAGGGACTTCATTGCTTTGCTCCCTTGCTGATCTGTTGCACTCCTTTCATGTTTCGCCCTGGTTTCTTAACCATCTTTTCATTGTAGGAGTAGCTTCCCATTCCTTTGGAGGTAGGCCAATTAGACAAGGGTCATTGTATTTGACATATTAGAAACTGCCAACTTCTCTGAATATATTATGTTCATGTTTGAAAAAGCCTTTTCTACTTCTGCTGAAATTACAGCAACTGTTCTGATAATATTGTTAGCTTTGTTAATACTTTCAGGAATTCACTCATTGTATCTCCTAGGAATTTGGAATGTAACACAAAGATTAAACAAATGATAGGGTGTCACCCTCTGTTTTTTTGGCACCTTTTCACTTTATGTCATATGTTTGTTTACTAAAGTAATAAACCCAAGGGAATGAAAATGTAGTGTTGTATCAAAAGTCTAATGAGTTTTATTAAATGAATAAATACATATTAAAAGTAGAGTTCCATCTAACTTTTAAACCTACGGATAGAATGGCCATTACTACAGGGGCTTAGAGTATATTGTTAAGCAGATGAACATTAAATTAGAGTCAAGAATGTAATTTGTAATCTCCACATTGGATGGCTGCCCACCCAGCCACCCACCTTAGAGAGAACCCTAATTCTAAGTGCCATTTTAACAACTGGTTCTCAGAACCCAACAAAAAAATTAGGAATGTGCAAACCGGTTAAATCCCACCACTGAATAAGATGATGATGATGATGATGGTATTCCATAAGGCTTCCAATGGTGGTACTGGTTAGGGTACTAGTGGTAGGGAATGCAAACCAATAGTCCTTGTGTAGAGTAATGCTATCAAGGACAAGTAATAGCCCTCTTCAGGATGGGAGAGGTTTTACACAATCAACCAGGCACCGAGGGATTGACTAGTTTCATTGTGGGAAGGTGTCAGATCAAGGACTCACACTGGTCCATGGTGCTAATCGATAGAACATCCAGCCACAACAGTATGAGCGCAATCTTGGTGAGAGAGATGACATACTGTTGAGTCCAAGTGGCCCGAAGTGGCCACTTCATTCACAGGTCCATTGTGCCAGCGCTGAGTGGCAGAGAGTGATCTATGAAATGAAAAATAACTTCATATTGTATCCTTTAGCAGAAGGCATGGAAGGATTCTGTGTAGGAAAATAACATGCTCATCATTGCATGCTAGAAAGATAAAAGAAAATTTGTAGGCATGTGGGAGGCACTGAAACTAGTGGGGAAAAATCAATAAATTAGACTATTTCAGCAAGGAGGTAAGAGACGGTGACAGTCAAATTGTAGGTGGTAGGAATATACAGACAATGACCATCTAAAAGCTCTTTGGGTGGAATACTCAATGGACTTGGTGTACATCTGGAAAGAAGACTGCAAGCTCTAGAAGAATCTAGAATATCTCCCAGTTGGTCAGTTGGGTGACTTCAGCGTTGCATGCACAAGTTGCAAAGAGAGGAGGAAAGAGTTGCCTGGGGAAGTGAAGCATTGTATACAGAGAGTTCACTTGAGGTGAATGTCTTAGAAATTTGGATATACATTTTCAAATGAGAATTGAGCATCTCTCTCTCAAGAGGGGGAATTAAGCTGGGTAGAATGGGAAATAATAGCAGATACGAGATATGCTGACAGAGGAATAAACAATACCCCAGGGAAGGTTGTTACTAATTTATGGGATTCTCTCAAGAGTAATTGTGTGTGATAGTCAAAGGAGAGGGAAAAGCCTGGAAGGGAAGCCTCGTGAGTCTCTGACATGTAGGGCACTTGGAAATGATGCCTTAGAATCCCAGGGGTCACTGCTCTTTGGTTACTCCTGGCTGCCTTTTCTTGATTACATTTGAAGATGGCATCAGCGCTGAGTTAGTAAGATCTTATCTGGAACAATTGTTTCCCTAGGGTCTAAAGTTACAGTTCTTCACATTTCGATTTCTTAAAAATAACTGCTACCGCTTTTGAGGGTTTACATTATCAGCCATTAGGTTTAAACTTCACCAAAAAGTATGCTGTTTGCTATCACCGAGTCAGAGTTAGGTTGAACATATGTCCTGGTTGGCAGTAAAACCCCAGTGTCATGATTGACACGCCCAAGTTCATTCTCCAAAGTATGTGTATTTACATGATAACTTACAGGGTTCTCCAAGGTATAAATGTCCTGACAGATTGGTCCCCTCAGGGAGACTGGAGAGCTTAGCATGAGTGCAAAACCCAAATGAGTTTGTTTGTCAACCCAACCCCCCTAACCCCCCACCCAGCCTCAAACGGCCTCATACATTTGCTTCAATGTACCAAGCAAATATGACTATTGTTTTCTAGGCCTGCAAAGATGTGGAAAAGGTAGAGACTTTAGACAACTTTCTGCATGTCAGTATCCCAGTTTTAGAGGTAATGATATGGGTTAAATGGCGCACTCAATGTCAAACCGACAGGGAGGGTGAAAATAAAAACCCAGATCACTCCGTCTGAAGCTTCATTGTTCATTTAAAGCTCATTGCCTCCCACTGGTTTTGAAATGTTCTCTGGCAAAGAAGACACCCATAATTTACACTGTGCCCAGTGATGCCAGCCACAGATGCATCCTGCTTATGCTGAAATCATCTTGTGAAGATGACATCAGAAGGTGCCCGCTTTTCAAGACTATGAAAAAGAGAAAGTGTCTTGCTTTGGGGAAGCCATCAGACTGTGACGGGCTCAACCCAAACACCCATGGACTAGAATCTAGTATAGGGGCTCACTTCTCTTGCCAACTTTCCACATCTAAAAGAGTCCCATCTTCAAATCACATTTGGAACACAGCTTGCGTATCAAGCATACTTTTGAAATCATCTGCCATGGCTATAAGTACACAGTAGTTGAAAAATCATAATTTCCTAAAGAATTAACTTCTCTCTGTTGTAACTCACCACACAAAAAGTTTTTCCCCTAAAACTTGCCCACACACTTTAATCCCTAAAACAAATTAATATTGCAAAGTTAAAATACAATCGGAACAGAGTTAGCAAATAGAAAATGGAATCCAATATGCTTATGAAAAGAATTTTCCTACCTTAACGTGTCCAAGGGTACTCTATATGTGTGTCAGTCTGGGTACTTCAGAGAAACAAATCCACAGAAACTCATGTATGAGAGAATTTTATATAAAGGGTAAGTGCACATCAAGAAAACATCCCATCCCAGTGCTGCCCAAGCCTACAAGTCCAAGCCCATTTGTTTGACACCAATCCACCACGTCCTCCTCCATCTCACAAAGCACACACTATGATGCCAACTGCAGGAGGAAAGCCGACTCAGTGAATGTAACGTGTAAGCATCTCAGCGCTGGCAGGGGTCACCATATGGCTGCTCTAGCACCCAGGGTTACATCGGGGTAGGTCCATG
>NW_022103896.1:20375188-20380164 GCF_000313985.2 Echinops telfairi
TCCCTCACCAAATTTCTCTTTATTCTCTAGGCATAAACAATCTTAAGAAAATTTGTAATCTTTTAATGGTTGGCTATGCTAAACTACTCCTCCAAAAATGCTTTCTTCTCAGCTGCAACTGTTTGGTGTTTAGCAATGTTGGAATTCAACCCTTGCTGATCTCTCTGGTCACAGTGAATTTTTTTGTAAAAGCAGTTTTTCTCTCAAACCTCTTTTTTTTTTCTTTCTTTTGTGATGGCTGATTCAAGAGAACAAGGTGAGGCTGTGAAACTTTGTTTCCTGTTCTGGAAAAATGTGCAGAAACTGTTGTGATGTTGATCAGAGCTTACAAGGATAGCCCTGGTAAAGTGGAAGGCAATGATAATGGGGAAGGCCCTGGAGGAAATGGATTGACACAGTGGCTACTTCAATAGGCTCAAAGCATAGGAACCACGGTGAGAATGGCGCAGGACCTTGCAATGTTTCATTCTGTTCTTGGGGGGTGGGGGTAGCTGTGGGGCGGTACCAACTCAACGGCTCCTGGCAGCAGTAATAACTCTTTATACATTTTGTTAGATTATCTTTGTATTTTCAAGCTGCCCTTTGAAATACTCTGTTCAACTCTTTACTTTGTAATTTCTTCCATTCACATTAGCTGCCCAATGTGCAAAAGCAAATTGCAGAATCCAGTCTTTTCAGCGACATTTTATTCTCGTCATACATGATTTTCTTGCATTCATCCCACAACTTGCTGGCCTGTTGGTGCCAATGTTCAGGGCTTCAGATATGTTGTTGAGGTGTTCTCTACTTCAGGTGGGATATTCTACTGGTTGCCCTATTCACTTGATATATGAAAAGTAAATCCATGGAAGTACGGAAGGGCTTTACAAAATCATGGGGGAAATTCCATCATCTTTCATTTCCATTTTGACACAAACTCTCTGTAGCCCCTTCACTCCACCCATTGGTGTTGCAGACAAGGATGAGTTTGACAACTCACCTAATGGTTCACTGCTCAAATCCAGACCCCCACTCTAAGGTGCAATTAGAGGCTCAGAAACCAACTTCTTTCATGATTATTGCCAAGGAAACTCTATGGAGCAGATTTCCTCTGCACACATGAGCTTCTTATGAGTTGGGTATGACTCAATGGCAACAGGGATCTAGGACGTTATCTATAAGCATCAATAAAGAGAATTATGAAATGCAAAGAAAGATACTTTCTAATAACACAATAGATAACTTATCAGGAAGGCATGGCAAATATGCATGGATATTTGTGTTAGTCTGGGTTGACTAGAGAAACAAATTCATAGACACTCATATGTGTGTAAGAAAGAGCTTTCTATAAAAAGTAATTGTATTAAAACATCCCAGCCCAGTCCAGATCAAGTCCATAAGTCTGGTATTAGCTCATATGTCTAATAACAATCTATAAACTCCTCTTCAGATTCACAAAACACATGTAAGGACGCCAACTGCAGGAAGATCCCAAGCCAGTGGGTGGAAGGTCTTGTGGATCCAGTGATGGTGTAAGCATCTCAGCACTGGCAGGGGTCTCCTCGTGGCTCTTCTAGCTCCAGAGCTCTGTCTGCATCAGTGTAGCACCATCAGCCTCCTTGTCAGGGAATGACTCGCAGGGAATGTGCGTATCCAGCCTCCAGTGAGCTATTTATCTCCTTAGCAGCTCCAAGTGAGGTCATCAAGCTGCAACCTGATTGACAGGCTAGAATCACTCTTAAGTCTCAAATTGACAACAGATTATGTATGTAACTACCACAATATGTATTGAATAACTGAGTTACAAAATAAAACTTTAAAATGATAGAATTGGAAGAAGAAATAATAACAGGTTTTATTTTTACTTTTATTTGAATTTCTTCATGAACAATATAATTTGGTAAAATAGAAACTTTTAGAGATTTTAAGAAATTTGTTTATTAGAATAGCATTGTAAATGAAATACCTTCATCCAGAAAATTTGACCTACTTGAACCTGTTTTTCTGACCTATTAAGTAATAGGAAGTGATTAAATCTGTTTTAACATACACTCCCTATAACTACCATGTACTATTTCATGTTTTGTTGAAAAAGTAATTTATTTATGCATTTTTATTCAAATCCATTGCCATTGAGTTGATTCAAACTGACCGCGGCCCTACAAGACAAAGTAGAACTGCCCCTGGGGGCTTCTGAGACTATAAATCTGTATGGACATAGAAAGCCTCGTCTTTCTCCCTAGGAATGGCTGGTGGTTTTGAACTGCCGACATTGTGGATTAGCAAACCCACTTGCTACACTACCAAGGCTCCAATGTATTGAATTTTTAAAAAAAGTTTCTCCCAGTAACGTGAAATGTTTTGTATATATCCAAATACACTTTTCTGAGAGGGCAAGTAAAAAAGTATTGAAGCAAAGTCAGAGAAATCATTAAACAAAATGTGAAGAGCCTGTTTTTTCACGTAAGATCTATCTAGGCTTATACACTTCTGAAGGTGGTGTTTCTATCTCCCTGACACTCCCCTCAATTATCCTGTGCTCCTCAATTCACACCATGGCAAAATAGCAGAGTGGGCAGCCTTGAGGGTCTCCATTTCTGTTCTTAAGATTTTTTGCGTGTGTTTGGGAAACAAAAAGGAGTCTGAAAGGGCAGGAGCAGGGCTGGAATTTGAGGCAGTAAGGTTTACGAATGGAGCTCTTGTAGGGAAGCCCTTGCAACCCTTGAAAAAAATGAGCAGGTGCTTTCCTGTGATGGAGGAAAAAAAAACCAATTTGGTACAATTTTCTTGAACTTTTCTCACACATTCAGTTTTCAATTGTCTTAAAATGTCTTCATAATAAGCCTCTGTGATCATGCTGTGTTTTTTTGAGAAAATCTGTCAAGATTAGCCCTTTGGAATCTCCAAATCTCTTTCATCGGGACTGACCTAACACTATTGTGCTATTCTTTCTCTTTGACAACAGCTAAAATCGACCTTGGCGGTCCAGAGGTACACTGGGCTGCGAAGTGCAAGCTCAGCAATTCAAAACCATCTGGCACTTTACGAGAGAAAGACAAGGCTTTCCATTCCCATGAAGAGTTACCTTCCCGGAACCCACAGAGGGAGTTCGATCCTGTTCTATTGGGTTGATAACAATCAAAATCAACTTGAAAGCAGTGAGGGGTTTTGTTTGTTTATTTGGGTTTGGGGAACAACAACAGTCTCAAGATTACTCCTCTGAGATTCAACAAAAATAGTAGCCATAACCCTCTCAGCTATGAATTTAACTGGCCCAGCAGGTCTCTTCAGAGCATGCTGTTTTGATCAGATTTTTTTTTATATTTTGAAGAAGACAAATATATTACTAAGATAACCCATCTGCAACCATCCACTGACCACAGAGACATGTGGAAATAGGTTTTGTTTGAAATAAGCCCATGTATGTATGAATTGGAACTCAAATGCAATACTATTTTACTGACCCTTGTATATTTTATTATGGAATTTATCTAAAATCAATGCAATGAGTGTAGGTTTAAAGTATTTATTGAACTGTGAATTGATAAGAAAGTTAGAATAGGTATTACTGTAATGATTACATATACACACAGTTTAAATTTCTCTATCCTGGGAATAATTGAATTTTTTTTCCTTTTGGAGACTATGGCATGGATAAAAGGTAAATTTCACTATGGCTTCTAAATCCATGGAGTTTTATAAGGCTATAAAACCTCTCCAGTGAATTATCTCATTTTCGCTTTAAATTAACCTTGTGAGGTGCAAAATGGGAAGCCAAAGGCGCTGTCTTCAAGTCAATTCCAACTCATACTGACTCCATGGAGGGATTCGGAGGCTGTAATCTTTGTGGGAGCAGACAGCCTCATCTTTCTGCCAAGGCATGGCTGAAGGATTTGAACTGTTGACCTGGGGTTATGAGTCCAATACCTATTAAACAGTGGCATCAGGGCTCCTTTGTGGCGTGGCAAGAAGATTAGAAGGTTCGTCTGAGAGATGAAACTACAGAGGTTCACTTGTTTGCCCAAAGACACATGATTTGGAACTGGTAAATTCACCCCTGGAGCCCGTGATTTTGGAAACTACCATAGTGGCTCTCCAGGACTCTTCTTTCTCACTGCCCGCTTCATAGCCTTTAGGACTAGCTTTATGATCGTCATGTACTAAGTTGCTTGATAGCACTAAGAACTCTTTCATCATCTACTAAAATGTGTCCTTAACACTCCTCTGCTGAGAAGCCATGTCCACTCCTTGTCATAAATATGGTCCATCAACACTAGTGAGCTTCTAGCAAAAGACACCCAGAGCTGTCACCATCTGTAATGCATGAAGAAATGTCAGTGGCAAAAGCTCAGACACAAAGACATGCTGCTTCCATCGTCAATGTCCTCTGTCACTTGGCATGGATACTATGGGTGTGGTTCTCCATGAGAAATGAGGACTCTGAGCGAAGTCCAATTCACCTGTTTTTTTCAGGAATTAATACAATTGTCTCATGCATTACCAGGGTTAACGAAGATGCGTTCCCATAGAAGCTCCCTCAAACACTCTGAGTTTATTTTGATTGAAAATGTCCCTCCATCGTAAGAAAGAAGGCTGATTCTAGTCAGACAGTTCTTTGTACCATACAATTGAAGGTGAACCCTGATGGTGTAGTGGGTAGGCATTGGGCTGCAATGCAAAAGGTTCACATTTGAAAACCACGAAGCGCTCAGAGGAAGAAAGGTGAGTTTTCTATTTCCATAAAGAAACCTACAGGGGCAGTTATTACCCTATCTTATAGGGTCACTATGAGTCAGAATTGATTTGATGGCAGTGAGAGGGTCTCATCGGCTGTTTTATTTTCTTCTCTAATTGTTTCAAGAGGTGTGTTTATCTTGTTCTGTCAAGTTCATTGTAAATGTCAATACAGAACTCTCTGCATCAAAGGCTTAGAAAATGTTATTTCTCAGCTCATCACTGTAACAGAGTGTCTTTTCAACCACCCTCCAAATCCACTG
>NW_022103896.1:20381191-20382578 GCF_000313985.2 Echinops telfairi
AAAAAGACCTGCTTCTCTTACTGTTTCAATAATGTCAACTTTACTCATCTGCACAATTCTTTCTCCCTAAAGTCATCCCTGCGTTATTAGAAGTGACAGAAGTAAAATGCTAGAAAATGAACTGTGTACACCTTCAGAATCTGAAAAACCGCATGTGATGTATTTCTCCAATTACAACTTACACAGATATCCTGGAAGTGAGAGAGAATGGGTGTTAATAATTCCCACATCTGTCATCCCATTTCAAAAGAATCTAGCCAAAATACTTAGATGAGCCCAAAGACAACATATCTTACTTGTGGGAGGAGCAGATTGTTGAAGGACCTGACCATCTTCATCAGTTGAAGAGAATTTCCACCTTTGCTTTATAAACAGAACTATTGGGTTTTGTTAAAGTAAAATTAACTCGTAAATATTGTTTACATTACAATCTCTAGCACTTGCAAATTGTTTCTTTTGTTCCAAAAGGTCTCTTAGATTAATTAGTTCATTTATTAATCAAAAGAATCCAGTCATTGGGGTACTGTCATTATGTCCATTTAACATATGGCTAGAAAGTAAATCACAGATTTCAGTAACTTGTCCAACAATATTTCATAAAGTAGAATGATTCATTCAAACTTGAACCCCAGTTTCTTAACTCTGCATGCCGACTCCTTTCTCTACTTTGCGAATTGCAAGATCTTCATACAAGTCAGTTATCTTCTATGTGCCTGACTTTTCCTGAAAATGGGACAGTGACCCATATTGCTTCCCTTCCACGGTTTTATAAAGATCAAGACATTCACATCAAGACACGTGGAGATACTCCAGTCCTGGAGTTGAGCATGCGATATTCAATTTGAGCATCGAATTAAAATTGCTAAATTTTAACCTAACTACATCCATATTAGTCCACTTTCCAAAGCCCTCTGTCTGGTAGATAGTAAAGTCATTCCCACCCTTGGTCAATGGTCTGAGGGGATTCACCAGAGACTCCATCCAAGTGGAGACCCTGAAAATGGATTTGGGGCTTCCACTGTCATCCATAGCTTTCTGCAAACTGGGTTTGGCCGAAACTCTCAGAGCGCATCACCACACCTTTCTTCCCAGGCACTGCTGGGTGAGTTCATCACCAGCCTTTGGTGAGGGTCAAGTGTAACAGTTTCCATCATCTCCACTCTGTGTGTGTGTGCAGGGTCAGATGCTTCTTCAGTAAAACTGGCACATCCAATCATGCCAGCTCAGGCATGCACATTTGACTTTATCACTTAATTGTTAAGAGCTCTGACGTGTATTGTAATTGAAGTCAGAATATTTCTTTTTTTTTTTAATTTTTTAAAATTTTTTAAACATTTTATTAGGGGCTCATACAACTGTTATCCCAATCCATACACACATCAATTGT
>NW_022103896.1:20382678-20384009 GCF_000313985.2 Echinops telfairi
TAAAGTAGAATGATTCATTCAAACTTGAACCCCAGTTTCTTAACTCTGCATGCCGACTCCTTTCTCTACTTTGCGAATTGCAAGATCTTCATACAAGTCAGTTATCTTCTATGTGCCTGACTTTTCCTGAAAATGGGACAGTGACCCATATTGCTTCCCTTCCACGGTTTTATAAAGATCAACATCAAGACACGTGGAGATACTCCAGTCCTGGAGTCGAGCATGCGATATTCAATTTGAGCATCGAATTAAAATTGCTAAATTTTAATCTAACTACATCCATATTAGTCCACTTTCCAAAGCCCTCTGTCTGGTAGATAGTAAGGTCATTGCCACCCTTGGTCAATGGTCTGAGGGGATTCACTAGAGACTCCATCCAAGTGGAGACCCCGAAAATGGATTTGGGGCTTCTACTGTCATCCATAGCTTTCTGCAAACTGGGTTTGGCAGAAACTCTCCCAGCGCATCACCACACCTTTCTTCCCAGGCACCACTGGGTGAGTTCATTAACAGCCTTTGGTGAGGGTCAAGTGTAACTGTTTCCATCACCTCTGCTCTGTGTGTGTGCAGGGTCAGATGCTTCTTCAGTAAAACTGGCACATTCAATCATGCCAGCTCAGGCATGCACATTTGATTTTATCACTTAATTGTTAAGAGCTCTGACGTGTATTCTAATTGAAGTCAGAATATTTCTTTGGAGAGAGATTTCATTTAGCGTCTACTTAATTTCTTAGTGTAGCTTGGTTTTATTTCCTACTTGCAAATTCCAGCTTTCCATCACACGCCTCTATGGCCAAGTTGACTCAAACTCCTAGCGATGCTACCAGGCAAGTAGAACTGCCTGTGGGATTTCCAAGTCTGTCACCTTTAGGAAGGCAGGTTGGCACATCCTCCTGTTCTGGAAGGGCAGGCGGCAGCAGAAAGCTTAATCCTTGTGCCACCCGGGTTCCTTCACCATAACACACAGACCTCTAGAATCAACTTAGGATAGAGAAAGCCCTTTTACTTTCTCAGTCAAATAAATAAATAAGCTCTTCTGAATGCCAAGAGGATGATAGCAAGACCGAGGTTGGGGTGGGGTAAGGGGGAGAAAAGAAATGGTCTGCATGCATAAAAGGGAATCCTCTTTCCAACCACGAAAGTTTGGGGGGAAACTTGAGGTTTGGTTTGGTTTTCTTTAATCTCTGCCATGAAGTGCAGGCTGATGGTATTGCTTCCTAAAAACAGTGACTCGGCCGCCTTGGGAGGTCTGGGTCTGAGAGCTTGGGTAAGCCATGGGAATGACTCAGGTGCTGTGGAGGGTCTCAGATCGAACAACTTGCAGATGAAAA
>NW_022103896.1:20384905-20385942 GCF_000313985.2 Echinops telfairi
GCAGCATTTACTGGCAGCTCGGGTGAGTCAAAAGGCCAAGCTATTTTTGGGAAAGACCACTAAACTGGCTCGGGCATTTATATGCATGTTCTCGGCAATAAGAAAAGAGACACCCTGCTCAAAATCCAGGGAAAGACCTACAACTCAGGAGTGAAATAAGTCCACCTAATAACTAAGGAAAACACACCTGGAAAGCTGAGTGGAAAAGATTGTTTACGTTAAGCCTCACAGTCAACTAGTTGGTAAGGTTGTCAAGTAACCTAATTTTGTCAGGTAGTACTCATAGCTTAAAATAGGAAATTACAAAAGCATTATTTTACTGCTTAACACACACATCTCTTTTCTGTCCTCCACTGAAATGAACCGCCCAGACCTAAGGAGTTAAGTAATCAGCACTTTGACCCACAAGTGTAGAGTCCTTGAGTGATTAAACTGTTAGTGGGCTCATTTGCTGACTGAAAGGCTGAAGGTTTAAATCCACTCAGAGGCACCTTGGGGGGAAAATTCTGAAGAGCTACTTCTGGAAAATCAACCATTGAACATTTTAAGGAGCACATATGGGTTACTATGCGTTGAAATCAACTTGACAGCAAGTGGTTGGTTTACACTGAGTCTAGGGGACAACTGTCAGACAAATGGAATTTCTAGTAAACGTAAATAATTAACCCAAATGATACCGATATCCTTTCATCCTATCATCATTGTGATATCAAAATTACTAATAGTTGAGGGATGTCAGCTCTGTTGAATAGATAAATCTTATGTCTAGTATTTAAAAGCCAGCATACCATAAAATTTACAAACAGCGGCCCACAGTCAAGTGCTAAGACTTGAATCCTAGCTCTGCCTCCTTACTTACTGTCTCTGCCTCTTTGAGCAAGCTTTACAGCCAGTTTTCATATCTGTACAATGATGACTTTGTTGTTCTATCTGCATGGTGATGATACTTATAACTATGTACATAGGAAGCACTTAAAATCTTGACCAATAATAGAAACTCACTGCCATCAAGTCAATGCTGACTCACAGTGACCCGA
>NW_022103896.1:20390056-20391573 GCF_000313985.2 Echinops telfairi
TCGAACTACCCTTTCACAGGGGTCACCTGATTCATAACAGTAACAAAATGACAGTTATGAAGTAGCATTGAAAATAATTTAATGGTTGGGGGAATCACCACAACGTGAGGAGCTGTATTGAAGTGTCGCGGCATGAGGAAGTTTGGGAACGACTGCTCTACTGGCATTTAAGCCTTCAGTGAGTGTGTTAACCTTTTGTACAATCCCAGGTCTCTTATTGAGGCACCCAAACCAGAAAATCAAGCTCACCACCATCAAGTTAATGCCAACTCATAGAGACCCTATAGGGCACAGTAGAACTGCCCTGTGAGTTTCTGAGTCTGTGACCCTTTACAGGAGTAGAGAGCCCTGTCTTTCTGCCTACTGAGGCACAGAGAAGAAAATATTTGACAAATGTCACACGGTTAGTTAGTGGTGCAGTTGGGCTGCCACCCCCTGGCTTTTTAGCACCACAGCCAATCTCTTAACATTTCCTAACTCTGAGTTCTAGAGTATAAATTATATGTGCAATGGTATAGAAATATCACAAGTGCTCAAAAATAATACCGTTGTTTCAGTGAAGATAAGAAGGGCAAACTAATCAAAAACACTCTTCCTTGTGTTGACATGAGGGAACAAAAATGCCGATTTTCTGAATTAAGAATGCATACACTGAGCAATGTTTTGGACTTGGCATTGGGCTATTAACCACAAGGTTGGTGGTTCAAACCCACCAGCCTTTCAGAGGGAAAAAGATGAGACTGTCTGCTCCCATACAGATTTACTGTATCTGACATCCTACGAGTCTAAACTGATTCAATGGCAGTGGGTTTTGATGTTTTGGAACACATTATATTTGTTTCTTTTCCCTAAAAAAAAAAAAAAAGAAAGAAAAGAAAAGAAAGAAAGAATGTCTACAATACGGAATTAATGGTATTTTAAGATTTTTTTTAGATTCCTATATACTCGTGTCATTTCAAAACGTGATATCTAATCTGCGGTCTTTCCCCATTAGCTCTGGTCCACTCTGTTTGCTTTTCCTACCAAAGGTCCACAGATAAGTCCCAGAAGGCTGATGTGTTTCCCTTGAAATCCTCTGTGGTCTAATTGGCCTTGATGTGGCTCCTTTCATGGTTTCCTATGACACTTGTGGTTCATGAGGCCAGTGGGGTCATATTACGCCCATTTGTTTTCCCTTCAAAACAAAGTTTGGGTCTAAATGAATAATTGTGCTCCGGGAACAAATTCATCTCCTTTGATGCTCTGTGTCCCAACGTGATATTTTAAGGTTTCATGGAGAGATATAATTTGTAAGTTTTCATAACCCTACACAATAATTGTAGTCTTCAACAGACAGTGAAAGAACACGACATTCAGATACGACCTCCTTTCTTCAGTATCAGGCAGGAGGTTATGCTGAGAAAGTTATTATTTGGGAAATAACTTTCTCAATTCCATCCACTATTCATTAGGATAGTCGAATAGTGAAGCCTTAACTGATGTGCTGCTGTTGCTGTTAAGGGCAGTCAAGTCTGTTC
>NW_022103896.1:20392199-20400435 GCF_000313985.2 Echinops telfairi
GCCATCGAAACCTGTCCGCCCTGAGTGGCCCTGCTGGTATTTAAAATGCCAGTGGTCTCACCTGCGGCATCACAGCAACACACACGTGAACTGACAGACAAGGGGTGGTTCAACAGTACAGAGGGAAAGCACCGCTCCTTCCTTCCCTGCAGTTCGTTCCCTTTCCAGAGATGTAGTCTCCCCTGCTTTCTTATTTGTGTGTCTATTCATGCTGTTAGGGATTAAAACGAGTCTCCCCCAAATTCTGTGTTGTAAATTTTAACCCTTATACCGGTGCTTATAATCCCACGTGGGAATGGGTGTTCTATAGGAAGTGCATGAGACAGTGTTTGTGTAAGGTGAAACTGCAGTCCATCTTTTTTGAGATACAAAGAAGCAGGTAAAGCAAGGACTCCACGGGAACAGAGATGGGGAGACAGATGTAGGCCACAAGAAGATGGCCAAGGAAGCAAGGAGAAAGGACCTTCCCCCAGAATGAAATAAAACCTTCCCTGGATTTGGACTCTAGCCTCCTCAACTAAGAAAGCACACATCTCTGTATGCTCATACCGCCCACTCGTGGTATTTGTATTGTAACACTCAAAAGGGGCACATATGTCCATCTCTCACTGCCAGCAAGTCAATTCTGACTCAAAGCACCCTAGAGGAAAGAGTTGAACTGCCCCTGAGGGTGTCTGAGAGGGTAACGCTTTACTTTGTAGACCTAGCGGACCAAGAGCAACCTACTATGCCAACAGTACTCCAACATGTATGTATAAACTCACTGCCCCTGAGTCCATTCTGATTCACAGTGACCCTATTGGGCAGGGTAGAACTGCCCATGGGTTTCCGAGACCTTAAGTCTTTACAGAAGTGGGAAAACCTTATCACTCCCCCGGGTAGCCATGGGTGGTTTCAAACTGCTAACCTTGTAGTTGGCAGCCCAACCCGTAACCAACCACTACACCACTAGGGCTCCTATCGATACATATAGAAGTACATAATTTTTCATCGAAGAATATAAGAGAAAATATTTTTATTTCAGTGAGTATAAATCTATTTTATTCTTGTTAGCTGCCTCACATTTCCTCAGTGTATCGGCAATATGGTGTACTGATAAAGTTTTATTTTCCTCTAGTGATTAGGATGTTCTAGATCTTATTTCAATGGTCTGAGTTGTTATCTTCTACTTTTACAGACCGCTTCAGAGAAACCCTATTAAAACAGAGTAGAATCCCCTGTGGATTGCTCAGAATGTAACCCTATATGGGCGCATATAGCCTCATCTTTCTCCCAAGAAGCTGTTAGTGATTTCGAACTGCTGACCATATGTAACCACTAAGCCACCAGGGCTGCTATGAGTCAAAATTGGTTTTTTGTTTGCTTCCTCAGAAAGAGGTTGTGTCTTCCAGCTCATTGAGTTCTATAAGGTTTTCAATGGCTGAATTTTCAGCAGTAGATCTGCAAGCATTTTTTGCTGAGGTTCCTCTAGATGAATTCAAATTTTTAGCCTTTCAGCAAATAAGCCTGTTAACTGATTTTTCCAAATTCAATAGACAATGATTTATTACATCTCCTAACACTGTTTGCAGACATATCACTATGTGGCTATTTATTAAAGACTGGTAGATTCAGGTGAACACTGGTTCATTCGTTTTAATGTGGGAAGAAAGAAAACAAGAGTACAACAATGCTTTTGTATTTCCTACTTAATCTGAAGTCTACCTGAAGATGAGGTTACTTGACAAACTTCAGTTACTGGTGGACTAGCATAGGTAGTGTTGTCTGCTCAGCTTTCAGCATGTGCATTCTTTGATTGATCAGCACACTAGTTTCACTAACGAGTTACAGGTCTTTCTATGGATCAAATGGGAAAAAGTCCTGATTTGTAGCATCTGTCAATCTCTGTGGTATACATATTCCAAATCTGGCTTATTTCAAGCTACCAAAATGAAGCCATTGAATGTAGAGTTGGGAGAAGGATGCCTTGTATTCAAAAACTCACTGCCCCCGAGTCCATTGCAACTCTTGGTGACCCTGTAGGACAGGTTAGAACTGGCCTTGTTGGTTTCCAAGGTGATACCTCTTTTTTTAAAAAATCATTTTATTGGGGACTCTTACAGCTCCCTCATGAATCCTTGATTCTTTATAAATTATTATTATTTTCAAATCTTACACTGACCACTATAGCTCCCTTCACCCACATTTCTGTTGTTCATCCTCCTTGGCGGGGGGGCCACTTATATGTTGATCTTTGTGATCGGTTCCCCCTTTCTCCCTTCACCTTCTCCCTACCCTCATGGTATTGCTACTCCTGATTGTTCTTGAGGAATTTATCTGTCCTGCATTCCCTTAGTCGAGAGCTCTTATCTGTACCAGTGTACATTTCTGGTCTACCCAGATTTGTCATGTAGAATTGGGATCATGATAGTGGGGGTGGGGGAGTGAAGCATTAAAGAACTAGAGCAGTGGTTTTCAACCTTCCTAATGCCGCAGTCCTTTAATACAGTTCCTCATGTTGTGGTGAACACCCCCACCACACACACACATACAACCATAAAATTATTTTCGTTGCTACTGCATAACTGTAATTTTGCTACTGTTATGAATTGGGCGACCCCTATGAAAGGGTTGTTCGACCCTCAAAGGGGTTGTGACCCACAGGTTGGGAAAGGCTGAACCAGAGGAACATTGTATGCTTCATCGATGCTATCCAACACCCGGGCTGGCTTATCCCTTCCTTGTATCCCTTCTGTAAGGGGATGTCCAATTGTCTACAGCTGGGCTTTGGGTCTCCACTCTGGCCCCCACCCCCACATTCACATCAATATGATTGTTCTGGGTCTTCTGATGCCTCATACCTGATTCCATCAACATCTCGTGATCACACAGGCTGGTGTGCTTCTTCCATGTGGGTTTTGTTGCTTCTCAGCTAGATGGCTGCTAGTTTATCTTCAGGCCTTTAAACCCCCAGACGCTATATCTTTTGATAGCCGGGCACCATCAGCTTTCTTCACCAGATTTGCTTTTTTGTGCATTTTATTTTCAGTGATCATGTCAGAAAGGTGAGCATCACAGAACGCTTTACAGGCGTAGGAAACCTCTTATTTCTTAGGCAGAGCTGTTGGTAGTTTCAAACTGTTGACCTTGGAGTTAGCAGCTCAATATGTAACCACTAAGCAACCAGAGAAGCCTGGTAGCAGACTATAATTTGGCATATTGTTTGCCAATCTTAATGTTGCCATTGGTAGGTGCCCTTGAGTCAGTTCTGACTCATAGCAACCCTATGCAAATGGAATGAAACACTGCCTGGTCCTGCACAATTCTCAGAATTGTTCCTGTATGTGAGTCCATTGTGGCAGCCACTGTGTCAATCATCTTGTTGAGGACCTTCCACTTTTTCACTGCCCCTCTCTCTATATTACCATGCATGATGTCCTTCTTCAAGCAGTAGTCCTGAATGATAGCACGTCCAAAGTACATGAGACAAACTCTCCTCATCCTTGCCTTTATGGACATTCTGGCTGCGGTTCTTCCAAGACAGATTGGTTTCTCTTTTGGTGGTCCACGACACTTTCATATTCTTCACCAGCACCATAATCTGAATGCATCAATTCTTTTTTGGTCTTCCTGATTGAATGTCCAACTTTCACACGCATATGAGATGATTAAAAATGCCATGGTTTGGGTCAGGTGCCCCATATTTCGCAAAGTAACCTTCTTGAGTTTCAATGTTTTCAAGAGGTCTTGTGCTGTGGATTGACCCAATGCAATGTGTCCTTGGAGAGCTTGACTTCTGCTTTCATGAGCATTGAGTGTGGAGCCAAGCAAGACTCAATCCTTGACAACTTGGTTTATTGTGATGCTACCTACTGGTCCAGTTGTGAGGATTTGGGGATCTTTGACATTGACTTGTAATCTATACTGAAGGCTGCAATCCTGGAGCTTCATAAGCAACCTTGTTTGCTGAAAGTGAGGAGGACTCAGTTTTCTGGTATAATTCAAGGATTGCAGCCTTGCATAATTAAAAATCGAGAAAGATGTGTATCCGGTTGTACTATTTTACCATACTTATTCAATCTGTATGCTGGTAAAATAATCAGAAATACTAATATACAGAAGAATGCTGCATCTGGACTGGAGGAAAGCTACTAACAGCTTGCAATATGCGGATGACACAACCTTGCTTGCCGAAAACAGGGAAGATTTGAAGCATTTGCTGATGAATTTCAAGGATTGTAACCTTCAGTATGGATTATAACACAATGTAAAGAAAACAATCTTTGTGTTCTTCACCACTCAATGCTGTGGCTTCTTCCTCCCTTCCACAGGTGTTCACTTTCTAGTGAAGGGTCACACTGAACACTCAGTCAGAGTCTACTTCCTAGAGAAGCCAGACAAACATATTCAAGCAAAGCACTTACCTTCGGAAAACAGACTGGCATTCTTGAATGTGAAAGGATTTAGGAAATTAAGCAACCATAGGTCCCACCTGAAAAAAGCTTCTTGCTTTTTGAAGTCCTTCAAGGGGAAGGAGAAGTCAAATAACTCGGAAATTGAGATGATGTGGCTAAAGAACTTAGGATACATTGGAGCTGTGTACATGTAGATATAATACTTAGTGACTATGCGAATTATTATCAGCAAACAGAAGCATTATAACCTTGGACTTATTTGTAGATAGTGATATAAAATACAAATGATAAAAAAATGTAAAGAATGGTAGAAAACAGTGATGGAAAGAGATAGAGAAGAGTGTATATATCTTCATCTTTCATAATGGAGAGTTAAAAATATCGTGCAAAATTGAATCATGGAGGTCATAAAACAAAATAAATGACTTTAAAATCTTCGATTTAAACACTAATTCTCCCATTTTTTATCATTATGGTGATCTTTTAAGAAATAATACTTTGTCTCCTAGAGAAGATATATTTACCTAAAGCTCAATATTCTGTTCAGTTTATTTTCTCATAACCAACTCAAATTGGTGGCTTATTTTATTTAGAGTAATCACTACAATATAATTATATGGTAGTAAATGCATTTCAGTTTGTCTGCCTGACTATCTCTCTATAGGCATGGAATTACACAGTCATATTAATCTACTATGAAGAACTCTGGTGGCACAAGGTCAGCTGATGAGACTTTTCAGTTGCTCTGCACACAGCCAATGTGACACGCTCCCTTTTTGAAGATGTGTAGCCTTACAAACCCTCTGGGCAAGTTCCACTCTGTCCCAGAGGAATGCTGTAGGGTTTCTCTAAGTAGTCTTAGTGGTAGCGTGGTCACTCATTGGTCTGCTAGCCACCAGGTCAGCAGTTCCAAACCACCAGCTGCTCTTCATGAGAAAGATGAGGCTTTCTACTCCTGGAAAGAGTTAGTCCTGAAAACCTACAGGGACCGTTCTACCCTGTCCTATTGTGTCACTCTGAGTTGGAATGAACTGGAAGGCACTGAGTTGAGGGTGGCTATAAAATCGAATAATTTGATGGTTTAAAAAAAATACTAATATTGATGATAAATTCTGGCTTTTGAAATTTGTTATGATAGTTACACATTTGTTCTTCTGTGAAATGACTTCTTTGTAAAAATGTATATCATATTTATAAATATATTAGAATCTCTTAAAGAACATGAAGGCAAATGTGCTACAAGAATGAGTGACATTCAACAGACCGATGAATTGTGGAGGAAAAATTACTATTTTCTTTTCTGTATCTTTCTGAATTTTTACTAACGTCAAAAAAGTTATGAAACTATGTAAACTACATATAGTCACACACCACGCATTGTCCATTTGGGTAATGTCTGATCACAATTGCATCTGTGGTCTCGACCCTTGAAAAGCTTATTATCTTAAAAACCTGACAAAATGACAAATGAGTGCTGCTTTTTGATACACATCAAAATATTATTGTTATTACCATATTCTTATGTTAAAGATGTTCTTGTGTATCTACAAGTGGTTCTTTAATATTTTTATGCATAGAAAGTTTCTCTATGTGCTAAAAGAAACATTTGGCTAAATGATGTTGAATGCAAGCCATACCTAATTTTTAAAGTTATATTCAAATTCCACTTAAAGACAGATTTCTTAAGAAAGTTCATTTATAATCTGGGGACTGCTCATATATAATATGGTATTTGCACAATACCCAAATCATATAATGTCTTATCCCACATAATGTATTATGGACATCAAATGATGCATGGCTGTAATGCTGTTGTTATTCATATATCTTCCAGTTGGCTCTGACTCCTAAGGACCCCTTGTACAACAAAAAGAAACATTACTTGTTCTGGCACGGTCCTCACAATTACTTTTATGTTGATCCCATTATTGCAGTCACGACAATTCATCTCATTGAGAGTCTTCCTCGTTTTGCTGAGCCTCTACTTGACTTAGCCTGATGTCCTTTTGTAGGGACGAGTCTTTCCTAACAACTGGTCCAAAGTACAGAAGAGCAAGTCTCAGCATCTTCCAAGACAGACTTATTTGTTTTTCAAGCAGTCCGTGGTACATTCAATATTCTTAGCCAACACCATGGCTCACATGCCCCCATTCTACTCAGTCTTCCTTGATTCATTGCCCAGCTTTGCTTGCTCATGAGGCAATTAGAAACACCGAGGCTCGGCTCGGGCACACCTTGGTGCTCACACTGACATCTTTGCTCTTTAAAACTTTTAATAGCTCGTGTGCAGCAGATTCACCCAATATAATTTCTTGTTTGATTGCCTGACTGC
Organism: Echinops telfairi; assembly: GCF_000313985.2. Classification (NCBI taxonomy): domain Eukaryota; kingdom Metazoa; phylum Chordata; class Mammalia; order Afrosoricida; family Tenrecidae; genus Echinops; species Echinops telfairi. The sequence goes on from NW_022103896.1 coordinate 20,398,926, forward strand.
TACCCACGTGAACATTAATTGAAAATCCAAGTTAAGTGAAATCCTTGACAACTTTAATCTTTTCTGTTTATAATGATGTGTTCAGTTGATTGCTCCAGTTGTGACGACTGGTGTTCTTTGCAATCAGTTGGAGACCATACTAAACGCTGTACTATTTGATCTTCATCAGTAAATGCTTCAAGTTCTGTTCGCTTTCCGCAAGTAAGGTGTGGGGTCTGCCTAGAGATGGTGGTCAGTGACCCTTCCTCCACTCCTGATGCTGTGTTCTCTTTCAGGACTGTAACAGGCACCCTTTTAGCTATGAAACGGGGGAATTCTTAAATATTGGAGAGTGAAGCCAATAATAGAGCTAAGATAATTTAAAAAAAATAATGTTCTCCAAACTAAGTAGGATTTCATAGTATGATGTATCACATTTTTTAATCCTGTCACAAACTGCTAAATCTCGAGAGTCTGGGATAGTGCTCAGCAATAAAAGGGAACAAACCACTGATAACACACACAGAGATTGATGACGCTAAAAAAGGCGTTGAAAAAAAGAAGAGAAACCAGCTAATTCAAATGAATAGCAGTGGCCTGAAGAAGTGATTATTTGGAAAGAGATAACATTTTTAAAGACAAAACTGGCTATCATCCACCTTTTGGTAGAAGATCATGGCTTGGATATATATTCCGTTGTTTCTCTTCTCAATGCACAAGAACCAGAAGCTCTTGGGGAAATATAAGTAAAAGCTTACTAAAAATTGGAATTTGGAGTTTGATGTTTGAGATCATTTCAAATTCTCTGATTTGATGAAACACAGAAGTCTTGTAATATTGTGGGGGGAGGGTTGCTACTTTATTGACATAGTATATGTAATTCACTTTATAACAAATTTCTAAAATTGGTGACATCCTCTGAACTCTCTTAGTTATAGAACCAGAAGTCCATATTGTAGTTATGTGTGAAGACTACAGCGCAAAAGGGAATATACTGCAGTCTACCCTTAGATCTATGTGAAATACATGAACTTGGAATTAACCATCTTTGTACAACTCTATTTGGTAGTTCGTCACAATGGGGGTGGGGATATTAAATTCTTCAGAGCCCTTCAAGTTGGCGAGGCCCTCTATTAATCACCCTAGCTAAAGACTGGCATTTCATGTTTGGCCCCAAAGATTTGTGGTACCAAAAGAGGACCACATTCCGTTTACCCAATTCCCTTTAGGTGTTCGGTAAACTAACCTTACAGGACTGTGAGATTGGCATGCATTTTCACTGTGCTCACCCAAGGGCTATCTATGCGAACAGGAGCCATTTGTCTATTTTTAGTCTGAATGCACACATTTGTCACAAACACCATCAACACAAAGTTGTCGCAGTTTCTGTTGCTGCCAGATTTGCATTCATGTAAGTCAAAGAGACTTTTCAGTCCCATCTGTACTGTGGCACATTAAAATACACTTCTAAACCCAGTAAGTGAAGACATTCCAGGGTTCAGATATAGATGGATAAACAGCCATTTGTCTA
>NW_022103896.1:20400851-20402952 GCF_000313985.2 Echinops telfairi
GGCACAGTACTGGGCGGGGTTTCATTCTGTTGTACAAAGGGTTGCCAGGAGTCAATCAATTTGACAGCACTTAACAATAAGAAACAAACAAAATATATATTTTATGTGGGACTGCCAGAAGAACAAATACATCTTTCTTAGAGGAAGTATAGCTAGAATGTTCCTTAGAAACAAGGAGAGTGAAGTTTCACATACTTTGCACATGCTGTTGGAGACCAGTCTCTGGAAGAGAATTTCATGCTTAGTCGAGGGGCAGCAAAAAAGAGGAAGACCCTTAAATCTGGGACACTGGGCTCACAGATAAAAATTGTAAGGATTGTTCAGGGCATGGCAGCCTCTTGTTCTTTTGTGCATAGGGACACTCTGCTCTGTTTTACATATGGTACCAAACAACAGATAAAGTAGGTGGAAGATTATAATTGATGAAAGATAGGTCTCTTCCAGTGAGAGGGGTTCTAACCCTTTTAATTGGTTTTTTTAGTTGTTAACTCTTTCACTTGCCCTATATGCTTGTCATTTGACAAGGACAGGAGGCCACTCACACTTGCTCAGTTCCAGGTTTCTATTATGAATCCATAGCTTATTGTTATGAGACCTTCAGTGTCTTGCCTTCCCAAAATGAAGATTAACTTTGAGAGACACAGAATGGAGTTTTTCACATGAGAAATTTTAGTAAGAATCTCCTGGGAGGGGACTGGGGCTGGCCTCAATCCCAACTACCTTCCCCAAGAATAATTCACTTCAGACGACAGCACTGAGGCAGCACAGCTCAGGGAGAGGAGAGAGTCTGATCAGAGAACACAGGAGCAAGTGAAGAGGGGAGGAGAGAGAGTGGAACACATCCTGGCCCAAGCCCCAAAGATGATATTCCTGCTCAGAGAAGCCAATGCATAGAGAGGACTATAGGGCCAGGTGCACCACAAGACAAGGCATCTCTCACTGACCCATAATGCTACAAGGGACAACACTGGAGACACAGTATGGGAATTGTGCCCAACCCCACCACACCTGGGCGAAACTCTAAGGGCATGCAATAGAGAGAAGCAATGGGAACAAAGCAATGAAGTCCCCAGGGAATACCAAAATTAGACTTTGGGGCCAGGTCTTGGCACCCCATCACAATTGACTGGAAAACACTCCTAAAGGTCAACTAACAGACCTTGAACTATTTGTAGGCTTTTTCTTTTTTGTCGTTGGTTTTGTTGTTGTTACTGTTTTTGTTGTTGTTGTTTTGTTTTGCTCTGCCTTGTTTTTGTGCTTATTATTGTCTCTGCATGTCTATCTAGATAAGATAGGCAGGATAAACAATCCTGAGGAGAAAACAAGGGGACTGATGATTCCTGGGGAACATGGGGGAGGGGGAGACAGAGGAAAGGAAGTATGGTGTTAACCAACCAAGGGACAAGGGAACAACAAGTGATCCAAAATCGGTGGTGAGGAGGGTGTAAGGGGCCTGGTAGGGGTTGATCAAGGGCAATATAACTGAGAGGAATTACTGAAACTGGAACGAAGGCCAAATATCACAGTGGGACAAGAGGAAAATAAAAGGAGATAGAGGAAAGAACTAGGAGTCAAAGGGCATTTATAGGCATGTAAATAGAGGCATGCACATATGTAAATATACATATATGTAATGATAGGGAAGTAGATGTATATACAAATATTTATATGTCAAGTATCAAGGTAGCAGATGGACATTGGGATTCTACTCAAGTACTCCCTCAATGCAAGAACACTTTTTTTCTAATAACCTGCATTCCATGATGCAGACCTTCCCAAAAGGATCACAGAAGTCAAAATGTGTGCATGTGCAAATGTGGTGAAGAAGGCTTATGGTGGCTAGCTATCAAAATATATAGTATCTGATGTCTTAAAGGTTTGAAGACAAACAAGTGGCCATCTAGCTAAGAAGCAACAAAGTCCACATAGAAATACACCAGCCTGTGTGATCATGAGGTGTCAATGAGATCAGATATTAGGCATCAAAGACCCAGAACAAAAATCATATTAATGTGAATGAGGGGGAGTGTGGAGTGGAGACCCAAATCCCATCTGTAGACAATTGAACATCCCCTTACAGAAGGATCTCAGGGAGGAGACG
>NW_022103896.1:20403994-20421499 GCF_000313985.2 Echinops telfairi
ACGTCTCCCTCACCCACTTCTCCATTGTACATCCCCCAGGGAGGAGGCCATATGTAGACCTTGTCATCTGTTCCCCCTTTCTCCCTCTCCTTCCCTCCACCCCCCGATATCGCCACTCTCTCCACTGGTCTTGGGGGGTTCATCTGTCCTAGGTTCACTGTATTTCCAGTTCCTATCTTTAAATATTCATGCAGAAGCAATTGTGTGGGACGTTCTGCTAGAGGTATTCAGGGTTTCTGGGAAATGCAGTTCCAAACTATTGCAAGGAATCTGCATATGCCCAATTCAAATCACTACCTTGGCTCCTATGCCCTACCACTCTTATAATACAAAAACAAACAAACAAAAAACTAATACTGACATTCGAGAGTCAGTTCTGACTCATGTTGACCTCATGTGATACGCATAGACCCGCTCCAAAGGGTTTCATTGACTGTCATTTAACAGAAGTACCATGGAGAGCCAAAAGAACAAACCGATTGGTGGGGAGGGGACAGTCCGGTTGTCCAAGGACGGCGAGACTTTGTGTCAGGTGCTTTAGATGGCTTATCAGGAGAGATCAGTGCCTGGAAAGGAGGCTATGCTTGGGAGAGCGGAGGGGCAGAGATAGAGACATAGATATTTGACAAGATGCATTGACACAGCGGCTGCAAGGATAGGCTCAAACTTGTCAATGGTGGAGAGGACGGCGCAGGTCCAGACAGTACGTTCTTTCTGTTGTCCACAGGGTCGCTAGGAGGTGGAACAGGCTCAATGGCACCTGACAACAGCAATCTTTTTTTAAATTATTTTATTGAGGGCTTGTACAATTCCCATCACAGTCCATACATCCATCCATTGTGTCAAGCACATATGTACATTTGTTGCCCACATCAATCTCAAAACACCTGCCTTCCACTTTAGCCCTTAATATCATTTGCTCATTTTCCCCCTACCTTCCCCTCCCCCCATCCCCAGGAGCCCTTCATAATTCATAAAGTATTATAGTTTTGTCATAAGTTACACTGTCCGATGTCTCCCTCTGCCTTATTCTCTGCTGTCCATCCCCCAGGGAGGAGGCCATACCTAGATTCTTGTAATTGGTTACCCCCTTCCACCCCACATTCCCCCCACCCTCCAGGCATCGCCCCTCTCACCACTGGTCCTGAAGGAGTCATCCATCCTGGATTCCCTGTGTTTCAAGTTGCCATCTGTACCAATGTATATCCTCTGGTCTAGCCAGATCTGCAGGGCCGAATTGGGACCATGATATTGGGGGGGAGGAAGCATTTAAGAACTAGAGGAAAGTTATATGGTTCATCACTGCTACCCTGCATCCTGATTAGCTCATCTCCTCCCCACATCCCCTCAGCAGGGGGGTGTTCTTCGGTTGCCTACTGATGGAGTCTGAGTCTCCACTCTGCACTCACCCACCTTTACAATGACATGATTTCTTGTTCCTTGATGCCTGACACCCGATCCCTTCGACAGCTCGTGGTCACATATGCTGGAGTGTTTCTTCCATGTGGGCTTTGTTGCTTCTGAGCTAGTTGGCCGCTTGTTTATCTTCAAGCCTTTAAGACCCCAGACATTATATATTTTGATAGCCAGGCACCATCAGCTTTCTTTACCACCTTTGCTTATGCACACCTTTGTCTTCAGTGATCGTATCAGGAAGGTGGGCACCCACTGATCTGATTTTTAATTCTTTGATGTCTGATAACTGGTCCCTTCTGCATCTCGTGGTCAGACAGGCTGATGAGCTTCTTCCATGTGGGCTTTGATGCTTCTCAGCTGACAACAGCAATCTTAACAGAGGAAGATCACCAGGTATTCGTTCCGAAGTACCACTTGGTGGGTTCAAATCAACAGCCTTCATGTTAGTAACTTAGTGCACACTGTTTGTTCCACCTAAAAATCTTCGTGACCCATGGCTTATAACTCCTCTTTTCTGCATTCCATCTCTACCATTTATTTGTTCATCTAGTACCCTGGTACATTTCACACAGGGACTGGCATGCTTCTCTCTCCTCCTAGCATCCAGTTCATCTTCCTTCCGTGTGGTGCTGTGGTCTCTTAGGAAATCTCCATCTTCTCTGGAGGAGGGCCCCGGCTCCTGGCAGATCCAGGCAACTTTAGTAGGTATGGTCTCTGGCTTTGCCTACATTGAGCACTCTCCTTTTTACCGGGAATGTCTGAAAGAATTAATGTGCTTCACATCCCAGAACTCATTACATGCCGTAAAGTATGTAGTATCTCTCAATGATCGAGTGGATCTGACCAAACAATCAATACAATGAACCACATGACTGTTTACGTGTGTGTGTGTGTGTGTGTGTGTGTGTGTGTGTGTGTGTTTTAATAAAACAGAAAACACACCAGAAATGAAGAAACTCGTTTGGACAAAATTATCCATGGGTCGACCCAGCAGAATTTACAAGTTGGAGAATTCAGAAGTGAGATATATATATAACCTTTGACTATATGAAATGACACCATGAATGGGTTCCATTCACATGATGAGGATGGAGCAGGTCTGAGCATTGTTTTGCTCTGTGGTACACGGGGTCCCTATGGGTTGGAATTGACTGGATGACACCCCAAACAACAACCTCCCCATATTATGTTACACCTCACTATAAGAACAGAGTAAAGCCTTTCCTAAAATGGAAAAGCCATTTGGTTTCCAAATGTTTTTCTAATTACACTCCAACTCAATTTTAATATTTAAAACCTACTCTGATGTAGTGTTAGGATGTTAATAAAATGTGAATTGCTTTTTATCCTGACCTTCTGTTTTATTGTTTCTCCTCAGCTTTTATTACAGGATCGTTATTGCTATGGAAATGTTAACTTCCTGTTTGTATTCTGGAACCCTGAAGGGTATGGAGGGTGGCCAGTTTAGGCTTTATTAGGTAGCTACTGAGAAGGAAATATCTATAGTATTTTTGTGTTGTTTTGCTGCAGTTTCCCAAATGAAAATCTGTCAATTAAAAGTACACTTCATGACCAATGCCACAGAAGTGCAGACTCCCTTTTTTCTCCTAGCAATAAACTACAAAACCTAAACTCACTCAGGTTCATTGTCAAGACATGCATTTGTGTCGACTGAACAAAGCAAGCTTCAGTCTACCCATCATACTGGATGATAGCCATGGTCAAGGTCATAAGGCCAGAGGGCTTTCAGTTATTCTGTCAATCAACACGCTCTACTTTTTTAGCTACTGAGTTCCATAATTCATTGCAGTGGCCACACAGACCGCATAGACAATGCTCACATTTATAAGGTTATTTAGGGAGGTTATCGGGCTAGGTCATGCAGGTGAGAAATGTTTAGGCATTCATCTCATGTTCTGTGGATGAGCAAGCCAGTTCCCTGAATCAAGATCCCAGAGGCACCCAACTCCAGTGAGCCTCAACAAAAAGGCACTCTGCTTCATTTCCATGGGTCAGCAAGCCCAGCTCCTAAATCAAGTGCCCAGAAGCACCCCATTGCAGAAGCCAGTCCCCTGCCACCAAACATTCAGCTCTACTGGCTCTGTGGACTAGGAAATGCAAATCTCTCTCTCATGTTCTGGTTCCTGGTTCTGCGACTGCTCCTCTGATGTTACAACTGTCTTCTGGATCAAGAACGTTCACTGCATAGGGATCGTGGGGTCCAGAGGATATGCTCCATTCTTGCCTTTTGTTGGTCATGAGATCCCTCCTCTTGCAGCTTCTCAGAGAGCTCATTTTTATATTCAGTAGGATGGCAAGCCAATGAATCCTCGTAACAGTTACTCACAACTAAGTCCCATCAGAGGAAAAAGAGGAAGGTCATCATTTTTTCATTCAACAACTTGAACACTTATTAAGCCTCCCAGTGCTATGACCTGTTTCCCCCTTTGGGCCCAGCTCCATCTTGTCGGATATTATTTTACCCTTCACTCAAGTAAAGGGGGAAATACCCCCTCCACCCTTTCCCAGCTGGAGTCTAGAATCTAATCTATTACCACCTCTTCTTCCCTTCCACCTCTACAAACCTCCAAAGTCTCTTTCTTTTTGCATGAAACCTTTTATCTCGCTTCTTTTTTCTTTTATAACAGTGGTTTCATACATTTGTCCTTCGCGCTTGACTAGTTTCACTTGGCATAGTGTCCTCCAAATCCATCAAGCCATAAAGTGTTTTACATTTTCATCATTATTCCTGAACTCGACTGTCCATCATTTGTTATAATCTATGAAGTCAAATGCCTTAGCATAGTCAATCAAACACAAGTAAACAATTTTCTGGAATTCTCTGCTTTCAGCCAAGATCCATACAACTTCAGCAATGATATCCTTTTTCCACGGCCTCTTCTGAATCCAGCCTGAGCCTCTGGCAGCTCCCTCTCAATGGACTGCTACCGTTGATAGATGATCTCCAGTAATAATTTGCTTGCACGTGATATCAATGCGATTGTTCTACAATTTGAGCTTTCTGTTAGGCCCCCTTTCTTAGGAATGGGTACAAATATGGTTCTCTTCTCAGTCACTTGACCCAGTAGCTGTCTTGCAAATCTCCTGACATCGTAAAGTGAGTGCTTCTGGTGCTTCATTCGCTTGTGGAGACATTTCCTTTGGTATTCCATTAACTCCCAGAGCTTTGATTTGGACGAATGCTCTCAATGCAGCTTGGATGTCTTCATTCAGTATCATCTGTTCTTGCTCCTTTGCTACCTCTCGAGATGTCTGTCACTTTGTCATATTGTGATGGCGTGTGTGTTGTGGTGCTGGAAGCTATATCACTGACATTTCAAATACCCCCAGGGTCCCTCCAAGTGGACAGGTTTCAGCAGAGATTCCAGACTGAGAACAGATGATGAAGAAGGAATGGACCCTCCATTGAAGACATTAGCCACCGAGAACTCTGTGGACAGCATCCAACATTGTCCGTTACTGAACATCTAATGAACAGAAGCAGAACACTGTCAGAGCTTCAGGTCAGCAGGCACCTAAAATATTGCTGAAGAAGAGCTGCCTTCTCAACGGGGAGCTGGCCACACAGAGGAAAGCCTGCCAAAGTAAAGCCGTTCAGACCTTCATTTGCGGATGAGGCACAACGCAAAATGAGAAGAGCCCAAGAAAGTATTTAATCAGATTGCTAGAGAAAGAACAGACACAAACATGAAGAGACTTCATAAAGTTTTGTGGAAAAATTGAATTGAAAGGTAATGGAAGTTTTCTATGAATTTTTTGAAGTCCTTCATATCTATCGAAGGCATCCTAGTGGCTGTGTGGGCGAGTTATTCGGCTACTACTAATCATGAGGTCAGCCGTTCAAACCCACCAGACCTTCGGAGAAAGATAAAGCTGTCTGTTCCTGTAAAGATTTACTCTCTCAGAAACCCTATCTAGAGTGACTATGGTTTTCAGGTAAATTGAGAGTTCAGTACCCCCAAGATACTGTGCTAAATAATTAATATATATTATCTAGTTAATCCTTTTAACATCATCTCTAATAAATATATTTTAATGTTGCCATTCCTCTGTTTAAAAATATCAAAGCTTGGAGAGATTAACCAAAAAAGTTCACCCAAGATTGCCCATCTTTTAAGTGGCAAGGCCAGGACTCACACCAGTGCAGCCTGATTCTCAGGCTCATGGTTGTTCCCATGCCACCTAGTCTACTTTCACATAACCTAAGAATATAAAAAAATCATAGATTTGATGTCAGCGCTCTCCTGGGTGTGGAGAAGAAGATCGTCATCAACTCCCTTAGGATCGTGCGTTCTGAGTTCTCTCTAAGGTGGCAGGACGAACTCCTGGAAAACCTTGATCACTCTGGTCGGTAGCAGCCAACATTGGACATCTCTGCTTAAGCAAACTCGAGGGTCACTGGCTTTCAGATAGAGGAGCCTTCTGCCTCAATCCTCAGAGTCTTCTACTGGCAACACTTCTCAAGTGGAAGCAGCTGGAAATGCAGCAGAAGATCACTGCCTTCCCACCTTAGTGGAATGTGACAGTGTGCCACAGAGCTCAGGATCTCAGCCAGGAACTCAGGGAAGATCGCCACCAAGCTTCACCAAAAGCCATTTGTTCCCAGGAAGGGAATGAAGGAACTAGCCCTTTGTTTCATTGCTTCTCCAGCATGCGGTCCTAATGCTGTAGCTCAGACCAATCTAATACATGCAGAGCTTCAGAATATGACAGATGGTAGAGTCGGATGGTAAATGTTTGGCTTCATATGAGTCTAGTGGGGTAGCAGGGTTAAAGCAGAATATGAGTTCGCATGGGTGAACTATGGAGCCATTCCATGAAAGGAGGAACTTTGAGGACTCCGTTGTTGAGTGTAGTAGGAACATAGTGGGGCAAAGGACCCGGAAGGGAAGCACCAATGACGGTATCATGACCAGGCAGGAATCACGGCGTAACTCTTGCGCTTGCATTAAGCTCTGCCTAATGTGCCCATAGGATCCTCAGTTCATGGGCAGGTGTGATCTAGTTGGTTTTTGCCCTTCTATCCTCATCTGAAAGGAGCCCTGTTCATACTGTGGGTTAGGCATTGGGCTCCAAGCAAAAGGCTGTTAGTTCTAACCTACTGGCTGCTCCACTGGGGAAAGACAAAGCTTTCTATTCCAGCAAAATTTTCCAGACTCAGAAACCCAATACAGGGTTGCTCTGAAGTGGAATCAACTCAATGGCTGTGGGTCTGATTTTTGTACCTCACATGAAAAGTTTTGACAGTCTGCCTGACTGCTTTTCTTGATTTTGAGTAGGAACAGGATCATCATTCACTGTGATATCCATGAAACCAGACACTGGGTCTGCCTCCCTCACAATACGCAGGACGTTTGGCACCTGAAGGTGGTAGTCAAACTTTCATCGAAGGAGTAAATGAATCTCTGCTGTGATCTCACCACTCATCCCACCTGACAGGTTCCTACTATGTCTTAAATTATTTGCATGTGATTCTATAGAGACTATTTATTTTGTGATGTTGTAGCTATGCATACTATATCAGTAACAAATGAATAATGATTTATTTCAGAGAACCTGGGTGCCCAGATAGTTGCCCATAATAACCCTTACTCCAGGACCCAAATAGGGAGTCCACCCTCAGGAACACTGGGTGGGGAGGGAAGATCAGGAGGAGAAACCTGGAACCTACCACTGACTCATAAAGGCTTTCTCTCGGAAGTGACACATGCCCCTTCTTCTTATATTTCATTTGCCAAAGCCAGCCACGTCGCCGCATCTCCAAATGAGGTAAGGTCCCTCAACCACAGTTAGAGGGGAAGCATATTTGTGAATAGCCATATGGCTATCATCCACAAACCACGAGTTTCATTTAAACCCCAGCTAAACTCATTAAGTCTGGCAAGCCCTGTAATGGGGAGACACAAGAAACAGCCAGGGTTTTGCAAGGGCATCTATTCCAAACCATGGAGTTAAGCCCCACAGATGTAGGCTCATGAAGACACTGTCTGCTCCCCTAGTCCTCTTTCCTTCCTGTTGGGAGGGTTTGCTAGTGTTTGCGTAGGGTGGTAGCTATTTATTTAAAATATTATATAGTTGTCATCACTCACTTCACGACTGCATTCATAAGTCACCCAGAAAAAGTGATTTCCTTATTTGCAGATGATCTTCATGGAAATTAGGGGGGAAAATTATATTCACAGCAAAACTATTCTTTCCATAAGCTTAACAAGTTTCAGCAATTCCAACATCAGAAGATTACAGATTCAGTTCAGGCCTCACATTCTTTTTCCCATGTACTCAGAAGCACATATTTGCCAAATGTCTGCATGAGGACATCGGCTTCGGTTTGGGGAGATGACAACATCAATTGTTTAATGACCTTAGATTATTCCCATGTCACCAAAAACCTTTTCCAATAAAACATTCATCTAAAACACCTGTTACAAACTTTTGAAACACACATAGAACAATATCAAGTATTTATTTTTTAGCTTTCAGTTTTGTTTTTTTCTATCCTCTGTGTTGAAATATAGATGAGTGTTTACAGGACAAATTAGTTTTCCATCCAACAATGCAAATACATTTTGTTTCATGGCATTGATTGTAATCCCCACAATGTAACAGCACTCTTCCCACTTCCTCCCCGTGTTAACCATTTCCATCGATCATCCTTTCCTGTCTCTTCCTACCTGCTGAATATTGTCTGTGGGCAAATGCTGCACTTTGAATTGCACATAATTGACCTTTCTGCGAGTGCATGCTTCTCCAGTGTGACTGTTTACCTTCTTGGCCTGATGTTGGGCTGAAAGTTGATCCACAGGTTTACAGTGTGTTTAAAGCCATAATCTCAGGGGTTCTACCAGTCTCTAGCAGACCCTTAAGCCTGGTCTTCTCTTAAGATTATGAGTTTTGTTTCACATTTGTGTCCCACTGTATAAATTTTTGAGCCTTTCCTCCCAAACCCTGGCAATCACAATCTGTGGAAACACTCCTGGAAGAAAGAGGTTTGGATCAGATGATGTCTGATGGTTGAATCCCTGCTCTTCTGAGAGCTGTCCTGACCTTGTAACTTTTCTTCTCTTTTCTTTGCACTATCGAGGGACTTACAATATGTTTCATCATGTACAGTAGAACCCCGGACCTTGACCTAATCCATTCTAGAAGGAGCATCAAGGTACAAGATGCAGTCACGTTCCGAATCATTTTTTCCCATAAGAAATAACCGAATAAGCAAATGTGGTGAAGAAAGCTGATGGTGCCCAGCTATCAAAAGATATAGCATCTGGGGTCTTAAAGGATTGAAGGTAAACAAGCGGTCATCTCCCTTAGAAGCAACAAAGCCCACATGGAAGAAGCGCACCAGCCTGTGTGATCACAAGGTGCCGAAGGGATCAGTTATCAGGCATTATCAGAACAAAAAATCTTACCATAGTGAATGGGGTGGGGGGAGTACAGAGTGGAGACCCAGGGCCCATTTGTAGGCCACTGGACATTCCCTTACGGGAGGGTTTCAGGGAGGAGGTGAGCCAGTCAAGGTGCGATGTAGCAACAATGATAAATACAACTTTCCTCTAGTTCCTAAATGCTCCCCCCACCCCCACTATCATGATCCCAATTCTACCTTGCAAGTTTGGCTAGACCAGAGGATGTACACTGGTACAGATGGGAACTGGAAGCACAGGGAATCCAGGGCGGATGATCTCTTCAGGACCAGTGGTGTGAGTGGTGATACCGCTAGAGTGGGTTAGAAAGGGGAAACCAATTACAAGTATCTCTACATGTGACCTCCTCCCTGGGGGAGAGACAACAGAAGAGTGGGTAAAGAGAGATGTCGGACAGGGAAATATGTAACAAAATAATAATTTCTAAATTATCAAGAGTTCATGAGGAAGGGGGGATGGGGGAGGGAGGGGAAAAATGAGGACCTGATGCCAGGGGCTTAAGTGGAGAGCAAATGTTTTGAGAATGATGAGGGCAATGAATGTACAAATGTGCTTTACACCATTGATGTATGTATGGATTGTGATAAGAGTTGTATGATCCCCTAATAAAACGATTATAAAAAAAATAACTGAAAACAGATTAATCCATTCTCAACCACCAAGTTTTTACCCTAACTTTGCCCTTTTATACAAAACATGACACAGAAATTTCAAAGTAAATAAGTTCAGAGTTAAATAATATAATTTATATAAGAAATACTACATTAAAAAAGTTTTCAGCAACTATAGTATGGCCCATACCTTGAGATGGATGAGGGTCTGGATCTGTGGACACGGATGTCGAGAGGGAGGGCAATCCCCTTCCATGAAATCAACTGGGAGCTGCTTGTAGGAGTTCTTTCTCTTCTTTGCATTTTTTCACGAGGACCTGGCTGGCTTCCTCTAAAAATTATATCTCTCTGATGTGGTCTGCTGGAGGCGTTTCCTTAGCTGTCTTCTAAAAGGCTTTACTAAATTATCATCAACAATATCGATTACATGGTCAACCAGTTCCTTATCATGATGATTCTTTCCAAAACACTCGTTCTTGGGACACATGTTTTTAATCTAAAAATACAAAAAGCCACAAAAACTCAGAAAATGATAGCAAAACACTTGGAACACAGCTGCAAAAAGTTTAAACAACGCATACTAACAACGCCAATTAACTCTGAGTGACCAAAATCGGACTGTTTTGTTTACAAAAATCAGGTGTGTTAGGTCAGATTTCAATGTTTTGTTCGAGCTCCGATGCAAAATGTTCTTGACATTTCGAATTGAAATCCAATTATGTCGACTACTGATGTGGTCAAGTACCAGGGTTCTACTGTGTGCAAATTTGTTAGAGTGGATTAAATAGTCAATGTTAATGGATTATATTAATGAAAGCAGCAATCAATAAATCAAAGGACATACTGATTCAGGCAAATCTGCAGCACTTTGCCCAAGTAAAGATGTCATTTTGAGGACTAAAGTACACCTGACCAATTCATAAGTGTGTATTCTTAGGAAGTCCATGATATCACCAATATTCTTTATCAGCATCATAATTCAAGTGCATCACTTTTTTCTGATCTTCATTGTTTAGCTTTCTCATGCACGTTAGGTGATTCAAAGTGCCATAACTTGGGTCAGGTGCACCTCAAAGTGGACTCATGCAAAATGAAATCCTGGCCAATTTCAATCTAGTCTCCATTTATCACGGTGTTATATAATGATCCAAATGGGAATATTCTTGTTTTCTTTATCTTGAAGTGTAATCCACCCTGAAGGTTGTAGTCTTCAATCTTCATCACTAAGTGTTTCCAGTCCTCTGCTCTTTAAGCAAGCAAGGTTGTGTCATCTCCATCCGACAGGTCGTGTGTCCTCCTTCAATTCTGATGCAGCCTTCCCTCTCATGGAGTCCAGATTCTCAGGCTGTTTGCTCAACATACAGAATGGATCAGTGTGGTGGGGAACAGATAGTGATTGCCTCTTGGTCTGTGCACAGCTTCCTTTAAGTGTTCTGGAATTCTCATTCTTGTCAGTGCTGTCCATAATTTATCATAATCCACAGAACTGAATGCCTTTGTAGAGTCAATAAAATTGGCATTTAAAATACCTTAGATGGTTCCAACATCACAGTAGCATGCAAGCCACCACATTATGTGTGGCACATGGATAGATGATGACGGCTATAGATGTTGTAATCTATAATAAACAAACTGGTGTCTTAGAGTCAGTATGATACCACTATCAATATGCCTGTCTCTTTCCCTATCTATACCTATCTAAAATGATGCAGAGAGACAAATTTAGTTTTCAGAAATTAGTTCATATGATTGAAGTAGTCAAAGATTACATTTTTTGCTTACATCCACAATCAATACTCATGGAAGCAGCAGTCAAGAAATCAAGCAATATATCTAAGCTGTCTAAATTAATATTCTCTGCTTGATCTCTAAGCTTTAATATCCATTGCCATGGCTACACAGAACTCATGAACACAATTCATGATTAAAGGCTCTCTTAAGGAAGTTAACAAGTTGTAATGCCAGTGAGAAATGCTCAGGGTTGAGTTATTTCTCAGGACATGTTACAACATGCTTTCAAATCTGCTAATATATGCCTAAAGGATCATGCCACTCCACAGTCAGCCTCAGCCTTGAAGGCACTTAGATCAATATCCATCGGTCAGCAAGCCCAAATTTCCCAATTAAGTACCCAAAGGCACCTCACTCCACAAACCACCCTCCTGCACAAAAGCACTCAGCTTTACTTGCTCCATGGGTTGGGGTTGCACTTAGATTTTGTACCAACTTTATGCTATCTGTGTGGAGGTAGGGCAAAGTCTAACCTGTCAATCAAGTAGTAATCTGATGATACCTCCTTGAGGGTGTGGCCTTTTATATAGGCATGAGAGAGACTGAGAACTGCTTCAATTTGCCCCTTGACTTTCTTACTTGCTGGGATTCTGTGCATGTTTCCAGCATTGGCCCCATGTGGGCCACCTGATCCTGAGAGCTGCCCGCACCGTGCTGTGCTTTCACCAATCTTGGATCCACAGGGCTCTGTACCCACCAGCCTGCGATCTTCCTGCTTCCTGATTCACCTGTGGGTGTTATCAGCCTGCAACTACATGAATGTGAAGAGGGCCCTGGCTAGCATTGGACCTATGGATTTGAGTTGGACTTGGCTGGGGCACATTCTTGATATACAATTCTTTCTTGGCATAGAAGAGGGTCACTGATTTGTTACTCTGGACAACCGAGACTAAGATGGAGTTTGTAGCTCCATCACTTTGTTCCATACTCTGGCTCCTGCTTTTCCTGCTGCTCCTCTGATTTTTAGCTAACTTCTGGATCCAAGAGGGTCACTGCACAGGGCTCTTGGGTTCACAGGGCGAGATCCACTCCTGGTCCTTTCTGGTAATGAGATCCCACCTCCTGATTCAAAGAGGGTTTGTTTAAGAGAGGGCAGGATGGCATTTCAGGCAATCCTCTTCAAAATGATCAGTATCTTCTCTCTCCTGCTTACCAGACCCATGCAGGAAAAGGTCTCTTTTCTTTCCTTTTTTAAAAAATGTAAGGCCTATTCCCAATGGGTGAGACCACTTACATCTGGAAGACAGGATAATCTGCTTTACTTGGGCCAACTGATTTAATCATTTGTAAATACTGAATAACATCTGGATTCCTGTTTGACTAGATAGCTGGGCACCGTCACATATGAAATTGGCCATCACAAATGGGCAAGCTATTTTCTGGCAAAGAGGAGTCACTGAAAGAGAATTCTGTCTCATGTGGTTCTCATCTGTTGGAGGTACCGTATCAGCAGGTGCTGGATTAACTCCTGTGCCATTCATTTGGGCATGAGAGTAGGGTTTATCACTCCCCGAATGACATCACTGTGGCAGGATCTTGTCTAAAGACACTGCTCACGTGGTATTCACACATCCTCAGAGGTGCGTCTGACTCAGGACCAGAGAAAGAACCTTAGATGGTCTTTCACCACAGAAAAGATGCCTGTGCCCTCTCTGATTGCAAATGAATATTAAAACCACATAAAAAGCAAACAAAAAGATCTGCAATATATATTTCACTTTGGAGGGGAAATACTTAAATACTTTTGAGGGGACATAACTGCATTTAGTAATTTCATTTTTAAAATTATATTTTCTTCGTCATGCCGGCTTGTTGACGCATTGAGCACACTCTTAATCTCCTGATTTGAAAATCCAGCCAGACTATTCCTGGCCTGCCGAACATGACGCCATCCTTAATTATCTGATCCAAGAATGTCTAGGCTAATAGAGGGCTTATGTAACTCTTTTAGCAGGGATATGGAATCGAGTCCCGTCACACAGCTATTAAGCGTGAGGGCAGAGAGGTGAATCCAGGGAGCTGATTTTCTAATCCGTACACTGTAGCCGGTCCTGGTTTTAGCACGCTAATTGGGAATCAGAGCAGCCCAACACAGGAGCTGTCTGGATACTCACTGCTTCTCTTTCCGCTGCTTTTGTTTCCACATCCCTCTTCCTTCCTCGTCTTTTGGGCGGGTACAGTGATGACTTACTTCTCAGTGGTTCCAAACCAGATCTATGCATTTGAAGAGCTTAACAAAGTTCTTCCCTAACGATGTTGGGATTCTGATTTACCATGCTGGGGGCAGAGAGCTACTCCCCCAATACTTGTTTATTCTTACTCGGCATGCCAGGGCATGGAGGCACGTGTGTTGACAAAACTTCCATGTCCTCCTCATCTGCACTCGTGGTGGAGAACCAGGGCATGAAATCCTGTGAGATACGCAGAAACGGTGTCAGTACCTTCAAGCACTTGGAGGCATCGAAGGACTCCAGGTGCTATTAGAAATTTAGTCAGCCATTGGTTATAACAAAAAGAGTGGGAATCCAGTTTGAGTCGAAAAAGGAAAATACAGCAAAAGTATGGTCCCTGAACTGGCGCATCATAGCAGACTCCACAAAATTGGAAACGTGTGAGGAGGAGTCCGTTTCTTACGGTCCTTCACACTGTTTCTCTGTGTTCAGCCAGGACAGGGCGGAGCAAAGACTAAAACTCTACATCAGTGATTCTCAACCTGTGGGTCACGACCCCTTTGGGGGTTAAACAACCCTTTCACAGGGGTCACCCGATTCATAACAGGAGCAAAATTATGGTTATGAAGTAGCAACGAAAATAATTTCACAACATGAGGAGCTGTATTAAAGGGCCGCTGCATTAGGAAGATTGAAAACTACTGCCACTAATAAAACGATTTAAACAAAAAACAAGAGATTATGACCAGTGTCAAATAGTCCTCGGGCATTAAAAAAATAAAGAGAGAGGCAGAGCACCCAACAAAGATCACCGGGAATAACTTCCTTCCTTTTATACCTCTCTAATGCTTCTCTCCAGACAAGCTCTCCCAATTCTGTAAAAGGATTTGACCGGCTTACAAGGGCAAAGAGAGAAGTCATATCAAAGGACCCGTGCTGCTTCTACATGCTCAGACAGATTTTGAGGGCTGTGTCCCTTCCTGCACAGGAGTGATTAAAATAATGAGCACCCTTCTAATGACGGTCTTCTTTCAGCCTGTATCTCATAGTTGTTCTATTTTGCTGCTGCTCTAGTCAGCAGACAGCTTGAGAGCTTTGTGTTTCGTTTGTAGTTTGGGGAAAAACAAAAGAAGCTAACATTCTTCCCGTTAAAACATTTTCTGCCAGTATCTTTAACTCCAGAGCAGAGGGCGAGTGGACATGGACCAACTTGGGCCTTCTGCTTCCAGGTGGTGTGTGTGCATGTGTAATCAACAGACAGGAAGCACTTTATTAAGATCTACTTAACGATTTGCCAACGATCTTGGGGTCATCTTTCCCTGTTCAAGTTTGACACCGGCCTTCTCAGTAAACAATCCTTTCCTAAGATCTGGGTACTTATTTTCTATTTAACTCCGATTTTTCCCAGATTTGCTTTTAGATTTTGTAACTGTTGCCACATTAAACATGGTGTTTGAGGAATACCACGATCGCCTCTTCTGAAGTTGAACTAATACTTCAGTTCAGCCACTCACTAGAAATAGCAACGGCCATCCATTCAAGCAGCAACAACAAAATTCCATCCACCCATGGTCTGAAAAGATAATCTGATTTCATGACTTGCTCAACGGATCCCACAATGACTTTCCATTACCATTACAATGATCTCCCCAAGCCCCCCAAATGCCAAACCCACTGCCCTCAAGTCAATTCCTACTCATAAGCAAACTTATCTAGGGTTTTCCAGGCTGTACATTTTAACATCTCGCTCCTGCAGGACAGTGGTGTGGCCTCCAATGCTTAGTGCACCTTGCCATGGTGACCCCTCAGTGACGAATACCAATGGACTGTCTACAGTGTGCAAAGCAAAGCCAAGCAGTGTGCTGGGGCCCAGCAAAGAGCCCCAGGAACAACTCTCTTTTCCCTCCTCCCCTGCTTTGAAGAGAGCGTTGAAGGTCTACCCAACAACCACCCACACCCACACCCCACTCCATACATCCATTTCTTCCTCACAGACAAAGCAGACAATATGGAGACTGAGAGTCTCAGGCTCCCGGGTATTCAGAGCACGGTGTGTGACCCACTTACAGTCACTGGAATTTGAACGTAATTCTACAGAGACTGGGGCATGGAATGGGGAAAATGAGGACAGAAGAACACCGTACTCTTTGATAAGTAAAATGTTGAGAAAAATCACCTTCTTCCAGCATTTTTTATACAACTATATTAAATAGGATGCACAGAGCCATTTTGTAGGCATGAGGGGAAAGTTTAAGAGCAAAACACAAACAGAAAGGATGGAAAAAGGCTAAGTCTTCAAAACGCTGAGCCACTCAACCAACCTGGCGTTTTTCTGAGCTGTGGTGTTCATGTGGGTTAGGCATTGGGTTAACTACAAGGTTTATGGTTCAAATCCACCAACCACTGCATAGGAGAACGATGAGGCTATCTGTTTCAGTGAACATCTCAGAATGTTCCCTGAATGTTTACCATCTCAGAAATCCTATATATGGTGACTATGGGTTGAAATAAATGTATGGCAGTGGGTTTGGGGCTACTTTATATTTTGTTGGATAGCAAAGGTATTTCTCCCCACCCCTTCCACCACCACCACCACCACCATCACCCTTATTATATTATTGTGAGTTTGGTGAAGGTGGAATAATAAATTTATTTCCTGTTGGATCTGCTTTTAATTAGGTAGTTTGTTTTTTCAGTTGAAAGCATATCAGCTACTAATATGTATATAGCTGCCTAACAGTTTCTCTTCCTTCAAAATTTCATTGAGACATATTGTCACTCTGAAGTCTCCATAGATAACCCTATTGGCTCTACCAGGCGGCACCTCCACTCCCATCCCCACCTAAGTGTAACAAAGTCACCCTTCCTCTCAGTTCCCACAGTACCCTGTCACATAGATGGTTATTTTCTTAGAAATAATTTGGGTTCCCCAAAGCTGCCTCTCATGAATTAGCTCTCAAATCCAATTCAACACTGACCAGCTGATGTGACCGCTTGTGCCATCTGTTGGTGGCAGGCAGAGTTATGAGACTTAGCTAAAAGAGGACTTCTGTTCAGAGCTAGAAAAGATAATTAGTTGACATTTCTGAAGTAGAAGAAATTCCACACTCAACTATATTAAATCATCAATATGTCAGGTTATTCTACCAGACTATAAGTACCCAAACTGAAGGGTCTGTTTATTTTTCTTTTGTTTTTATCGGAATGTTACCAGTGCCTGAGAGAGTTAAATAACTTAATAAAAAGTAGCTCCTCAACAATCACTTTTTTTAAATGGTTAAATGGTTAAATTAAATTTTTGATTTCATGGTTAAATTAAATTAAATGGTTAAATTAAAAATTTATTAATCTCACTATAGAATGTGACAGGTTAAAACCCCAGGACACTTTAGAATTTCTCAAATATAGCCTGATGTTACAGGTGAATATTCTGAACTCTGAAATCCCTACTTTGTACAGTCAGGGCAAGTCAAGAACGCCCATCCAAGTACATTCTCACTCCCCCACTCCTTCCCATCCTCTAGAGGGGTAAACGCGGCTTCAGTCTAGATGGAGAGACAGGACCAAACAAAAATACAACTGAAAGTGCACGCAGATGGGACTGGTCTCAGAGATGACTGAGAAAAGGGAAGGACGTCTTTGGGGCTAGGCGAGTCAGAAATGGCTATGTGAGGTCCTGCAGCATGCTATGTGCTTTCTTGAACGTATTGCCTTCATGGTTTCAGTGACAGCATTGATGCCACATCTGGTTTTCTCCTTAAAATTGGAAACACCCCAGCTCCCATTATCCTCTCCCACATTTTCATTATAACTCTTTTCTCATCTCCCCAAATAACACTGCACATTGGTCTATGCATTTGTTTGTTGACTTGTTTAATTTCCATCTCCTCCAGGAGGGTGAGCCCCATATCGATTTTATTCCTCACTCTATGTTCAGCATCTCACAGGGTGCTCTCTCACACAGGATCTGTAAAGCTAGTCATTCATCTGAGGCATGAGGAGACCAAGATGGAAAAGGTGGGGTTTCTGTGCTCTCTTGGAATATATGTTCTACTGAGAGAAGTCAAAAAA
>NW_022103896.1:20424913-20429322 GCF_000313985.2 Echinops telfairi
GGACAGGGCAAGATATGACAAAATAACAATTTATAAATTATCAAGGGTTCATGAGGGAGAGGGGAGTGGGAAGGGAGGGGAAAATGAGGACCTAATGCCGGGGGCTTAAGTGGAGAGGAAATGTTTTGAGAATGATGAGGGCAACGAATGTACAAATGTGCTTTACACAATTGCTTTATGTATGGATTGTGATAAGAGTTGTATGAGCCCTAATAAAACGATTTAAAATGTAATATTTCATCAAAAATCTTTTTATGAAATCAGTAAATAAATATGCCAAGCATAGTTTTACCTAAGTTTTTATACCTTTGGGTGGAATGAACATTCTAAAGGTGCTCAGAATATGCTATGGTGCAACTGAATGTTAAAATGAAGAAAGGAATGGAAATTTGTGATTTCCACTGGGCAGCTGCCCAGCCACCCAACTTAGAGAGAGCCCTGTTTACAAATTTCAAAAACCATTTTACCAAACTCAACCAAATATTAGGTATTGGTTGTGCTGAACTGGTAAAAATAAGCTGACTCCTACCATTGGGTAATTTCCTATACAACCTGCGAGCCTTTTGTACCCTTTCTTTTAACTTGTCCCTTACCCATCTTCCCCACTAGATTATGACTTCCTTAAGCATGTAAATAGCTCTCCCCCCAGATCAAATCTATTACTGTCCAGTGGATTCCAACTCGCAACAACTCTGTGTGTTACAGAAGAGAACTGCCCATGGGGTTTTCTGGAGTGTAATCTTTACTGAAGTAGATTGCCAGGCCTTTCTTCCACAATGCAGGGAGGTTCAAGCTGCAAACTTTAGGTCAGTAGATATGCACAAACCCAACCCTCAAAAACAAAACAAAACCAAATGAACTGTCATCAAGTCAATGCTAACTCCTAAGGATGCTGGAGGACAGGGTTGTGATAGAGAACTGCCCCTTTGAGTTTCTAAGACCGTGAGTGTTTAGGGGAGTAGAAAGCCCCATCTTTCTCCCGAGGAGTGGCTGGTGGTTTCAAAACAGCAGATTGCAACCCTAGTCTCTATGGTATCTTTCGTACAGTGCCTGACATCAGGGATGTGCTTAGAATACCCGTTGAATGAATTAAAAACAATTGTAATGGGTACAGGAATTTCCAGGAGAGCAGAATGTTAAACTTCTTAAGGCTCTGGTAGTAAAGTGTTCTGGGCAACATTCTTTCCATTCAGACAGCAATTCAGAAACTTTCACTTGAGTGTTAACTGGCAATGCAGTCATGAGTCCTTCGGTGCCCATAATTCATTTTGTGGAATGGGAGGTGATGTGATTCAGGTATTTTGCAGGTGCTAATTCTACACAGGCAGTCCCAGATTATGAATGGGTTCCACTCCAAAGTCTGTCTGGAAGGTGAACGCCCCTATGAGTCAGAATAATCAGAGACAGCTCTTGTCTAATGTCAATTAGTCAAATGCTCGTTGTAGTATAGGGTATGTGGTATACTTTTCGATGCACAAAAACATTTGCAGCTATACTAAAACATAATAATATAGCAATCACAATGTTTACTAGAACTTATTTTAAATTGGGTAAGGATTTACAGTTCAGATCTCCCTTTTTGTATTCAACATCTTCTCAAAACTCTCAATGGCTGACTTTTTCCATCATTTCTTTTTTCCCCATTTCCCTTTTCCCAAATGGACACCTGGCTGCCTCCTAGCCTATGATAGCCCCCTCTCTGCTTTCCTCTTTCACCCCTGGTAACCATGCAAGTCTGTTTTCTAGGGTGTGAAAATCTTGTCTTGTTTGTTTGTTTGTTTTTTCATAATAGTGACCCCATATACTAGCAATGATATTGTGATGCGCATCTCACAGCAGCTCCTATTTCTTATTATGGGCCGACAGGTGTGGGCCTTGAATTTTTTAACATAGCAGGCTTTTTAAGCGGTGGTTAGGACCACTGATCTATATACTGTCTGAGGTTGCTTGAATGAACGCCAGGCAGTGAGCGAAGCAGCTTCAGGGAGAGTACTGCCCCTTTAGGAATGAATCCGCAGGAACAGCCTCTGGCACAAGAGCGAATGAGTGCTCCTCTCAGATTCTCGCCATCGTGCCAGTTCATCTCCAACCTCAGGGAGCACTTCTCTCAGTTGGGCTCGCATGTGTAGCCTCAGTAGGCCCGTCCCCTGGCAGGCTGTTAACTTCTGAAGAAATGACATATAGTTTTCAACTTTTTTGTCTGGATGCCAGGATTTACATCCTCGAGTAGCCTGTTGGGGAGAACAGGGCTTTCTACTCCCATAGACAGTGATGGTCTCAGAAACTCACGAGGACACTTCTACCATTCCTATCAAGTCACTATGAGCCGGCATCTACTTGATGCCAGTTCGTTGGAATACTCCGTGACAGTGTTGGCTTTTACAGCAGGGGGCGCTCGGTCTTCCTGCCTCGTTTAGGTAAGTAAGTATACCTTAGAGAGAGCAGGCACTCAGCTATAAACCCTCTGGCTGACACACCTACTTTCAATGCCACCTTCTTGAAAATAACAGCCTCTGTTTATGACTTAGCATCTGAGTTGGGCATTTGGAAAAAAAAAAAAAAAAGTCCAGAATCAAATTCCCCATTGAAATCTGGAGGTCTCCCTAAGCAAAAATAAACTTGTTTTGGCTTTACCACTCAAGAAGCCAGTAGAAAGAAATCATCTCAGCTGCCCAAGGACAGTCTTGAGTCCAGCCACCCAGGCGCCAAAGCCAATACCACTTTGACGCAGATGGGGAGCCAGCCAGGAAAGGTAGCGCTCCACTGTCAGCCTCTCCCTCCTCCACTGGCTCCGGGGTGAAGGCTGTGGAAGAAGGGAGGAGAAGGACAGCCAGTGGAATCAACAAAGGGCACCATGTCTCATAGCCAAGCCAGCAGAGGCAGAGCCTTGAATGCGGACGGACAGTCTCCCCAGCAAGCCGATGGAGCCTTAGGCACTTATAGGCTTCCATGTTGGCATCCACTCACAGGCCTCCCATGAATCTGCAGCTAGAAAGGCGTCCGGTGGTTGAAAATAGCCTTTAGCCTGAAGGTGCATGTTGTCAAATACCTTTTAGCCTGCAGATCTCTGCTGCCAAAAGATAATGACCAGAACTGAGTTAAATAGAAAGAGTGAACCGTGAGGAGTGATGGAAGTGTGGACAGAACCTAGAGTGCAGGTTCTGGCTTGAAGCTTAAGCCCTTCTGTTACTCACCTTTTGAGCAGGTCTCTGAGCCACTCACTTCTTGTCTGTAATAGGAACATGAACGCTTTTGTAAACTGCTCCCTAATGAGTTAGAGTCTTGTAGGTTGGAAGGCGGGCCTCCTGGGCTCGAAGGCACTGAAATACATACTGGCCACAACAATGAACTCACTCACACTGGCAGTCAGGACAATGGAGCAGCTGCGCACAACATGTCACTGCACACAACAGAGGACATGGGAGTCGCCATAAGTCAGAGGGGACTCAACAGCCCCAGACAACCACCACCTGCCAATTGTCAGGAAGGTGCAGTGGTCCAATGAGCAGATGATGTGTTGGCTTTGCAAGGACTGTAATGATGTGATAGTTTGTCTAACAGCTTCAACCATGGTGTTGTGTGCCAACAGGTTAATTCCAACACACACCATCCTTATATGAAGGAGGGTTTCCCTGGCTGCAGTCTTTATTTGAATGGAGTGCCAGTTCCTTTCTCCTGGGGAAAGGTGCGTGGCTCTTTTATTCTCTAGTGGTTGACAACTGAACAATTATACCACCTGGGCTCCGAATGATAAAAGAATCCGATGTATTTAAAGACAGCATGTGCAGTTAGATGTTTTTATGAACATAGCGTTGTTCTTTGAACTTTCAACCCAGTTTGGGACAGAAGCAGATTTTGTTGCCACACCAGTACCTTTACAGAGTAGATGCCACATTCATCTCATCCAAAGGTCCGTGCCCTGTCATCCAGTCCCCTGTCCCCACCAAATCCTTTCCTCCACATAAACAGATCAGGCTTCTTGATCTTTCTGTTTCTGCTGCAGCACAGCAAGGTAACACAAGGCGAGGATGACTCCCTTACATACCCCACAGCCTTGCTTTAAGGAGAAATGAAAAAAAGCATTGAAAGCTCTTTAAAAAGTATACATTGGTTTACAAATAGTGCCCTTAAGCAATTTTCTGATAATAGTTAAAGGGGTAAAAAAACCCATGTTTTTGAGCCTCCATTGTCCATGAAACAGTAGCAGTAGTATTAACATGTGATATTTGACACCATCCACAGATGTCCTTAAACACTTTCCATCTCTGAGCTTAGAACAAGAGACACCTCTGTTACTCACCTTCCCTCTGCTGGGACCATGCACCATGATACACCTGTACTTTCACCACTGACACCAAACACTAGCCTACCCTAACCCACCTCCACCATCACTATAGACACAGGCCACC
>NW_022103896.1:20430480-20432138 GCF_000313985.2 Echinops telfairi
TCCCCTCCCTCGCCACTACCCCCTCCCTCATGAGCCCTTGATAATTTATACATTATTATTTTGTCATATTTTGCCCTGTCTGACATCTCCCCTGTCCGACGTTTCCACTCTTCAATAAGTCATCATTTCTAGTACGAGCATTTTCTGAAACTAGAAAAATTCTCCAGCAAATGTTCTTGACGGCATCACGAGGCGCCCCATCCTAAAGTAAGACATAAGACATAAGATAGGGCCCGGGCACAAGTATCTGCTTTTGCTCGGGCTTTTGATTCTTTTGCATATAACCTAGAAGTGGAAGAGCTGGATCATGCAGCCACTGCCAGGTGTCCTGCTGGTGTTGTGGGTTAGGTGTTGTGTTGCTAATTGCAAGTTCAACTGTTCAGACCCCGGGTCCCTCTCTGGAAGAAAGAGGAGGCTGTCTGCTCTCCTAAAGATCTACATCCCAGAAAGCCTAGAGGCAATTCTGCTCTGTCCTGTGAGGTCAGTGTGAGTCAGAATTGACTCCAGGGCAGGGAGTTTATGGTGATTCTATGTTTATCTTTTTAAAGAACCTTTAAAGACAACCTGCTCTCTCTCCATGGCTGTGCCATCGACAGTCCCACCACTGGTGGATGAGGGAGGGCTCCATTTTCTACACATCCTCAGCACACCTGTTTTTTTTTTCCTTTTAGTGTATGTTTATTTTTTAGTCACTGTGATCTCGGTGAGTGTGAAGTGATAGCTCCTGGCAGTCTGGGTTTGCATGTTTGTAGTGACTGATGTGCTTGAATACCTGTGGAAACAGCATGGGCCATGGAAACATCCACTGGCTATCCGCCCGGCGGCAGGATCTGGCTGGCCCCATTAGGTAGAGCGGTTAGACATGCCTCCAGCCTTCAGCTTCCTTTACCCTGACACCGACCTACCTGTCCACTGCACTCTATTTCTTTTCTGGGTTTGTTAATACATTCTAATGGCCACACAGACAGCTCACTATTATCGGGTTTAATAGGGAAGCTAACAGGTTAGGATCAGAAACATCAGGGATGTAGTTCTTTGGTCCACAGCCCTTTTTCTCAGCCATGCTTGCAGACATGATTCTCTCTGGTTCTTAGACTTGGCCATGTGGCCCCTGGAGCTTTACCCTGTTCATGCAAGTGTTGCAAAGCTTCCTTAGGACTCATACATGCTCAAAGGGTTCCCTAGTCTGCAAATCAGCCACTTGTCCAAATTTCCAAAGGACACGCCACTTTGCAAGCTAGCTTTACTTGTTGGATCCATCATCCAGGGAGCTCTAAGCACTGCCCGCAGAGCCTCGTGTTCTCGATGCTGCTCCTCTATCACCATTCCATGGGAGATCTCAATACACTTCACTCCTGGCTCTTCTTCCTCCATGGTCATGGCATTCTCTGTTCCTGCTTTGGAGAGGGCTCACTGTAAACCCAATGGAATGGCAAAACCAGCCAATCCTTGAGGTACAGCTCTCAGCACTATTTGCATGCCCCCCCACCCAGTCATTTGGTGGGAATTAACAAGACTATGGATGGAGGAACTCTACCAAGTGCTTCTATTTCGTCACAGCATCTCTTCACATGCTTGTTCAACATTTGGTTTTCTTAATAGATAGAGACAAACGTTGAGTAATTATTACCTGGCAGAAAAGAGGGCTCATGGCTTAA
>NW_022103896.1:20432522-20445075 GCF_000313985.2 Echinops telfairi
TTTATTATCAGCAAGGTGACAAGGGTTCAAACGCAAGTCATGCAGCTTCAAAGCTGAAACCTTAAACACTCTGCTCTATTGTTTTTAGCCTAAAAGGCCCAAATGACTTGAACACATTTGCAGCTAAACTGTCAGATCTTCAACCTATGTGATCTGAGTCTTATCTTTTATTGGTTTGGGGGGGAAAAAAGGCCCTAAGAAATCCCCTTTTCAACACTTCCTACTGCGCCTGCTGCCCCTTGAGACTTCTGCTTTTGTATTCCTTTCATCTCCCCTACATCTAATACTGGGCCGAGCGTCCTTCAAAAGCAAACGGTGGTAAGTACCAGGCTGTTCGGATCCCCAGGAGCACCCGCGTCAGTCACTGTCTACTTCACCCTCTAACAAACAAACACCTCTTTGAGATTCTAGCATGACTCAGTCAGACAGACATCCCACACCTGCCGAGCAGAATCGGCCACCCTGAGACTGAAGCTGCGCTGGACGCACACGATTTCAAAAGACAATTTATAGACATGATTTGTAAACTGATGCTTGAGTGTGGAGGAAACACCCTCCTTACCTAAATTGGGAAGTCAGGATCCCTGTGCTGCAAAAGAACAAAGGAAAGCTACTCCCTGAAATACAGCAACTGGGGAGACCCCACTATTATTACTAACCGCAGAGCACACATTTCTTTAAAGTGAAGTAGCAGGTAAGTTTGGCACTGAGGAAAGAAATGACCTGGGGTGGTGTCTGACCTTCTCTGGAAAGTCAAACTCCAAGTCAGCATCACCCAAGGCAGATTCTGGTGGAGACATGCCTCCAGCTTAGTTCCTCTTATCCTATTCTGACACCAACAGCCCCTCCCAAGGCACACCACCATTGTGGCAAGGTTGCCTAATTCTTGCAATGGCCACACAGATGATGCTCACCACGGCAGGGGTCATCAAGGAAGTTTACAGGTTGCAATTCATGTGGGAGATGCTCAGGATGGTTACTCAGTAAGGACAGTTTCTTCGCTGCTGAGTTTCTTCGCTGCTGTGCCTATAGGCAGGTCTCTCTCTGGCTCCATAGCCTTTTGATCTGGCCTTGGCCCTGTGTGGACAATGTTGCAAATCTCTTTGGGGGGCTGCCAAAAAATGACCAAAGGTATGCTACTCCTCTGGGAGCCTCAGTCCAGAGGCATTCAGCTCCAGCTCCATGGGGCAGCAAAGTCAACTCTCCCAATTCAGTTCCCAGAGGCACCTCATTCCACGAGTCAGCCTCCTGCCCCAAGCACCCAGCTTTCTTTACTCGGTAAACTGGAAAGTCACTGCTCTGGCTTGTGTCCTAGCTCTTTGTTCTGCTGCTGAGCTCCTCTGATGTCACAGCTGTCTCCGGTACATGGAGGTTCAATGCGCAGGATCTTAGAGTCCAGAGGACACCACCCCCCCCACACACACACACACAGTCCTGGCTTTTCTCTCTTGTCGGTGGTGACATCCCTTCCTTTGCTTCTGAGATGGCTCATTTTCTAACCAGGATGGCAATCAGATGAATCTTTTATTAGGATCTACCCTCGACCTCAGGTACACAGGCCCATCAGGAAAATCTCATGTGGTGGGAGTTATAGAAACGATGTCTTGAAGAGCCACATTAAATAATTCACTACATTGCAGGCATATTCCAAATCTGTTTTCCCAGTGGAGACAAATAACTCATTTTAATGCACATTGCTCGGGGTAAGAAACTCATACCCCAACCCAAACTCATTGTCACTGAGTCATGATGACTCAGAGCAACTGGTTCGGATAGGGCAGAACTGTCCAGGTGAGTTTCAGAGACTGTAACTCTTTACAGGAGGAGAAATCCCCATCTTTCCCCATAGCTTTCATGTATTTGCTACTCAGCCTTAGGTTTTCTCTTGCCAAGGAAACATTTGAGCCACATGCTGATAAAGGTTGGAAACAGTAAGTCATCAATTCTAGAGCCATCCTTCAGTCCTGTTGTGAAAAACCCTCCCAACTGGTTTAGTGTCAAAGTACAAATGCTCCTTTGATCCTACTGGAACTCTGACCAGTAGGAGTGTGTCTTTTGAGAGAAGAAACTATACCACAGATAATGTCTTGCCTATCGGAAGTAGGAAGAAAGACCGGCTGATCAGCTTTGAGAAGTAAATCAGTGAACTCCCTATGGACCCCAACAGAACAAGGTCCAATGTGCGCAGTGCTGGCAGGTGAGTCCTCCTGGTTGGAGGAAACTCAGCCTACACTGTGAATAAAACACACTTGAACAAACCAACGTTAGTGAAGGTGGAGCAGGCCAGGAAGCATCTTGTTAAGTTGTACATGGGGCAGCTGTGAGTTCGAGCCAACTCAAAGGCAACTAAAAGAAACCAAAACCCAAAAGATTGGGCTTGCTTGTTCTCAGCTTTGCCTGCTCTGATCCCCCTAATGAACATGGACCCCACTGGCTCGTGTCATGTAGCACCTGCAGAAATATGAGCCTTCAAAGGCCATTTTGTAGACCTGAGGAGGGACCTGAGTGACACACGTTGGCCTGCTTTTCATTAATACGTTGTTTCATTGCCTGCAGAGCCAAAGCCTGTCTTTTCCATCTCACGTATCCTCTGGCTACTCTTTTCTCTGCCCGTATCCCTGCTCTGGACTCCTGCGATGATGTCTTGACTGTATTTAAAAACCGCTGAATGCAGGCAGTGTGACCTTATGCCTGTGTTAGTCAGGTAGAGCCAGGCAGTTGTTAACTGCCCGCTTAGCTGGCCCTCAACTTACAGCAATCCCATGTACAGTGGAATCATGTTGCCTAACCCTGCTCTGTTCCCAGGATCAGTGATAAACGGGACCATTGTCATTCATAGGGTTTTCATGGGCTGGTATTTAGAAGTAGATGGTCAGGCATTTCAGCCTAGAGTGTTTTAGTCTGAAAGCTTCACTACAGCCTGATCTACATCTTAGCAACAGGCCAGCCATCTGACAGACAGATGATGGCTGAGCATGAGATACCTTGTCCAGAAATCAAATCGAGTCTCCCCGCTATATGAGGAGAAACAGACCACTGAAGTACCATGGCTACAGCTGGTGACTAAACAGCACACCCATTGCCATCAAGCCAATTCTCACTCATAGCCACCCTTTGAGACTGTAGCAGAAAATCTCATCTTTCTCCCATTGAGCAGTTAGAGGGCTTGAACCACTGACCTTGCCCAATGTCTAACCTAAAGCACCATCAGGGATCCTTATCCTGATGCCTTCTAAGTACTAAATAAGTATGTCTTAAATTAATGATGATTATTTTATTGGTGTTGAATTAGGTTTTATTTTTCTAGTCTTATTAATAGTGTGCCTTTTGCTGAACAATAGATCAGTCCCCTCCTTTAGCTAAAGAGCTCTGGTGAAACCATGGTTAAGCACTAGGCTGCAAATCTAAAAGTGGGAAGCTGCTCAATGGCTCTGCAGGAGAAAAGACCAGGCAAACACTCCTGTAAAGCTTGCAGCCTCCACAACCATCTGGGGCAATTCTACTCTGCCACAACAACACACTTAGCTTAAAATTCTGATGAAGAGGTCAGGTTAGCCTAAGCCTTTGGGGTGGTGCTGGTGGTAACTACTAATTTTAGCAAACAATTCAGTGTTGTAGACAAGTTCCTCTAAAATATTTTAAAAACAAACAAAACCAATCTCATGGAAACCTTTGTTTTATAAAGGTTTGTTTCAGTTAAGGGAGGGGACTTTCCTGGGTGGAAACACCTACTTGACTGTTAAGAGACTAGTTCGAAGAGCGATGATCTATCATCCACCAGGTGCGGATACTTCACACAGGCACGGGGAGGGGAGAAGATATTCAACCTGGCACTTGCGATGACCAAGGGTGGTCAAGGGATTGTGCGGTGGAACCTGGGGCGGGTATTCTGTATTCTTCACCCCTCTGCCTATGCAACATGTATTTCTCCCGAAGCCACCAGGTGAGTGGTTTCCTTGGAATGTCCACCACTGTTTAATTAAAGAACCAATTTATTGGGGGTGGAGTAAGCACCAGATGGACATCTGCATTCCAGGAAACTGGGAATGAAGTGATTGGTGTGGTTGGCAGCAAAGGTCAAAATGCCAATGCAAGTGGTTCTGCATCTCCCTCTAGGTGCTCAGAACACCAGACCCTTTGTTAAGGTCTCCGGTGATTTTTGTTCTTTACTTCCAAGCCTCCCCACCCATACATATCGTGAATTTGGCACAATTGTTGCACTGAACTTTTGAAAAGAAAATTGTGATGCATTTTGGAAGTGCAAGATGTTGACATATGTTTTCCTCTGCCTAAGTGGGCAAGGCCCATTATGCTATTTTATGTAATTGAGCTTTTTCAAGAAAATCTTTTTTTCCCCCCAAAGAACGGGCAAGAATTCCTCCCTGCTAGGAGTTTGAGGCCCGAAAAAGTAAACAGGCAATGTAACATGGGCATAGATTAGAACCACCTGAATTCTGTTTTCATGGGATTATTATAGCAGATAGAGGAGAGCGGAAAAAGAGTTCAGAAAGCGACAGGAAAGAACAGAGAGAGAGAGAGAGAGAGAAAATGAACAGGTCCTGTTACAGTTCTATAGTCATGACATTTATAAGGGACATGCAGCAAGTCCATCACTTCTCTGTTTGTCATACAATGGGGGCTTGCATGTGGCTACGGTGCTGGAAGCCATGTCACCAAATTTCAAATGCCATGCAGACCACCCATCGTGGACAGGCCTGAGCAGAGCTTCCAGACTGACACAGACTAGGAAGAAAGATCTGATGCATTGCTTCCAAAAATTAGCCAATGAAAACCTATGACTAGGACCATGTCCATTGTGGAGCTGGAAGACGGGCTCTCAGGTCCGGAGGGACTGCACGATAGCTGTAGCAATGGACTCGCGCACACCAGAGGGTGAATTTGGTGCACGAGAAACAACGTTTCATTTTTCCTTCATCCATACGATCATCGTGAGTTGGAGCCAACTTGACAGTACCTAACAACACAGAGCAAATATTTCAAAACCCACATTTCCTAGAAAATGAAGCATGGGAGCACGAGCCATTTAAAAGGGTAGCCGTGTGGCTACAAACTTCTCTTGAAGGACAGAGGGAACTTGAGCCTGAGGGAGTTCTCGTGAGAGTGCTCGGCAGAGGTTTGAGTGATCAGATTTTCCACTTCTGTGCCACAGGTGACAGGCTCACTGGTCGCGGTAGCGGTAATATTGCATCGGACCTTCGTGCATGGCTGGGGGTCCCTACAATTTCTTTGTCATTGTAGTTTGGGTTGGAATTTGTGGTGAATTGACATGCTTTTGTTTGTTTCTTTGCTAAGCTGAAGATTAAGGTAACTTTTATTGAAATTCCTTAGGTAAAGGAGAATAAAATAGATTTATAGTAAAATAAACCAAGAGTGAGCCAAGTATTATTAAGATGTTCACAATGGAAGTATAATTTGTTGTGGTTTCTTTAGTAGTAAGAATTGAAACACATGATTAGGTTGTAAGTTTAGGCCAGAAGAACAGAAATGTTTATTAAAGAGTACCAGATATACTCGTGTATAAGCTGAATTTTTCAGCACATTTTTAATGCAGTTTTTGTGGTAAAATTCGGGTCAGCTTATATTCCAGTATATATGGTTACTAGACTGAAACTTATTCTTTTGAGTCCCAGAGGAAAAGCAAGAATTGTTCCACCAAAATTGACCACCAAAGCAGAAATCAGCATAAGAAAGAGTGCATGATATTTATTAACTGATGTTTTGTACCTTACATGATTCATTCCTCTCACCCCCACATCGGTCTTGTGAATTGGCTGACCTGTGCTAGGCAAGCCAATCACTCACCATGTAGGAACCGCAGCATAAGTTGATACTAGTTCACCCAGATACTAGCTGATTCTAGGTCAGCACTGATAAGATTATTGTTGTTGTTGCTGTTAGATCCTTTCAACTCAGTTCTGACTCACAGCAATCTTATGTACAATGGAACAAAACACTGTCTGGTCTTGCCCCATCCTTTCAATGGTTGACCTCATTGCTGCAACCACTGTGTCAATCCAAATTGTTGAGAGCCTTTCTCTTTTTCACCAGCCCTCTCCTTTACCAAGCAGGATGTCCTTTGCCAGGAACTGAGCCCACTGCATAATAAACCTAAAGTTCTTGAGATGAAGTCTCACCATGGTTTTGTCCAAGTAGCATTTTGGCTGTAATTCTCTCAAGACAGACTTGCCTGTTCTTCTGACAATCCATGGTATAGTCAACGTTCTTCACCAACACCATCATCCACTTGTATCAATTCTTCTTCAGCTTTCCTTATTGCTTGCCCAGACTTCACGCATATGTGAGGAGATTGAAAATATCACGGCTGGCGTGGCTCAGATACACCACCTTAGTCCTCCAAGTGACATCTTTGCTCTTTAGCACTTGGAAGAAGTCTTGTGTAACAGATTTGCCCAATGTATGTAACACATCCTTCAATTTCTTTTTTTTAAATTTTTTAATCATTTTATTAGGGGCTCATACAACTCTTATCACATTCCATACATACATCAATTGTGTAAAGCGCATTTGTACATCCATTGCCCTCATCATTCTCAAAACATTTCCTCTCCACTTAAACCCCCGGCCTTAGGTCGTCATTTTTCCCCTCCCTCCCCGCTCCTCCCTCCCTCATTAGCTCTTGATAATTTATAAATTGTTATTTTGTCATATCTTGCCCTGTCTGACATCAATTTCTTGACAGCTGCTTCCATGAATGTTGATTGTAGATCCAAATAAAATGAAATTCATGACAAATATCTCCTTTTATTATAGTCGTTGGTAAGAATCTTTTATTTCTTTGCCCTGACATATGATCCAGGCTGAGGATTGTAGTCTTTGACCTTCATCAGTAAGTGTTTCATGTCCTCTTTTATTTTTAGCAAGTGAGGTTGTGTCATTTGCATATCACAAATTGTTAATGAGCCTTTCTCTCATCCTTATGCTACATTCTTCTTCATATAGTCCAACTTCTTGCTTTATTTGTTTGGTATACAAATTGAATATGTATAGTGAAAGAATATAACCCTGATATACCTTTCCTGATTTTAAACTATACAGTTTCCCCTTATTCTGTTTCTGATTTTAAACCACACAATACTTCCTTTGTACAGGCCTCACAGGAGCACCATGAAGTGTTCTTGATTTCCCATCCATTGCAATGCTATTCATAGTTTTCTATGATTTAGATAGCAGATGACTTTGGTGTCAATGAAACTCAAGTAAATATCTCTCTGGTATTCTCTGTGTATATCCAAGATCCAAATGCCATCAGCAGTAATGTCCCTTGATCCACTAACTCTGTGAATCGCTCACACTGCTGGTAGCTCTCTCTGGATGCACTGCGGCAACCACTTTTTATTTATTTTCAGTATTTTTTCTTGTATATGATATTAATGATATTGTTAGATACATCCCACGTTATGTTAGGTCATCCTTCTTTTGGATGGACACAAATTAAGTTTGTTGATGAGTCTCTTCCAAATTTCTTGACATGGATGAATGAGTGTGCCCAGTGCTCTGTCAGCTTGCTGAAACATTCCTATTCGTGTCTTGTCAATTCCTGCAGTCTTTGTTTGCTCCACAGCCTTCAAGGTAGCTTGCATTTCTTCCTTCAATACCATCAATTCTTGATCATATGCTATTTCTTGAAATGATTGATTGTTGACTATGTTTGGTACAGTGATCGTGTATTCTTTCCATGTTCTTTTGATTATTATTAAGAATAACATATCTGAGAGACAATTTGGCAATATATATTAAATGCTGCAGCAATGACTTGTCTAGGAGTTTATTCTATTACCACAAATTTATAGTCTGCAAAGATGTGTACATCAGGATCCCCAGTGCTCTCTATTAGTGGTAGAAAAAAGATCGGAGGCAATGAAGTTGGTCATCAGTATGGTGTTATTGTTAGTTGCTATTAAGTCAGTTCTGACTCACTGTAGCCTTATACAAGGGGGTTTCACAAATTCATAGAAAAACCCCATTATCTTTTAATTCCATTTCCCCACAAACTATTTGCAGTCCCACCTGCCCCTACACCTGTGCATATAAAGTAGAATAAAATGTGTTTCAATTCCTGTGCCATCTTCATAATCATTGATATTTTTAGGCCCATCAATATAGCTCTGGTCATAAAAATTATGATTCATTCATACACTAAAATACCAGGTGACAAAAGAAACAACCTGAGGTATTTCTATATATGTTTGTGCTACTTCTGTTTGCTCACAGATGGGTGAATTAAGCCCCCCGTTCTTCTCTATACTCCAGGAGGGCTTACCAATGTATGTTGCAATCTACTGTCTGCTGATGATTGGTTGTTTGGACAATGGGAAGCCCTGCCAGGATATTGGAGGGCAGCATTAAGAATAGCTCATAGCTCAACTTGTACTTGACAGAACCCTTGTGTTTCCAACTCTTTCCAGGTGACTCAAGCCTACCAAATTAGGGAGATAGCATTGCTCCTCTGTTTGTTGCTTTATCATTTTGATTCTCAGCAATCCTATAGCTTGTGTAACCAATTCTGTGTATCACATTTTCTTCGTTTAAGATGGCAGTTCTCAACCTGGGGTCACAACCTGTTTGGGGGTTGAACGACCCTTTTACAGGGGCCACCTGAGTCATAACAGTAGCAAAATGACAGTTATGAAGTAGCAATGAAAATAATTTTATGGTTGGGAGGGTCAACAGGAGGAGTTGTATTAAAGGGTTGCAGCATTAGGAAGGTGGAGAACCACTGGTTTAAGACCTCAGGGTTCTTTCTTTGTTTTTTTTTTTAATCGTTTTATTATAGGGGGTTATTTCTGTTTGGAATAACTGATGCAATGCCACCATGGAGCAGAAGTGCACAACCTTTGTTATAACTACAAAGCATGCTCCTTTTTGTAGGAAACAACAGGATAGCAATCCATAAGCATTTGCTTTAGATGCATTTGAACTGTGGTGATGGCAATAATAACAATTGTGGTAGTTATATAATGGTCAATTTGAGAGGATGAGTGAAGGGGTGGAGTCTAGTCTGTCAATCAGATCATAGCCAATGAGGCTTCTGTGTGGGCCTGGCCTTCTCCTGAGAATTCTGGGAACTCTGGTGCTTCCTCCTTGGAGGTGGGAGACTCTCCGCTCCCACCCTGGGAGACAGAGCAGTTGACAAGACACATGGACCCACCCTGATGCAGAGACTGATGCCAGCGCTGAGATGTTTCCAATGACACTGGATCCAAAGACTTTCTACCCACTGGCCTGTGATCTACATTCTGCGTCATTGCATGTGTTTTGTGAGTCTGAAGAAGACTTTATAGATTGGTATTGGACACATGGGCTAATATTGGATTTATGGACTTGATCAGGACTGGGCTGGGATGTTTTCTCAATGTTCAATTGCTTTTGTATATAAATCTCTTTCTTAGACACATATGTGGCCATGGATTTTTTTCTCTAGTCTACCCAGACTAACACATTAATAATAATCATCATCAAAATACTGTGTCCTGCCATCAGAGCAAGCCTGGCATCAGTCTTAGAGGAACTACAAGAATGTTCCTTAGAAGCAAGTATGACGAGATTTCAGCTCACTTATTTTGGGCACATTAGCAGAAAAGACCAATTGCTAAAAAAAGACACCCTGGCGGGTAAAATATAGGATCAGCAGACATGAGGGAAACCCTCAAGGAAATCTGAATGACCACAATAGTCAAAACAATGGGCTCAAACATACCACTGCTGGAGAAGATGTTCCAGGACTGTTTTGTTCTGTTATTCACCAGGACTCCATGAGTCAGAGCCTACTGAGCAGCAACTCACGAGAAAAGAATCTTTGGTGGAAAGACAACAGAAGTTTGAAGTGAAATGAAGACTTACAATCTGCCATACATGTGTTCAGAACACAGACCACAGGAGAAGCATCTATGACCTGAAATTGTACAGTTCCGGGACCCCTGAGAACCAGTTCAATGGCAGTGGGTATATGTGTGAATGCTATTTGAATTTTCACCATATGTGGACTCTTAACACAACAATGCCTGGTTTGGTGACTGAAACAAAACCCTCTTTTGTGTGATTTGTAAGTGTTGAGTGCTCTCTCCTTTATGCCCATTTTGGAATGTATAACCCTGAGAGGTTGGCAAGGTGAAATGCAGTGCATGCTGCCCCTCAGCAGCTGTAATGCGCATGTCACTCCCCAGCTTGAAAGCCTCCGGTGGCTTTTTTGGAGCAAGGCTGGAATCAATTACACTTTCAATATGGCCGCTTTCCACTTCCCTCGCCATCTCTGTCCATTCCATGCAATACGGCGCCCACCCGGCACCTGGCACCTTGAGCTTCTTCTAGCTCTTTGAAACCATCCCGTGCTCCCTCCCAACAGAGGGCTTCTTCATACCCTGCCCTCTGCCTCAAGCTTCCCCCTCCCTTTCCCCATTGCTTCCCCATGAGGAAGCACCTCCCTTTCTCATAGCACTGTTGAAAAGTCACACAAATGCTCCTCTTGTAACTTACTGCTTTGGTCTAGTCCTGTTTCTATTTACATATTTATATGATTATTTGCTTGCCAGTTTTCATTATTATTTCACTTTAAGAAAGTTTATTGATTTTGTTGTTGCTGAGAAGATATACAGCAAAACACACGCCAGTTCAATCGTTTCTACATGGGCTATTCAGTGATATGGATTCCACCCATTCTCAAGCATTCTCACGCTTCTTTTTGGGATTATTCCTCCTCCACTGACCCAGATTCACTATCTCCTAAGGTTCCTACCTAATCTTTGAGTTACTGTTGTCAACTCTATCCCATAGAGCTCTTGAGAAGAGCATAATGCTCGAGGTACACTTCACTTTTTGTTAGTGAAACTAAACCGTTGCTAAGTTTCCAGAAGAGTTTGCAGAGTATTTTTAGTTTAAGATTTAAGGATTATTTTAGGACAAAAGTTTCCGGGGTACTTTCAGCCTCCATGGCTACAGAAAGTCTGTGGGTGGTTTATTTTAATGTAGGAATTACACCATTAGTGAAGAGATGAGTCACAAATAATTCCTCCTCTGCCTCACCCCCCTAGGGAAGACCTTTAAGCCAGTCCTTGAGCAAGTCCACAGTTGAATATACAACCAGAGAGAACTTCAGTTATTGCTTTCTTTTCTTCCTTTGTTCCCACCCCTCATGGACATGCACTTCCGTTCAGTCTATGGCACTTTGGAAATCAAGTAGCTTTTATCCACAATGCCTGGCTGGTTCGAATGGCTAAAGTACTCCATTGCTAATCCAAAAGCTGGAGGTTCAAGTGCAACTAGGAGTGCGTTGAAGGAAGAGCCTGGTTGTCTACTCCTGAACCATCAGCCACTGAAAACCCTATGGAGCACAATTCTCCTCTGACCCATTTGGGATGCCTCTCAGTAGCAGTCAGCTCAGCACCACCTGACACTGGTACTGCTTGGATATTTATTTATACAGTTAAAAATCATGTTTGTTCATGAAGAAACTGGCAGAGCCAGTAGGCTGCTAGCTATGAACACAATCTTTCTCCTCCTTCCCCTCTGTTCCTCCCCACCTGTCACTTCTTTTGAAGTCAGATAAAAAGTCTTTTTAATTAAGAGTGAAAAAATCAGGGTTGTGTCTATACCCTCTACATTAATAGATTCTCAAATGCATGATGTGTGAATTTGGGATTTCAATTTCCAGGCCAGAGAACTTAAATGCATCCTGTTTTACACACTCGATGTGCCACAGCAGGGTCTGCTGTCTACCTTGTCTCCCATGTCTACTTCCTACCCTGATTTGCAGACATTTCCATTTTGATAATGGTTATAAATGACCTTCTATTTCATGCTTCTGGGTTAAACAGATGAATTTATCCCCCTAAGGGAACTCCCAATAATCTGCTACCATCTCTCTAAGTTTAAGGAGTTACCAGAAATAGGAAACAAAACCAAAAAACACAAGTGTGGGACCATCCAAAACAATGGGGAGTGAATATGTGCCCAACATGGGGCCTGATTTTAATGAGGGCAGGGAAGAGAAGATGAAGGATCCCTGAGGAGGTGCCACCCAGAAATTGAGCATCACACCTACCTGGCACCCATAAGCAGAAGTGAAACTTCATAGACATAGTGCTGAACAGCATGGATGGCCTCTGTCCATGAGGGGCCTGTCACGGGATGACGAATATAGTCTGTCAAGCTACTGCTCCAGAGTTCCCCTTGAGTCCATGTGGAATCTCCAGGTTCATTTCAATTAAAGGTCACGATGAACTCTCGCTTCAGAGTCTTCTGAGCTCAGGAGTGGGTCACTTGGGAATATCCCAGGGGATTGACCAGATCACTCCAGGAATATAGCAAATGAAATGACTGATAGCCCATACAGTCTGTCGTTTCTTGTCAGTGGCTGATTAATAAGAGACCCACACTCAGGCCCTGAGACACAGAGACTTTTTTAATGATTCTAAATAAATGGTGCCCCACTCATCCCAAGATCATGAAATTGCAGCTAATTACACCTTAGAAGAAACACAACCAGAATGTCCTTTAGACGTGAAGATGTGGAAAC
>NW_022103896.1:20446608-20451746 GCF_000313985.2 Echinops telfairi
AGGTCCCAGAGTGGGAACTAGAGCTGGGATGCTTGACTTTAAAGACAGACACTTCCTATGGGCCAGACCCCACATGTTATTGGATTTCATGCTCCTAACTGATGATGGCCATCACTTATGTAATAGTCTTCAATGCTTTCATTTTCTCCACATCCTGTTTTGGTAATGCACTTTTATCTTACAAATGAGAAACACATAACTTAGTATGATGACTTAGTACTGAGTCTAAAATTAACACTGTAAGACTCACCCCTCGATATACTTTTCCCAAACTTCAAGTCCCATATATTGGACCATATTATTTTTTTGGTCACTACTCATCTGTCAGATTGTGTTTCTGTGGTGGCCTGTATGGTGCTGGAAATGATGCAGGCAGGCATGTCAAATAGCAGCCAGGTCACAGTGATAGACTGGTTAAAGTGCAGCTTTCAAAGAAGAAGAGCCTAGCAAGCTACTTCTAAAGAGAATGGTTAGTAGAAACCTTATAGATAGTAGCATCTATATCATTGTTTGATGTAGTGCTGAAAGGTGACTGCTCAGGTTGGAGGAAACCCAAAACACCAACAAGGAAAAGCTGTCTCCTCAATGTAAAGTGGACCTTAATGGTGTGGATGGAACAAACATTTCAGGACCTTCCATAGTTGATTTGGAAAGACTCAAAATGAGAAGAAATCATTGCAGGTATCCTTTACTAATCC
Organism: Echinops telfairi; assembly: GCF_000313985.2. Classification (NCBI taxonomy): domain Eukaryota; kingdom Metazoa; phylum Chordata; class Mammalia; order Afrosoricida; family Tenrecidae; genus Echinops; species Echinops telfairi. The sequence goes on from NW_022103896.1 coordinate 20,447,307, forward strand.
TAATGTGGAATGTGAAAATATGAATCTAGGAAAATTGGAAGTTGTCAAAACTGAAATTGATGGGTTCAAAATTCATATCCCAGGCATTAGGGAGCTAAAATCGGCTGATATGAGCCATTTTGAATCAGACAAACATCCAATATACTGTATTCGGAATGACAAATCAAAGTGGGATGGCATCATGTACTTTATCAAAAAGAACACTTCCAGTTAAAGATCTATCCTTCAGTACAACACTGTCAATGAAAATATAATAGCTCTAGCCCTACAAGGAAGTCCGATTAATACCATTCTTATTGAAATTTTTCCACCAACCACTGAATCTCCAGATGAAGAAACTGAAGATTTATTACCAACTTCTTCATTCTGAACATGGATCAAACAAGCAATCAAAATGCATTGATAATTACTAGTGATTATAACGTGAAAGTTGGAACCAGGGAGACAGGGTAGTAGTTGGAACTATGGCCTTGGTTATATTGATGATGCTGAAGGTCACTTGGTAGAATTTTGCAAGACCAATGATTTGTTCACTGCAAATGCCTTTCCCCCCCCAACAACATAAATGGCAATGACTCACATGGAGTTGACTGAAGGGAAAATAGTCCTGTGGAAAGAGACAATGGGGAAGTTCAATTCATAAGTCAGAGCAAGACAAGGGGCCAACTGTGGAACAGGCCACAACTTGCTCGTATGCAAGTTTAAATTGAAGCTGAACAGAAATTAAAACGAGTCAATAAGAGTGAAAGGAGGACTTTGAGACTATCACACCTTAATCCAGAGATTATCTCAAGAACGGATTTGAGGCACTGGACATTAGTGACTGAAAATCAGACACACTGTACAATGGCATCAACAGCATTATATAGGAGAAAAGAAAAAGATTGCATGAGAAAAGTAAAAGGTTATTTAAAAGGAAAGAAAGGCCAACATGCTATAAGAAGGAACTCTGAAATTTGCGCTTGATTGGAAGAATTGGTGAACTGAAAAAGCTGAATAGAAGAATTTAAATGGAGGCATCAGAAGAAGATAAACAAAGCAAAACTAAACTCACTGCCATCACGTCTACTCTGATTCACAGCAACTCTATCGGACAGGGTAGATCTGTCCCCGATAGGTCTCTGAGGCTGTAAATCTTCACAGAGTGGAAAGCCTCAATTCTCTCCCGAGGAGCAGCTGGTCATTTCAAACTGTGGGTAGCAGCCCAACGCATAACCCACTCGCCACCAGGGCTCCTTCGAGAAGAACAAATAAAGTATTGTGATGAAAAGAGCAAAGACTTGGAGTTAGAAAAGTGAAAGAAAGAAAAAGTCCTTCAGCATTTCCCAAGCGGAGAGAACTGAAGAAAAAATGCAGTTGTAATGATGCAGCAAGCATTAAAAGAATGTGAAAGGTATATAGAGAGTCACTATACCAAAAAATATTGGTTGATATTCCACTATTTCAAGAGGTAGCACATAATCAAGACTCAGTGGTACTGCAGGGAGAAGTTCTAGCTTCACTAAAGGCATTGATAAAAATCTCCAGGCTCCAAGACTTGGCTGATACCAATTGAGTTGCTTTACCAAAACAAAACAAAATGCAAGATGTGCCTAATTATCTGTGCCACAAAATTAAGAAGATAACTTACATGGTCATATGACTTGAAGAGATCCATATTTGTAATCATTTAAAGAAAGGTGTCCTCAAAGAATGTGTAAATTATCAAGCAACATTATTAGTATCTTAGGTAAGTAAAATTTTGCTGAAGTGAAAAATAACATTGCAGCACCACATAGACAGGGAATTGCCAGGAATTAAAGCCAGCTTAGAAGAGGATGTGGAACACGAGATATCATCACAGATGTTAGATGGCTCTTGGCTAAAAACAGAGAATACAAGAACGATGTTCCCCCGTGTTTTATTGACTATACTAAGGTATTCAAGTGTGTGGATCATAACACATTATGGATAACACGGTGAAGAATATAAATTCTGAACACTTCATTATGTTCAGATAGAACCTGTACGTACACCAAGAAACAGTCATTCAAAGAGAACAAAGATATGCTTTGTGCTTTAAAATGAGAAAAGGTGTTCATCAGGGTTGTATCCTTTCACTATACTTAATTCAGTCTGTGTGCTCAGCAAGGAATCTGAGAGCTGGACTCTGGAGAATGTGGCCTCAGGACTGGAAGGAAGTTCATTAACGACCCGCCATATGCAGGTGACACAATCTTGCTTGTTGAGAGCCAAGAGGCCTTGAAGCATTTACTGATGACTACCAAAGACTGCATGCAGCCTTCACGATGGTTCAATCTGGCCATACAGAAACAAATACCCTCACATCTGGACCAAGAAGGGCCATTATGATAAGTTGGGGAAAAAAACTGACATGGTCAGCATTTTTACTTTTTAAATTTTGATTTATTATTATTTTATAACAGTCCATAATTCAATTACATCAAGGGTGACTGTACAATTGCTACCACCAGTTTCAAAACATATTCCATTTTCTTGAACTTTTTGATATCAGGTCTCCTTTATCCCCTCCCACCCCCACCCTACCCCCTGGAACCATTATTACACACACACAAACGAGGATCCCCTAAAAAACAGAATTTTTTTCAAAGATATGTATTTAAATTTTTTTTAGAAAACAACTTTATCACTTTCAAAATATCTTCATCACACTTAATACATTTGTCAAATCTGTAACTCCATTCTGGAAATATTTTTCAAATTCATCTCTTTGAATGGCTGACAGCATCTCCCTTGTTTTTTTCTTCACCTCTTCTATGTCATCAAATATCTGCCCTTTCAGTCCCTCTTCATTCACAGAAACAAAAAGAAGTCACATGGAGTGACGTCAGGTGAGTGGGGCAAGAGAGGCATGCTGTTTTTTGCCAAAAACCGGTGCACCGAGATGGCTGCGTGAGCAGGTGCATTGGTGCAGGTGGCAAAACCAGAACCGTCTGCCATAAATCCAGCCCTTATTGTTGCAGGCTGTTAGGAAATCTTTTCAGAACCTCTAAATAGAAAGCTTGATGAACAGTCTGATTTGGTGAAATGAACTCTAAATGCATTATGCCCCTCACATAAAGAAAAAACAACGCCCAAAAAATAAAACCAAATGAGCATCATCTTGATTTTTTATTTCACTTGATGAGCTTTTGGGGGTGAGGTGATGATGGTGTTTTCCACTGGCTTGCTTGATGTTTGGTTGTGGGGCCCTAAGCATAGCAGCATGTATCATCACCAGGAATGACCTTGGGTCACTTTGGAGTTGTTCTTTCAAAGTACAGCATGCTTCCAATCGACACTCTTTTTCAGTCAGTCAGAACCTGAGGCACAAATTTTGCAGCCACCCTTCTCATTCCCAAATCTTCTGTTAAAATTCGCTGAATCGAGCTCCAAGATAGTCAAGATAATTTCCCCAACCCTTCAATGGTCCATCATCCTTGTTAGTGGTCTTTGAGCACAAGTGCAGAATTTTTTTGACATTTTTGTCTGTTTGGGAAGTTGACAGATATCCAGAATGAAGGATTTTTCATGTGTTAGTCTGGGTAAACTAGAGAAACAAATCTAGGGAGACTCATATGGGTATAAGAAAGAGTTTTATATCAAACAGTAATTGTATATTAAGAAAACATTCTAGTCCAGTCCATATCAAGTCCCTAAGTCTGATATTAGCCCATATATCTGATACCAGTTTATAAATTCCTCTTCAGATTCATGCAACAACGCCGAATGCAGGAAGATCATTACCAGTGATGAGACATGCATGGTGGAAGCATCTCAGCACTGGTGTGGGTCTCCACATGGCTCCTCCAGCTCCAGGACTTTGGTGCCATCAGTGTAGCTCCATGTGGCTTGTCAATAGGAATGTCTCACAGGGAGACAAAGCAGAGAGTGTCTGGCCTCCAATGAGCTATTTATCTCCGTACCATCTCCAAATGAGGTCATTAAGCTGTGACCTGATTGACAGGCTAGACAGTAGATTATGTAACTTCCACTGTCATCAATTGACATTTTACCTTTTGTGAAATGAGAAAACCACTCATACACTTGAATTTTCCCATAGCACTGTCTTTGTAAGCTGTGTTCAACATCACAACAGTTTCTGCAGCATTTTTCCCTAGCAGGAAACAAAATTTCACAGACACACACTCTTCTCTTAAATCAACCACCACAAAAAATGAGGTTCAAACAAAACCGCTTTCATGAAAAAATTAACTGTGACTAGAGAGAACCTTCCCAGGAGATGCCACTGTGTTCACTAAGAGTGAGTTGCTGGATCCTTGCCTAGCATTAAAAAAATGTGTACTACAAAAGCTCTGCCCAGTGGAGCTTTTTTCCATTTTTTAAGGTATCCCATCGTGTGTGTGTGTGTGTGTGTGTGTGTGTGTTGCTGTATCTTATACCATCCAATGTATCCATTCACCTGCAATTCTGTTATTT
>NW_022103896.1:20451846-20453154 GCF_000313985.2 Echinops telfairi
TATCAGTTCTCCCTTTCCACCTCACCCCCCTTCCTGTACCCTTAGGGAATCATTCTCAACCAACACCCAAGGAAACCCCAGTGAAGAAATCAAAAGATGCTCTATTTGAAAGTTTTAAACAACAAAGGTTTGACCATGAAGACCGAAAAGCCTCTGAGTCAAGTCATGGTACTTTCAGTTGCCTCAGACCCTTATGAAACTTGGACAATTATTTGGGAAGACAGAAATACTGATGTGTTTCAATTACAGTGTTGGCAAAGACATTGCTTATACCGTGGACTGCCAAAACCACCAATTATTTTTGGTACAATGACTTGTGTACCTCCCTTCCCTCTTCCTTTGATGTTTCTTGCATCTTTCTGTTTTTGACCCAGCTAGAGGCTTGTACTTTTTCTTTAGTTATTTCAGCTCCAGAAATGTGCTAAACATGTTCTTCTTCCCTTTTTAGTTCTCCATTTCATTATAATACTTTGCACATTTTATTATAATGCTCTGTCTTCTGGAGTCTCCCTGAGCTATCTTCTATTCAGCTCTTTTACTTCATCATGATGCTCAGGCCCTGGAGATAAAGTGAGGGAGAAGACAAGGAGTCTCCTGTAATGTGCAAAGGAGAAGAGCTGACACGCTTTTCCTCTAAGTATGTTCTGTTAGGATGCACTTTCCTCTCCTGGTGGGACAGTATCCATGTGAGGGGGCAGAGGTGCCATCCCTGAGGAGGAGCTTCCTCTACAGGGACCTCTTTCCTGGCTCTTCGCCTTCAGCTCTGTGAACTCTGGCTTTACAAAGCAGAATTGACCAATCCAAGGAGAGGCATGCGAAACTACCTGGCCTCTGGCCCTTCCTGCTTGTTGATGGGAAAACTGTCTGCGTAGGGACATTTCAGGGAGTTCTGAAGGCAGCAAACTCTGTGAGCAGGAAGTTCTGGAGACCAATTACAAAATCTGATCACTGAACTAAGTGCCAGACCTCAAGTTCCTGATAGTGAGCCCATAGGGCAGGGTAGAACGGCCCCTAAGAGTTTCCCAGACTGTACCTTGTTATGGGAAGTAGAAAGCCCCATCTTTCTCCCAGGGAGCAGCTGGTGGTTTCAAACTGCTGACCTTACAGCTAGCAGCCCAATGTGGGGGGGAAGGGAGAGGAGGAGGAGAGATGGTTAAACTTTTACTCCTAACAGAAAGGCTGGTGGTTCAGCTTACCCAGAGGCACCCAGGTCTGCCAATCTGCTTCCTGAGGGCTACAGTCTTGAAAAAAACTCTTAAGGCGCAGTTCTACTTGGACAGGATTAGACTGTTGGACTGCAAGTAATCA
>NW_022103896.1:20454294-20459931 GCF_000313985.2 Echinops telfairi
TGGGGCCCCGGCGCCTGGGAAGACTGCCCGCGTCGCCAGCCCCGCGGATTTCCCAGCACTTGGACGCAGAGGACGCCCCACTCTTTCCGTCTCCCCAGAGAGGTTTGGAGTCAGGATGGATCCGAAGCCATCTTCCAAGCTCCGTGGGCCTTTCCCCAGGGGATCCCTCTGGGCTGGAGAGTTCTTTATGAGTGTCTGGGCAAGAGAAAGGAGGCTAGAGGGATTTTTCTTTGATTTTTATTCCTTTTTTTTTTTTTGGTATTCATTTTTTCTTTTTAAAATTTCTTTTACTTTATTCATCTCTGATTATTAGCGCCCACATAGTGTCCATACTATGTGTGTTGAATCAGCTTGTGTTATACTGCTTCGTTAGGAGCCCTGGTGGTTACGCTTTGAGCTACAAACCTTAGGGTCAGCAGTTCGAAACCACCAGCTGGTCCCAGGGAGAAAGAGGAGACTTTCTACTCCCTTAAAGGGTTGCAGTCCAGTCAGAACCAACATGAAAGCAGCGGGTTTGTTTGCTGGGGTTTTTTTGGTGTTATTATTGACAATGAAGTGCTTGCTACCTTGGGTCCGATAGGAGAGGAAAACTCCACAGCTGTGTATTTGAGTAGGCAAATTCTCTAATCATGCAAATGTGGTAGGATATTTGGAATAACTGAGAAAACAGAGCACACATACCAGACGTTTTTTTCTTAACTGTGAAATCTAAATTTTTAAATAAATCATGACTGAATTGCATTATGCCAGCCTCAGAATTGATATAACGTAAACAACAACAAAAAGTGAGATAATGCTAATCATGTCCTAAAATATATTTAAGTTTCAAATCAAACCGAAAAAAACAAACGCACTGCCGTCAAGTCAGTACTGATTCATAGCAACTCTGTAGAACTGCCCTGTGCGTTTCTGAGACTGTAACTTTTTACAAGAGTAGAAAGCTCTTTCTCACTCAGAGTGGATAGTGGTTGCGAACAACCAACCTTGTAGAGCATTGCAGCCCAATGAGTAACCACTATGCCACCAGGTCTCCTAGTTTCATACCATAAAATTGTTGCTAATATGATATTTGGAAAAGAAAGCAGTCTCAGTGACTTAGCTTGTTATTTTATCATCAATATTTAGCATAATTTTATGACCAGTCAAGTTGGTAAGACTTGCTAAATGGATGATCCTGTGACCACGACTTTTCCGTTGTGTCACTGCAGTGTGGAATACCTTGAGATCTAAATCAGACACCTTGAGCGAGGATAGAAAAACCCTATTTAGGCCACTTAGGTGTTTTGAAGTGGTAGGGGAAATGTTTGAATTTCAACCTCCAACCCACAAAGAGTGAATGGAAGGTTAGGTAGTCTTCTAAGAAGTGTCTGGGATACACAAATGTAAATAAACAGCAAAAGCATGAAAGGAAAGGTAGTTGGTACAGGCCTACTTACTTAAGTATATATATGAACCTTGGTGGAGTACTGGTTACACATGGGCTGCTAACCGAAAGGTCTGCAGTTCAAAACCACTAGCCATTCTCCGGGAGAAAGACGAGGCTTTCTATTCCCAGAAAGATTTCCATTCTCAGAAACTCACAAGGGCAGTTCTGCCCTGTCCTAGAGGGTCTCTGTGAGTCAGATTGGAATGGCACTGAGTGTGGTTTGGAGCACACACACACACACACACACACACACACCCCACACACACCCCCCCCCACACACACACACCCCCCACACACAAATCCACAGAGCGAGGGCTCAGGAGAATGCTTTGGTGACGCATCATGTTAAACACTGACTGACCGGTCGATGCTTGGGAGAGAGATGTGTCAATCTGCATCCCCAAACCTCAGAGCCTTGAGAACTCGATATAGCAGTTCTACTTGGGCCTGCAGGGTCTCTCTGACTCAAAGTCCAAAGTCGACTCCACGGCAAATGTTCTATAGATGTGTGTTATATATATGAGTGCTGGTGGCAAAGTGGTTAAGCTTTGGGCTACGACCTGCATGGTTGGCAGTTTTGAAACCACCAGCAGCTCCACGGGAGAAAGACTGGCTTTCAACTCCTATACACAGTTAACTGTCTCAGAAACCCCAAGGGCTTTTCTGTGAGTCAGCAATGACTTGATGGCAGTGAGTTTTACACACACACTCCCATGGAAACGTTGTGGAACGATGGAATTAAAAGATAAAGGATTTTTTTCATGAACTTTTAAAAGCCACTCATGATATATATGCACAAAAATATCATATTGTATCTTTATATTATATAGTTATATGCATATATAGTCGTATAACACCAATGAGTATTATGTAAAACTTTTTTTAAAAGAAAACTTCTGTTAAAATATGACATACCTGCACAAAATTGCACAGTTGCCTTGTGACTTTTCACCAAGTGCGCAATAGAAATACAGATCAAGAAATACAGCATTCCTGAGATTCCCTGCCCAATCCTGGTCACCATGCTGGCCATCACCAAAGTAACCAGTAGTCAACTTCCTAATACCCTCAATTGCTTGCACTTTACTGAAATGGACTCAGAATGCTCTTTTGTGTCTGGCGTCTGTCTATCACCTTTCACATTTCCATTGCTGTATATTATTCCATTGTATGAATCCACCAACATGTACTTAATCATTCTGCTTTGGGACTATTATCAATACTCTTCATATATTAAAATGGAGACTCATTCTTAACAGCCTTTGGTCATCTTTCAATGATTAGGTTAAGAATAAATTATTCACCATGACTACAACCTTTCAGCATTTCAACTAAATAACTACCTGTACCTAACCAATAAATAAGCAATTAGGTCACACATAATATGACCTATCTATGTGCATAGATAATATTAATTCTAGAGGATGCATCGTTGTCAGAAGAGATGACTTTAAATATTTTGTAAGCTTTATAAACTCTTTAGATAGGAAGATTTTCCCATTCCTTTCTCTCCTCTTTTAGTTGTTGAGGCTTATTTTATTTAAAAAATGACTGGAAATGGAAACTTTGTAAGTACACATAAAGGGTCCAAAAATTCTTTTGCAAACACCTAGGTACCAATTTAAGAGCTAGAAGCACTACAGATATTTAGTCCTTTGGTGGCATGGTGGGTTACAAACTGAGCTGCTCACTACAAAGCCAGAGGTTTGAACCCACTGGCCCCTCTGTGAGAGAAAAGGGAGGCTGTCTACTCCTAGAAAGAATTGTAGCCTTGGAAACCCAGAGTTCGTACTCAGTTCTCCTCTGTCCTACAGGTTCACTATGACATACCTGCACAAAATCAACTCAATGGCAGTGAATTTGGATTTGGGTGTGAGACCAGGCTTGCTGAAGCCCATGAGTGGTTAACATGGTTAATACATACAGCGGACTGAAAGGATGAGAGTTTCAACCCACCCAGAGTCATCTTGGAAGAAAGGTCTCGTGTTTTCAGAAGCCCTGAAACATAGCCACTGAAAATCCTGGAAAGCATAGTTCTACTCTGATATTCATGGGTCTCCATAGGCTAAAATCAACTTGATGGCCACTGGTTTGGGTTTATTCCCCGCCACCCCAACTAGACAGGAGAAGTAGAATCGAAAAAAAGAACGTTGCCATTCCTCTCCCCATGAACTAGACAGTCTCATGGCTGATAAGGGACACGTAATCGATGTTTAATGAGTATTTCTACAGAGCACACACTAAGTGGTTTGGGGATACGCCCTCCAGCTCTTAAAAGCTAAGTCACAGTATACCGAACCCACTGCGAGCGAGTTGACTCAGACTCATTGTGACCTTTATGCTATGTATTATCTACTGAGTTTCTGATGCTGTAAATATCTATGGAAGCCAACAGCCTTATCTTTGGGCTAAAATCCAAATACCGTTACCACCACTTACCCGACAAATAGCTAGGGGCAGGTTACTTTTCTCTTGAGCTTTAATTTTTTCATTCTGTAAAGTGGAGCTACTGCGCACATGCAAGGAAACCGTGAGAAGTCCTCCTCTGCAGTAACCCGAGTCTGTAATGTGGAGCAGTAAATGCAGGAGGGCCTAGAGCCCAATGAATGAGAGAAAGCGAGTGCCAACCACGCTCAGGCCAGGGAGCCATGGCCATCTTGACAATTCCTTTGCTGGAGCTAAACAAAGTCCTGCTGGAATGCACGCAAGAGGGAGGGCAAAAATACGTTAAGACATTGTTGTTAGGTGCCGTCAAATCCATTCCGACTCAGTGCCCTACCCACAACAGAACAGAACACTGCCTGGGCCTGCATCATCCTCACGGGGTCTTATGCTTGAGTCCATTGTGTGGCAGCCAGGGTGTCCATCCATCTCCTTGAGAGCCTCCCTCTTTTTTGTGGCCCTCTGTTTTACCAAGCATGATGTGCTTCTCCAGGACAGGTTTCTCCTGACAACACGTCGAAGTGTATAAAACAAATTTTCCCCATCCTTGTTTCTAAGGAGCACTCTGGCAGTACTGCTTCCAAGGCAGACTCGTTGATCCTTTTGCCAACCCATCGAGACTTGCAATATACTTCTCCGGCTCTCAATGGAGACAAGTCGACTTCCAGAGTCTGGGGAGGCTTTGGGTTAAGTGTTAGTCTACGCACAAGGTTGGAAGTTAAAAATCAGCAGCTGCTCCACAGGAAGGAGAGGAGGTTCTCTGCTGAATAGATCCCCAATCTCGGAATCCTGCAGGAGCAGTTCTACCCTCTTCCATAGCGTGAGAAACTAAACACGACACGAATTCGCTGTTAGCCAGCTCTGATGCACAGGGACCCTGCCGGACAGGGTAGAACTGGCCCTGTGGGTTTCTGAGCCCTCTGTAGTGCTCCACGGGAGTAGGAAGCCTCATCCTTCTCCTTACGAAGTTAGCAGAGGGTTTCAAACTATTGACTGAAGGCAGCAGCCCAAGGAGTCACCCCGCCCACAGGACTCCTTCTTACAGGGTTCCTATGAGGCAAATAGACTCAATTGCAGTGGGCAATGGGCGTTCCTGGAATGCTTCCCAATGGAGAGACCTGATTACCCAGGAATCCCCTAATCCACTGTGACCATCCTGGTCTGGGTCCGTCATGTAGCATCAGAACTGTCCACTGCACTTCCCAAAGCTCAACTCTGAATTGAGATGCTTTTTTCCCAGGACACCTGCTTGCTCAGGCTGCCCGCCTTGAGGATGCCCTCTGGAGTTTTGCTTTCTTAACTTTTTTGGGTACTCTGTTGGGTTTTTTTGGTTTGTGGCCTCCATCCCCCCCATAGCGGTGGAGTGAGTGTGTTTGCTTAGCCTCCCTGAGCACCCCCACCCAGCATGGTTTTGTTTAGAGAGATTGAGTCCTCCCAAGTGTCTCGGAGATATTGATGTGTACTCAGTCCACAACAGATCTGATCCGTGTCCTAGATACCTTCCCTGGCCTCAGTCACCTGGCAACCTTCAGCAGAAGTCCTCATTTCAGTCTGGTCTTCCATTTAACTTCTTTGGCAGAAACTGCAGCTGTGAAATTCCACCGGTGGAGGGAGAAAGTATTCTGGACCAGATGTTTTAGCCAGTTTGTTCTAGGGAAAGCGATGGCAAGATCTGTCTAAGGGACACTAATTACACAGTCAAATATTCACTCTTCCCTATTTGCGAATTTGCCTGCTGGGTTTTGGTCATAACAACCTCACTCCTCCAC
>NW_022103896.1:20460031-20474878 GCF_000313985.2 Echinops telfairi
CCGTGCCTTCCCTTTATGAGAGAGGGTATTTTTTGTTGTTTTTGGTTTGTATATTACCATCCCATTAACCAACAGCAGCTTCTTTAATCTGAGTTTTACCTTTGCTGCCAAAAAATGAGGCCTGGGAGGAATAGTGAGAACGAGTCATCTCGTAAAAATGTATGTTTGCATTGTCCGGGATCTTGCCTAAGGATGCGTGGCTGCCCCTTATGTCGTGACTGCGGAGTAGAGACGGGAACATTAGCAGTGTGCTGATGTGGTTTCCCTGGGAGGGCAGTCATTCCTAGGCAGATTCGACTCTCCATTTATACTTTCACAATAAATAATTCCTAACAACCCCTTTGCTCTCCTGAACCAAAATTCATAGGCCATATCTGTTACCTGCACACATGATCTCCGGAGGGCTGTGTGCCATAAAGGGTCTACTTTACACTAGAAGCTTCGCGGAAAGAGATGCTGGAGTCATCGGCTCACATCTCCATGCAGCTTCACCAGGAAGTGACCACTAGGAATGACGGCTACAGTGGACAGGCTTCTCCGACGGGTTTAAAACCATGAGCTGGTTGCCTTTGGTGCTGTGCTTTTCAGAAATGGCCAAGGAACCTGGCTAACACATTAAGCAAAACAAAAGGACCGTCTTCTGGCAGAGGATATGTTGGTAAAGTCCTGAACAATCCAGTGTGCATAAAAACCATGCAGAAAATGCTCGGTGAACATATAAAATAGAGTGTTTGGAGCCAAATTTGGAAACTATTAAATAGGTGTATCATTTACACAGGGACCTTAGAACGTTGATTTCAAACCCACTGGAGGAGGCCCTCTGCTCCCATGAAGATTTACCGTTGGAGAAAACCATACAGAGCACTTCTACTCTACTTACAGAGTTGCTAGGGTTCCCTGGTGGTATAGTGGGCTACAGTGGGCTTCCAGTCTGCTATTGGGAGAGTCCACAGTTCAAACCACCAGCTCGTTTGCAGGAGAAAGATGAGGCTTTCTACTCCCATAAAGATTTACAGTCTCAGAACCATACAAGGCAGTCCTACCCTGGCCAGTGAGATGGGTTGGAATTGACTGGGTGGTAGTGAGCTTCACAGGCATTATTCGGTAACTATCAGCTACTAGTAAGAAAGTGTATGGAATATGGAGTTATTCATAATTTTGGACATCTAGTGCTATACAATCATTGTCATACCACAAATGCCACCCCAATCTCCTCCCTCAGACTTCCAGAGCAACTTCTGAGGGCCACCCTGTGGCACCACCCTGAGGCAAAGAACATATAAGTTCTATGAGAAGACAGCTTTCTTCTCATCAAACTCGAGACCCCAGCACCCAGATGATCCCTGACGCTAAATGAGGGCTTGCTGGGTGGGTGAAAGAAGCTGCAATGGTATTTGGATAATCTACCAACATTCTCTATGAATTTCCCCCTAGAATTTAGTTTATTAATACTCACCCCCCCAAAACAAACACACAAAAAACCAAACTCGCTGCCACAGGGTCAATTCTGATCCATAGCGACCGTGTAGGACAGGGTAGAACTGCCCCTGCGCGTTTCCCAGACTGTCACTTTTTATAGGAGTGGAAAGCCTGGTGGCTGGCTGTTGGTTTCCAACTGTTGGCCTTGCTGTTAGTAGCCCAATGTGCAACCCTTTACGCCAGCCACCGGGGCTCTTCTAGTTCACTGTAAAATTCTACTATTGCCTTTGGCCATTTTGAAAAATTGTCAGGCTCTTCCCACCTGACACCTGTTTTATGTATTATTTGGTACTTTTTTACTATGATAGTTATAGCATTACCTTTTGGAGGGCTCACACTTAAGAGTGTGACCAAAATGAACCGGAATGGTATATTGATCTTTAGAGGTACATTCTAGGCTCGGCGGAACCTCTGTGCTTTCTGACCTTCTGCATCTGTGCAGTGTGTGGTGCTGGCTCTTGAGTAGAGAGCACAGGAGTTCAGGGTATTGCCTTTGGGGAATCAAGATTCAATAAATATTATGTCCTCGTAAAGTATTGGACGTGCCCAGTAAACATTTAGACAAACATTAAAAGTGGAGCACGAGAAGGGAGAGAGGAAATCTGAATCATCAGCTTGGAGATGGTCTGTAAAACTGTAGGAAAGATAGACTTCACATGGGTCCAGACAGGAAAGGGGGAAACAGCCCCGGGGCCCATTTTTGGTGTTGATAGTCTGGTAGACGTCATGCAAATATGAACAGCCATGTTTTGAAAGGAAAACAAATCAAAATAAAACTTAGCAACCCACAAGAGCAGGAACTAGTGACTCGGGACTCCTAGCAGCATCTGTAAGCGATCTGAGCACAGAGGAGTGAGGTATGGCCAACTTGAAATAGATACAAGGACAGTGGTTTATGTGACATGTAATTAGCTTTTGGAGCTCACTGCCACAGAATATTTTGGGGGAAGCAGGATAGAAAAGAATTCTATAAAAAGAATCCTTTTAGACAGTCAAGAGTGGTAAGAATAGTGTTACTACATATTAGGTAAGGACCTATGTGATACCTGTTCCCCCTGGCATTGACCTGCCCTCTCTAAATTAATGCCCTGGGCCAGGACAGTTTACAGGCACCTGAAAATGATTTCTACAAACTATAAAGTTGACTACCCAGGGGCTTGGGTAGGATTTTCTCACCCCATTTCCGCAGAAGCACCCGAAGCATCTAGACCATAAGTAGATAGAGGGTCCAGTAAGAGATGAAATCTCTTTCCTGAGGCTCTTCTTAAATCAGGCTTTGATGTATCACCGTCCTATACATATTCACCTCTCCACAATTACAGTGTTAATGCTTTCATAACATTGTTGCATCTCCTTGAAGACCCTTCTGTAAAAGTGAAAGAGAATCCGTGTTAGATGCCGTCGCATTTGTTCCAACTTCTAGCTCCCCTGGGTACCACAGAATGCAACACCCATGGTCCCGCACCATCCCAACAATTGTTACTATGCTTGAGCCCATCGTTGTAGCCTCTGTGTCAATCCCTGTGGGGGACCAGCCTCCACAACCACATGGGTCCTAAGGCATGGTTGTATAATTGAAAGTGAACGTTAAAAAGACTACAAGCCATGCAAGGGCTCATCTCTTCCATGGAGTCTGGAACCAGAGAGTGAACGAATGTATTCTCCGACAGACTTAGATAGTCTTGGGCTAGCAAGCCCTGATAAGCACCTAAGTAAGAGGAAGGGGAGGTAGTAGAGGCACACACGTGACTAGACGTCCCATACGTAACAAGGTGGACGGGGTCTAGAGTTAAGATGGCGGCTTCATTGCGGCTGTCCCTGAGCTGCCTTGACCTTAGGTATCCCTGAGCTCTTCTCCAGGGGAGCAATCTGTGATCCTTATCAGAAGGGAGCTGGCCCCACCTAGGGGAAGGGGTCTGATTGCTCCCATGGCAGATATCCTGAAGATACAGATACACAAGCAAGGGTATAGTGAGCAACCATGCGCTTATCAGAAGCATCTTAAGATTGGCATTATTTGGGGGGAAGTTGTGAGAGGTAACTGGTAGTTAGGAGGCTGTGACTGGCATTCACCTCTAATTCACGAGTGTGAAGGCCTTCCTCCACCACTGTCTACCTCCCAGACTCTTCATTAGGAGTGTAGAGAATTTTTCCACATCCACTCTCTTCCTGGTTCTCAGTTTCCCACAAATCCCCATGTTGAGGGTCTTCCTCTTTTTTACCCGCCCTCTATTTCTATTTCACCAAGCACGACGTTCTTTAAAAGAGCTGGCAAGTCTTGGCATTCTCACCTGTAAGGAACATTCTGGTTGCACTTCCTCCAAGACAGATTTGACCGTGAGACTCCCTGAGTTCAGGGTCTGCTAGGTGGCAGATGTTGTTGTTGGTGTTAGAGTTGAGTCTGACTCATAATGACCCCATGCACAAGAGAACAAAATACAACCCCATCCTGTGCTCCCCTCACAATCGTTCTTATGTCGGAGCCCATCAATGCAGCCGCATGCTGATCCATCTTGTTGAGGCCCTTCCTGTTTTTCACCGGCCCTCTACTTCCCGAAGCCTGATGTCCTTCTCCAGGGACTGGTCTCTCCTGACAACATGTCCAAAGTATGTGAGATGAAGTTTTCCCACCCTTGCCTCCAAGGAACATTCTGTTGTAATTCTTGCAAGACAGATCTGTTTGTTCTTTTGGTAGTCCATGGTACTTTCATTATTCTTCACCAGCACCATCATTCCAATGGTCTTTGGTCTTCCTTATTCAAAGTCCAACTTTCACAGTCATATGAGGGGATTGAAAATACCATCGAATGGCAAGTACTCATTCTACATGAGTTTTAAACTTTCATCATCTGCATTTTAAAGAAAAGAGACTGATTATATACTACTTCTCTCCACCTGTAAGATTCACACAGGCTCATGTATCCTTTGAACATGTTATCTTAAGTAGTGTGTGTGTGTGTGTGTTAGTTTATTTGTTGAGCTTGTCAAGATTTCTACCCACATAGTTTACTTAGACGAAATTCTAGTTGAGTCAATGGAACCCAGCAAAGGAAGAAGCTTTTGAAATGTTAGCTGCTTTGAAGTGATCCCATATATTTGTTTTAGGATTACCAATGATTCTTTATAAACTGAAAATACCGGGACCTTCTCATTCTAATACAAATCCTTCTTGTATGTAGCTGGTATATGTAGAAGTTGTTATTGTGTGTATTTTTCTTTTCCATATCCCATTTATTTAGAAGCCTGGTTGCTAGAAGCCTCGTCAGAAGGCAAGACATTCCCTAGGGCCTTACTGAAGAGGTATAATTATGGTCACTAGCAATCTCCTTAGACTCATTGAGCAGAATTTTCTTTGAATTTGTATCCACAAGAAAGTACTTGACAACACCACACTTCTCTTTGGAATAAATGTGAAATATTCAAGCAGAATAAGCATAATAATGAGTAGCTTGGCATGATTATGGCATAGTACACTTGAATAATACTGTTGGCGGATAGAATACGAATACCTCAGCTCCCTGCTTTCAATTTCCTGTGTTATCTCTTAAAGCCCAGTGAGAAGGAAAATGAAAACAACAGCAATAACAACAAAAACCCCAAACTACAGCGTACTGAAAGAGCGTTCAACTAGGTGGTAGCAGTGGTGTTTACTGAGCAATGCTACAGTTAGTCATCAATGCTGCCTTCTGGGGTCCACCATCCAAATGTGTAATGATGTTGTATTTCCTTGCCTCTCTGACAAGAAGGAACTAAGGAAGTATGGATAACTCTGGCCAGTGGCTTGGTAGTTAATACCGGGCAACCTCCTTCCAAAGGAGAGCCTTTCGTTACTGGAGGGCATCCTTTCCCAAGTTGGTTGTTGGTTTTCTGTCCAATCCTCCCCTACACAGCAAGCCAGCAACATTCCAGATGTGGTTGTTAGCTGTAACTGAACCCCTAGCTCACAGAAACTCTAAGTCTGCGAGGTCCATGGAATCCTGTCCCTCACCATAGCAGCAGCCACACCTCCACGCACATAAGAATGCTGTGTGGGCAGGAGGTGTACTGGCTGGGGACCGGATCCAGATTTTCCACATGGAAGAGGAGCATTCTATCCCGTAGCCACCATTGCGCCTATGTCCCAAATAGTGGTTATCAGTGAGATCCGTGATAAGGGGACAGTGCTAAGAGTATGCAGCGAGCCCTCTAGGGACATGTGACATGAATGAGAAATAAGTCCGTGTTTCTTAAGCCATTGAGATTTTTAAGTTGTTCCTTAGCACAGCGGAACACCTAGCTAGTTCTGACAGATTCCTGTTACATCTGATCTTTGAGGGATAAAATTTGCAAATATTACTTCAAAGTTAAAACAAACAAACAAAAAACCCTAAAATATATGAATTTAGATTAAACCAGTTTCAATGACTCCTTCACCCAAGGAGATTCGTGAAGAAAGTTCTCTTGTTTCTTATCACTGAAAATTCAAAATTTAGGGAACTTAGATGACAACCAAAGGCTTAGTGGGGCTGCAGATACCCAGCCATACACTCTCAGATGCCCTACTACGTGTGAGCAGCCACGCCGAGATCTTGTCTTGTCCTTTCATCATTTCTGAGTGAGTCTTCCTTTGTAGCAGTCTACTCATCGTCTTCTTTCACTTGAGCAACATCAATCCATGTTGGCCAGGCCAAAAGGAGGAAGCCATCCAATAGAAAGGTGCTGGTCATTGGTGACTAGTGGTTATGGTGCTGGGTAACTTAACACAGGGTCATAAGTTCGAAGCCACCAGCCTCCCTGCAGGAGAAAGGCAGAAGCTCACAGGGCAATGGTAACTTGTCTTACAGGGTTACTCTGAGTCAGTATCAACTCAATAGCAATAAATTTCATTTCTGATGTCATGTATACGCTTTGTACATGACATTTCTTGTAATTTTCATAAAAATCCTGTGTTGCCTGCATTGTTATCTCCAAAAGAGGCCTTAGCACTTTCCCCTACAGTTATCTAGCTGAGTTTTCCTTGTCCTAGGAGCTGACATCTAGTAGTGAAGTTCAAGGACGCACACAAGTGAGCGCCAAACATCCGTGGTGCTCCTGAATCCACACTTCTCTCCAGGACGGGGCTCAGGAGGGTGAAGCCCTTGAGTGGAATGATTCCTTTTGTTTGTTTGTTCTTCATTCTTTTCCCCCCTGATTTTCCTGTGGCTCCAAGAGATTGCCTTATTTTCATTTGTTAGTTTGTTGAAATTTGAAATCCCTGAACTTACTGGACAGGAGCCTTGGGGGAGTCATGGGTTGTGCCCTGGCTGCTTACTGCAAGGCCAGCTGTCCTGAAGGAGAAAGAGGAGGCTTTTCATGCTCCTAAGCAGTTACAGTCTTGGAGACTCAAAGGGCAGTTCTGCTTCGCCCATTATGAATCTACCCAATGGCAGTGAGCTTGGTGTTTTGGTTTGGAAACTTGTTGGATATAAGTATGAGTCCAAAGTCTCTAGGGAACAGAACATGAGGCAAAAGCTTGGCTGAGCACCTTAGTGAAATGAACAATTATGGGGAGTCAGGAGTGAGTGGCTTCAAAGCTATGTATCTATGTTGGAAGAAGTAAAGCCAAGTGTTCCTTAGCGGCAAGGATGGCAAGCCTGACATCTTTTGGACATACTGTCAAGAGAGACCAGCCCCTGGAGAAGGACATCGTATTTGGTAAAGTGGAAGGACAGCGACAAAGAGGAAGGCCCTCAATGAGACAGATTGATACAGTGGCTGCGTCCATGGGCTCAGACCCAGGAACAATGGGAGGATGGCAGAGCCCCGTGCAGTGTTTCCTTCCGTCGTGAATAGGGTCCCTATGGGTCTGAGTCATCTGGGGGGCACCTAGCCACAACAAGGAGTGGAAGCAAAGGAAGTCAGAAAAGGAAGGCGAGCAAAAGCAAAGGGTGCATTACGGCAAAGCTGCTGCTTTGTCTGGAAGGTAGATGACTGCTCAGTGTCAAGGGCCACCCTCCAAAGGGGCTGTGGGGAAACTCAGATTTGGAACAGTCGATGAGTCAAGAATGTGCTCACCAGTCCAGATAGGCAGGCAGGGAGGGAGCTTGGTAGATGGGTGGATAATGGGATATAAAGAATGTATTTACCAGTTCAGATTAGGCAGGGAGGGAGGGAGCTTCGTAGGTGGGTGGATGGGTGGGGTGGCTAGGCACATAGATGGATGAATCAATAAAATTCAGTTTTACCCTGTTATAGTTGATTAAGTCTAAGTTTGTCTTGGTCATAAAACTGTGAAGTCAAAAGAAAATGCTTTGAAACGATGATGGTAACACATACACAAATGTGATTGATATAATTGATGTATGGTTTGCTGTAAGAGCTGTTAGAGCCCCCAATAAAATGATAAAAAAGAAAAAAAAACGGTAAATCTTTACAGGGAAGAGTTATTTGTCAGAGGCTTGGAATCAGACAGGCTTGGACTTGAATCCCAGCCTCACTGAGTACATTTGACTTGTGACCTTAAACTTCTCTGACATTCCATTTCTTCATCTATAAAGTAAAATGTTTGTATGTCCTCAGAGCCTGTGGGAGGGAATGGATGGTAAGAACATGCGAAGAAAGGGCACAGTGTTGTTGTTTGTTAGCTGCTGTTGAGTCAGCCCTGATTTTTGGCAACTCCACGCACAGAGGGATCAGTTCATTATAATCCATCATGTGGTCATTCATTCATTTTCAAAAGTAGATCTCAGTCTTTCTTCCTAGTCTGTCTCAGTCAAGAAGCTGTGCTGAAACCTATTCAGCATCCCTGCCTCAGACAAGCCCCCACTGGTGGCCAGGTGGTACATTGGCCTGGAGTAGATCATAGTAGAATAACCTATGCTACTTTTAGGAGCTCTGGTGGTGCCATGGTTAAAGCATTTGGCTGCTCATTGGAAGGTCAGCAGTTCGAGTCCACCAGCCACTCTGTGGGAGAAAGATGAAACAGTCTGCTTTCATAAAAAGTATAACCATCATAAGCCTTGAGAGACCGGCTCTACGCTGTTCTATAGAATTCACATGAATCAATGGATTTGACAGCAAACGATGTTTGACTGGCAAGCTGTTATTGTTCACTCTACCAACCATGAGTCCTAGGGCAATGTTTCACACTTCAGAGGCACACAGTGGAAGGAAGTCTTCAGTTTCTGTTCCATCTCATCACCAGCATGGTTTTTCTCCAACACCTTTTTCTCATCGGCTACACTTCTCTGCATATTGATGGGTTTCGATATGGGTCATTATAAGCCAAAAGGGTTTCATTGGATTATTATGAAAAATGTACTGTGGAGTTAAAAAATAACATTCACAAATGTCAATTGTGCGGCCAATTCTGAGCCCAAACTAACAGGCATCCTCGCTAAACAGAGATCTTTAGTGGTGCTGTAGGTCCAGGGCTGGGCTGCTAATGGAAAAGCCAGTGATTCCAACTGACCAGCTGTTCCACAGGACGAAGATGAGCTTAGCTGCTTCCATAAAGATGTACACGCTCAGAAACCGTATGGAGCAGTGCAACTCTGTCCTCCAGGGTCCCCGTGCGGCTGAATGGGCTCGATGGCAGTGGCTTTCCTTGGGGGTTTGTGTAGCTGGACCACTAAGAAATCATAAGGCCATACTTGTGCCTGTCAAGTGGGCCTGCCGGTAGTGATAGGTGACGGGTCTGAACAAATGCTGCTGGCTCTGCAGTCAAGTTGCGGAGTTTCCAGGATCGATGTAATCTATGCCAACGCACCCTAGCTTAGGAGAAGAAATCATAAAACCCGGGAGGCAAAATAAGTGAGATTTGCACATATCTTTCTTGGAAAGTCCCAAGTGTGCCCCTTGTGACCTCTTAGAGATGGTCTCCGCTTTTATTCTGTTAACCTGCCGAGCACGAAGCACTGTCTGTGAGACTCCTGCGAAGCAACACGGTCCGCTTACGTGAGTCCACTGTGACAGCTCTGTTGGTTTCTAAACCCAACCCGGGATTGCGCATTCCTTTTCTGAAGGCAAGAAGAGCCACATTCAAAATTGGAGGAAAGACAGGAAAATGTGTAGTGAGCGATCTCTCGAACTAAAAATCAAAATCAAGTATTTGGTATTAGGTTCTGTACTGGTATCACCATTTCTCCACTTTTTAATGGGTTCAGGTGATATGTCGTAGACATACTTAATGAACTTCTACAAATTGAGTGAATTCCATCAATCGTGGGGCCATGTGGGCGCTGCACAGACAGACCCCTGTATAGACAAGTAGTTGAATGGGAGGCGGGGATTCCATTTTACCTGGAACAGTTCTTCAGCCCAAAGTGATTTCCTATGAGCAAGAGCATAGACTTTGGCCTAATGGTTCATCTAATACATAATAACTAGGTGTATTTCTTTTTCCCCGTTAGCCTTACAAATGCTGTTAGCAGCAACTCTGCACAGATGAACAGATTTAGTTCATTTACTCTTCCTTCCTTCCCTAGAGACATAATCCTCAGCCAAACAACTGGCAATTGTGAACATGATTAAGCAGTGGTAGACAATCAAGGAATTTTGGTGATGCCGGAGTTAAAGCACCCAACGGCTAATTAAAATGCTCCTGGTTCAAACGCATGGGCCTCTCCACAGGAGAAAGATGTGGCAGTCTGTGTCCCTCAGGGGTGACAGCTTGGAGACCCCGCAGGGACGTTTGATTCCATCCTGTGAGGTGGAATCAACGGTACCGCAGTGCGTTTGTTTGTTTTGTCTTTAGATTTGACAGCCCCTCTGGTTGGGAACGGGCAGCGGTAGATACAGTGCTCAATGAACTTCCTTCTTTCCCCCACATTCACCTGCAAGACACAAATGTGCAGTGCATGCAAGAGGCCAGGGAGGATGACAATGGCTTTATAGAATATCTTCCTTCAGGCGCATTTGGTCATCACTCTCATTTTACAGATGACAAAAATACAGAACCTCTGTGCTTGTCTTTGAAAATGTATCCTTTACGCGTTAGAATCGTCTTTAATCCTAATTGCTCGGAGTAGTTATTCAACAGAGCTTTTGAATTGAGCCATATCAAAAGATTTTTTGTTAGATTCCATTGAAACAACTCTGACTCCTAGCATGTCCTATGGCAGAGGAGAGCTCCCCATGGGGTTTCTTGGACGTAAACTTTATGGAACAAGATCACTGGGTCTTTCTCCTCCAGAGATGCTGGGTGGGTTCAAACCACTCACCTTCTGTTTAGCTACTTAGCCCTTAATCTTTGAACCACCAAGGCTCCTTAAAGCGAACATATATTTAGTACTATGTATACGATATCCTGCTAGGCATTTAAGAATTACAGAGGCAAGCACCATTCTTTCTGGGCCCTCTCAGCAAAACCATGAGGCAGTTTTCCTAGACCAAGAAAGTGACACCAGTTGGGATGACATCAGAACCAATTTGGAAAAGCAGGCAGAGACCCTTTCCCTGGCTACAATGGTGAATTGGCCAAAGACTCCAGTGTATGGCACATTTCAAATTGTTTACTCTCTGCTGATAACCAAACTTCTACATGTCTCCAGAAATGTGACTGATTAAAAATGCCTCCCTTTTTCCATTACCAGTGTAATTAGCATATGTCATAATGCCTGGCGCTTGTCTGGGCGCTTATTCTTTACCATCTTTGTTTGTGTCCCTTGAATCATTTGAAGCCCGATAGTTGCATAAGCCAAACCCCTAACTCACTGCCGCTGGTCAATTCTGATTCATGGTGGCTCCGTAGACAGAGTGCAACTGCCCCTGAGTCCTCAACTATTTTTGAGGTTACTATTTTTGAGGTTACTGAGTCCTCAACTATTTTTGAGAGCAGGTAGCCTCAATCCATAGTTACTTATGCCTCCAGGGCTTCTTCTAATTGCAGGAAGGAAGGTAAAATAAGGATTCCTATCATTTCAGAAATGTAACTAAGCAGGAGATAGAGTTGAATTTGGAACCCAGGTTTGAACATTCTAAATGCAGGCTTCCCATAAACGGGAAACACACTGGGTCACTTCTGGCTCTGCGCCTGTGAAGTCACCAGTCTGACCTCATTTCTAAGCTTTTCTTTTGTCTTTTTTTATTATGTCTTCTTTGTCACACATATTTTTCGGATTGCTCCCAGTTTTCTGGGGGAAGAGCATCCCCGTTCGAGTACCATTTCTATGCTCCTGTCCCTGAAAACTGAGCTACCAGCTTGAAGATGCAGTCTAGGAGACCTCACTGCTTGAGTCTCAGAAACAGAAAAGGCTTAAAACTACATTCATTCTTTCTCCACCATGGACTCCTTCTGCCGTCATAGCGAATGGCAACACCTCATACTTAATGGTTGAGATTCTAGGCATGCACTTCAAGGCGGCTCCCCTCCCCTGCAAGCCACTCAAGCAGTATATCCTATCTACCTCATCATCTCTGTGCGTATTCCTAATGCCAGGGGTCACGCCCTTATCAATTCTGAGATGTTCCTCCGTTGAGTTTTCCCGTAAGTGCTGGTCTTCTCTCTTCTGCCTCCCATGTTTTTCTGTGATTTGAGTGTTTTGCATAAAACTGGGCTTTCAGATGAATGCTCCAATGAAAGAGAGATATAAGCATATTCAACCCCAGTGGTTAGCAGCACTGCCAGAGCAGAGCAATGGTTTCAGTACATGTTTGTTGAATGACTGGATGAGTGAATTATTTAAGACGTAGAGAGAAAGGGCAGAGGATTACACTAGAAGACACAGCAAATCAAACGAAGGTGCCCTCACCGGAAATTATTTTTCTTTCAAATGAACTTCATAGTTTATACTATGGGAGATCTCCAGGCAACTCGCCAGAACTTACGTCATGAACACTGCCACTCTTGGCTCCATCAAGCTGTAAAATGGCATGGTTTCCAAAGTGACTAGACGCTTAGCCAACTCTGGATCATCCTCAAATAGTTTTCTGCGGCGAAGATCATGGTGAGGGATCATAAAAGGAACTCCCAAACCAAGAGTTTATTTTAGGCTTTGCGTGGGTTCTGTTTAATGAGTTTTCCATAAATGGAAAACCGAGTGGATCACTCATGTCTGCATACCAGAGAGAGCCAGCTCTGTTGCACGGGGCTGCCCGCATTGCGTAATGCAAAAGGAGACTGGCTGCAGGAAGTGTGTTCTTTTAATCTTCAGGAAGAAGCAGGTACCAGTGGAGTGCTTTAGTCAAATCGCTTGTTAGCTGAGAAATCGCCATAAGGGTGGCTTTGTACAATTGTTAGTCTTAACACGGGCAAAGAAAGGTCACTGCCAGTCCATCTGGGTTTGAAGAAGGCCTTAGCTGCTCTCCTAACGTTATGCCCTTGGGTCTGAATGAAAAATAAGCACTGTGGGGTTTGCAATAATCCTGTTTTGAACAATCCCAGAGAGCTACAGTTTAACTGAAAACAGAAAAGGCTTTCACCAGAAAGTAGTATTATATACTTCATGCCCTGAGTTTGAGTTCTGCCATCATGGGCCAGGTTAATGGGCCTTTCTAATAGTTAAGGTGAGACTTAAAGATAATAATGCTAAAACATCTTAACTTAGGTATTATACAATGCATTATAAAGTTTTTCATTCACTGCCTGGCACAAAGAAGAGTTGAATCCATAAATATTAGGATAGAATAGAAAGAACAAAATTACTTCTTCATATTGCCTTAAAAAAATCTGCCTCCATCACTATACCAGTCTACTTCAAATAGCATTGACTTTCGAAATTTTAAACGTTAAGCACCAAAAGTTAGATAATTAATCAAATAAACCAGTTAAATGATTTAATCATAAAAATTATATATATTTATCTTAAATATTCTATTCACACTTACAACCTTTTAATTGAACAGTTTTTTATCTCTATTTTGAGATATGGCTAAAACCTTTCTTTAGAGGCTGTGTCTGCTAACCAGAGTTCCATGCTGTCTTTCTTGTAAGGGATCTTCAGAAAGTTTGGGGGAAATTCCATAATCTTTTCATTCCATTTTCCCATGTACTTTGTGAAGCCTCTTTGTATCACCCATTCATTTGGGAACTTAATGACCAGTCTGATGACAGAATGCTTTCTCCATTTCCTAAACAACTGTCTCCACTACTCCGATTTCCTGAGTGATCGCATTCTTTGTCACTCATCTCCCTCCGGTCTTCCCAAAGCTTGCCACTTACTTAGCTTAGAAAAAATTGGGTTTGAGTTCTAGGCTTCTTAGAAGAATCATTGTTTTACGTTCCCATTTGATTTGTTTTCGTTCACTGAATTATTTCATGATAATGACAAATTTGACTAGCATGAATAGACTTAGCAGCAGGCATACACCTGACTCTTGTTAAGCACACAAGCACAACTCCTCCGCTAAGACCAGAGGTGAGATGATATTTTGGAGACCTGATATAGTTCAGGGCTCACAGTGTGGGGGCATCACTTTATTTGACAGATATGTGTGAGTCTGCAAAGCCACGTAAGTGATGTTAGTAACAAGGTTTTTTCTGTAACTTGGGTTTCACAAGGAAAACAAGTAGAGAAAGAAGTAGGTAGCAGGGTGGTGTTGTTTGCTGCCATCGAGTTGGTGCCGACAAGTGACCGTGGGTACAGCAGAACAGAACACTCGTGGGCCTGCGTCATCCTCACAGTTGATAGGTTTGAGCCCGTCGCTGCAGCCGCTGTATCAATCCACCTCATCAAATGGCTTTCTCTCTTTCACTGTCCTACTTTACCCAGCATGACGTCCTTTCCCAGGGACTGGTCTCTCCTGAGAACGTACTGTCCAAAGTACTTGAGGCAAAGTCTTGCCATCCTCACTTCGAAGGAACATCCTGAGAGATCTGTTTGTCCTATTGGCCGTTCATGGTACTTTCAGTATTCTTCGCCAGCACCCTAATTCAAACACATCAATTCTTCTTTGGCCTTCCTTATTCAATAACCAACATTCACATCCATATAAGGTAAAGATGCCCCGGCTGAGGTCAGGTGCACCGTAGGTCTCAGTGACATCCTTGCTGTCCAATACTTCAAAGAGGTCTTGTGCCACCGATTTGCCGCAATGCAATATGCTGTTTGGTTTCTGGACTGCTGTTCCCATGAGTATTGATTGTAGATCCAAGCAAGATGAAATCCTTGACAGCTTCAATCTTTTCTCCATTTGTCATGATATTGCCTAATGGTCTAGGTAGTGAGTAAGAGCAAGACAATTGTCTCCAGTCAGATAATTAACAAATAACTAGTTTCAGTCCAACTACAGACTATAAAGGGTCCTTTAGGGGCCAATTAATTTAACCCACTTTTCTCCTCTACCTATTACTATCATCATCTTCGGCTAACTCTTGATAAGGAAGAATGAGAAAAGTAGAATGTACTGGGCTTTTGGCTGGATTTTAAATGGAAAATGCTTTAATACTGAAAGTCAATGTAGGGGTCAAAA
>NW_022103896.1:20476034-20477464 GCF_000313985.2 Echinops telfairi
GCTTACTCAACAGTAGCCCTCAAGACAAAGGAGTTTCCTCAGCTCTCTGAGCCAGGCCTCTTAAAAACAAACAAAACCTTCAAAAGTGGCTTTCCAGGAAATCAGAAGCCAACAAGAGGAGGAAAAAAGTATTTCTTCATTGCTTGGTCATGCAAAATTGCATTGGGAAAACCTCATTTCTCAGCACTGAGCATCTTCGAAAGACGGGAGCCAAATTCACATGAGGGCACTTGAATGCGGTTCAAATGACCATTCAAATGACCAGCGAGGTACAGAAGTTGTCATTTCACCTCGCTTGCTTCCTTCATAGTATTTACCATTATTTGTAATGATATGCATCTTCACTCATTTGCTGTCTGTCTCCTCTCTTAACTGTGAGCTGTAGGCAGACAAAACACACCTGTTTTGTTCATCATCATCTGCTAAATTTCTTCCACAATGTCTGATACACATTGGGTATTTAATAAATAGGTATTCGCTGAATACATAGATTAGCCTACTTATGAAAAATTCAGATCAAATCAGAATTTTCACCTAGTATTACTCCATTCAAGGAACCTTGGTGGTACAGTGAGCTAAGCTTGGGGCTCATCATCTCAAGGTAGGCAGCCCAAACCCTTCAGATACTCCAAAATACCATGATGAGGCTGTGTGCTGTCATTAAGATTTAGAGTTGCAGAAACCCCTGTAAGCAGTCCTCTGTACTACCAGGTTGCTGGGAGTCAGCAAACTCAATGGCAATGAGCTGAGTGAGGCTCGTGTTGATCCTCCCCATTCTGAGCCAAGAACGGTCCCTGTGAAAATCAAGAACATACTTTTCCCAGAAACTCCCAGGTCAAGGGCATTTTCTGAAAAGACCACTGAACCAAACCCATTTTTGTGCTTTATTCTCTGTGTGGATTGAGAGTTCTTTATAGCAAATAAATGTATGGGTTGTGGGGTTGTTGTTGTTTGTTTGTTTTTTTTTTACAAATGTTGGTTAATAGAGCAATGGAACTAGTTGAGATGCCTTCCCTTTAATCTTCTGATTTAGCAATTCATACTTAGTCCAATCAGACCCCAAGCTTGCCATGTTTCAGTAAGAAATCAATGATGGGATTTAGATAGAACTACCTTATTGCTTATGAAATGGCCATTCTTTGACTTTCCCACCCTGATTCAAAGGGCGTGCTGTTTCTCAAGCTTGGTATACTTTTGTTAGGGTATGAGGGTTCTGTGAGATTCACTGGGTTCTGCAAAGAAGTGTTTGGAAAAATAATGACGGTGTTTGGGCTGCTACC
Source organism: Echinops telfairi (assembly GCF_000313985.2). NCBI lineage: Eukaryota > Metazoa > Chordata > Mammalia > Afrosoricida > Tenrecidae > Echinops > Echinops telfairi. Next base: position 20,477,315 of record NW_022103896.1, read on the forward strand.
TCTCCAAATCCTGAAATAGTGTTGATCCCTCTTCCAAACACAAACAATAAAAACCCAGGAAACCACCTCTGCACACAACCAGTGAGATTTGTGTGTGTGAGTGTGAAGAACTGACCTCAGGGCTCTCTTGAAGACCTTCTGACCGGGGGG
>NW_022103896.1:20478607-20498331 GCF_000313985.2 Echinops telfairi
GAGCTTTCCACTCCAGTTATTGGTGGTCCTGCACTGATTTAACGGGTTTGCCTGTGAGCGTTCTCCGTCTTTGAGATCAAGCTACAGGAGGCAACGATTGCTGTTGTGTACTTCTTCCAAAAAACGCTTCTGGGGTGATGCATTTCATCAGGCACCAAGGTCACAGGGCTTTTCGGGTAGTAGAGGACTTTTTCAGTGTGACGCCTTCGTCGAGCAGAACCTTCCTGCTTCCAGGCTAAGTTCTTGACCGTGCCTTCCCTTCCTTTCTCCTCGTAGTTCCTCGACATCTCCGTTAAATGGACCTTCCAGGAAACCTTTCCGCCAAAGTACCTTCATTATGACTCCGAAACCTCTCGTCAGCTGATGTGTGACAAATGTCCTCCCGGCACCTACTTAAAGCAGCACTGTACGGCAAGGCGGAAGACCCTGTGTGCCCCGTGCCCGGACCACCACTACACAGACACGTGGCACACCAGTGACGAATGTCTGTACTGCAACCCAGTGTGCAAGGAGCTGCAGGATGTCAAGCAGGAGTGCAACCGGACCCACAACCTCGTGTGTGAATGCCAGGAAGGACGCTACCTCGAGGTGGAGTTCTGCTTGAAGCACAGGGCGTGTCCCCCTGGCTATGGAGTGGCACAAGCGGGTACGTATCAGCTCTCAACGCACGCAGCGTTCCTTAGGGTTGTGCAAAGTCAGGTTGTCGTGAAAGATTGGGGAGCCCTTTTTTGTCCTCCTGATGCCATTCCGGGACAGCACCTCGCCATGTTCACATGGAACCGACTAGGGATGGTCGGTACACCTGGACGGCTGTCCAAGGAACATTTCTCAAAGGAATGCTTTGCACTCCAGGGCAATTTAGTGACAAATCTCAAAGGCAGCAAATTGTTCTCTAATGAGATGCATGATGGATTGCTCTTTTTTAAAGGAACATGCAACACGTTGCACGCTGTCTGGTTGATAGATACTTCTACGTTTCACTTTCTCCTGAGTAGCTTCAAACTGCAGTTCTTTTTGACAAACATCAGAAATGTTAATTGATACCAGGAGGGTAATTGTGCTGATATTAATGAGGCTCCAGAGTACTAACAATGAGCGGTTATAATTAATTATGTAAAAAATGAGAACGGCTAGGGGAAATGCATTTCACTATTAAAAATGAAGCTAGTTCTTTCCCTGGCAGGAGAGTTGAGTGTCTGGGAGGGTGAAGACGGTAGCCGCGTCTCTTCAGTGAGCGTATTCTTTATCTCAGACAAAACAGATTGTCAAGCCAAGAGCAAGTGCTCATCCATAAACAATTTCCTGCATTCTGAACAGCGTGGGCTAGGACCGGTGTACATTGAACCTTTTAAATGAAGCCGCAACCCATGTTGTTTCTCTCCCATTCACAATGCCCCCAGCGAGTCCATTGCCTCTCGAGATGGGGACATTAAGAGCGTACCATTGCTGTTCTGGAGGAGAGTCATGTGAACGAATTCTGAATCCTCAGAGTAGAACAGGGTTTCATACACTGACTACGAATGGCATATGGGTTGGATACTTCTTAACTCTGGGGAGCTGTCCCATGCATGGTAGACTGGTCTCTCTTGACCCAGCAACACCCATTGTCCAGTTAGGGTGACCAAAAAGCTTCCCAGACATGCCAGAAGCATTCCTCCTGGAGAGCCACTGATTTAGAAGACATTAATTATTTGTAAAGGAACCCTGCTGGCCCAGTGGTCTGGTGCTGGACTGCCGACCTCAGAGTCTGCAGTTCAGACATACTGGCAGCACCTCACAGCTGAGTAACAATTTATGATCTTAAAGATTATAACTTAGAAACCCTATGGGCCAGCTCCATCCTATCTTTTGGAGTTGCAATGAGTTACAATCAGTAGTGGCGTATAGAATGTAACTTATTAGATGGCAAATACGTTATATTTAGAGCTTGAATTGCATGAACTTGACTTAAAATAACTCTACTATTATAGCTTGAGGGACAACTTAGCAGTATTTCCTTGTTTTATTGGATATTACTATGGGGCAACAAAGCTGAGCCAAGTTGTAGCAGGTTGAGGGTGACGGGGGTGGGGGTGGGGGTGGGGGAATCATCCAACACAAATAAATCCATTTTCATAATTGTGAAAAAATAAATAAAGCTATTTAATTCAATTCTCAATAAGTTATGCATTCAGGGAAATGAATTAAGCATGAGCTATGCAGCCTGAAACTAAAAGAGTCTGAAAAATAATGAGAATAGCAAGGATCTTCCTTGCGTAAACAGGAAAACTGTATTTGTGGAATGAAGGAAGCAGGCAGTCAGCAGACCGAGGGCAAGGTAGAGATTTTATTTCATGGCACCACCAAACCCAAACCCAACCACTGCTATGGAGTTCATTCTGACTCATAGCCACCCTTCACAGGGTTTGGGCGTGGGGTGTGGGGGGCTGTAACTCTTTATCTTCGTGCTGCTTCCTCTCATCTTCCAAGCCACTTGTTCCTAGTATTTTAGCAGGGAAAATGCCATAGAAGCTTTGTCCAGATACTCCAAAACTCACTGCTTTGAATCTTTGTGGACTTATAACCACCCTAGAGGACAGAGTAGGACTGCCCTGGTGGGTTTCCAAGACTATGATTCTTTAAAGGAGTAGATAGTCTTGTCTTTCTCATGAGGAATGGCTGGTGGTTTCGAACTGCTGACCTTGCAGTTAGCAGCCCAATGTGTAACCACTAGCTCTGCTTATATACTGTATGATGTAGTGTGAGTTCGACCTCGCTGGTAAGTTTGAATGACCAACCTCTCAGTTAGTAGACCAATGCCTAATCCCCAGTGCCACCCAAACAGGACCTACAGAATTATTCCTTCCTAACGTCCCACACAGTGGTTCCTCGTGGAGAATAAGAGATTTCCAGCCCAAGGGAAGGAAGGAATATGATGTATTATTCATATTCCTTATTAAATAATATTTATTCATATTTCTTCTTAAATTGTGTTTACTAATCTTTCATCTAGTTGTTTTCTTAATTTTTAAAACGTCAGAGTCCTTCCTCTCCAGAATTGATGTATTTGCTTCCTATGTGCTGACCGTCAAATTCCTCTGAGATCACTGCTCTCTAGTGTGGTAAATTTTGCAACTGTAAGGTAGACTCTTTCTCATTAGGGAGGTTCACGTTTTGCTTCAAAGCTTAACAGACTGTCAGTTTTACATGCCACAAGACATACACCTTTTGTTTCAATGAATCCACGCCAATCACCTCAATGCCTCATCACTTCTTTTCAGTAGATAGTATTTCCATTCTTTCTTTTTCCCTGGCCCTTTGTACGTCTCTTTTATCTTAAATGGTTGATTACTCTAACCTGGGGTAATTCCATTTCAGACATGAAGAGTGACTAAGGGCCAAAGTCTGGCATTTCCAAAAGCCTCTATCTGGAAAGTAAGCCCAGGCTCTTTTATGATTTTGAATTTTGTTCCAAATTTTTCACCCTCTCTATCCCAGACCTTCTAAAGTAATCCTTTCTGAAGAATGGGAAATGGTAGCTGGGCACCACCTAGTTTTTCTGGTCTCAGAATTTTCCGTTGCTATTAATAAGGCATAATCGTTTTATTTATTGATTTTATTTTTTATTTATTTATTGATCTATTTTAAAGATTCTAGCATGAAAGAGGGAAGTCCTATTCAAAGAGTTATTTAAAATAAATCTTCTGACTTGACTAAGAACATCCCTCCTATCATTTTTTGATTCCTCTTGCCAAGCAACTTTCACGACTTACCTAGAATAGTATTTTATGCACAAGACCTCAATAGGATGCCCAGGAAGAACCAAACACACATCTCTATTTCAAACACAAAGGCATACCTCAAGAATGTTTTTCCCCTGCAGAACTTGTGGCAAGGGGCTATAGGAAATTTTGATTCTTATTCTCAATATTTTAACAGTGAAAAAATATCATCGAAACCTTGTCCAAATAGCTCTGCTTATGATACTCTATGATTTGATATGGGGTTGGACCCTGCTTAAGCATGAGGGATGTAATAATCTTAGTATTAAAAAAATACCCCAAAAGACTTCTTTGTGAGGCAGAGGTTGCTAGGATATTGTCACTGCAGGGCTTTGGCATGGCATTTGATGTGCAAAAGTTTTAGGCCTTTGTTCTCCTCTCTCCTTGTTATTTACCACCCCTTAGTTAATCATACTGGTCCATGCATCACCAATCCCTTTAAAAAGGAAAGAGGCGGAAGATGAAAGTAGACCCAATCCTACCCACTCCTTCATTTTAAGCCGGTTTTGGTGAAATATACAATGAGTAGGAGGTTGACATTATTAATAAACCAAGTTTCAATAAATGAGTTTAATAAGTGAACTAACATTCTCTGTCTCTTTTGTACCTGTTATCCTGGTTTAGCACTAATTGGCCAGTAACAGCTATATTTGAACCTGGAAGTCTAAGTCTGTTCAGTTAGCTTACACTAGATGGAGATATTTTCATATGCAAATACACTATAATACATAACATGTCCATTCATAATAGAGTCAAGTATTTGAAGATACTTATTTTTAATAGGATTATTACTTGATGGGTTCAAGTTTTCCTACCAATGATTTTTCCAAATTTATCATGTATCCTTCTCGTATTCAATAAAAATGCTCCTGTACTCACCCTTCCCTGAAGCTTTTAACAAGCTTACGCTTCCCCACAACAGTTTAGGCAAACGGTCTATCATCTTCTATTTACTATGTAACTTAACTGCGGGCTTCCACTTTTGCATCCGTGCCCAACTTTATTACCCCCTTCAAAAGTTTATGGTAGTGTAGTGAATTTTTACTTTTAAGCTTAGCATAGTTATGAGTTACACCATAATTAGAATTCAGGCAAGAAAGACCTTCACTAGGAACCCACTGGAATTTAATGGCATGGTGTTCAAAGGGCAGTAATTTATGAAAATGATATTACTATAGCGGACACACAGTGGCAATCTTCATGATTTTTCCAGAAACCAGCGGGTGAAGAACCATGTAGAAAACAAGGCAGGGCTAATGACAATCCAACTCTGCCCGCTGTCTGCTGAAATTCAGGCAGTGTGTTGTAGGCGACAACAGCACATGGTGTTGGTGTGACGATGAGAGAAGACTGCTGAAGAGCTCGCGGTAGAAGCTTTATTCAGTCTCTCTCATCAACAGAAGAAGAAAAACACCTGAAATTTGGGGCAAGGTAACAGTAGCAGTGTGATGTGCGTCAAAGGTCTTTCTAGAACTGCATTAGGACAGTATCTACAGTGAAAATATTGGAGAGGAAGGTGCTAAATTGCTTGGTGTTTTCTGCAGGAACCCCGGAGCGGAATACAGTCTGCAAAAGATGTCCAGATGGCTTCTTCTCAAATGAGACCTCATCTAAAGCAGCCTGTCGAAAACACACAAACTGCAGTGCCCTTGGCCTCCTGCTCATTCAGAAAGGAAATGCCGTGCACGACAATATGTGCTCTGGGGACAGTGGATCAAGTCCAAAATGCGGAATAGGTAATTATGCTTTAAACAGCGAAGCCTTTGCAATGATTTGTGTATCTTTTTAGTTGAGCACAAGGCCCAAGGACTACCCGGTTTGTGGAAGTTTCATTTTCCTGCGTTTGAGTTGTAACCACCTAAGATTATTCTCTGTGCATCATTACTAAAACCACCATGAAAAATCCTTCCAAAAATTCGTTACCTTCTCAGAGATCACACTCCACATCCAAAATCTCTACCATCCCTTTTCATAGTCAAATCAAATAGCTTTCCTGGGTAGAAGGGTGATGTAAAGTTTGTGTCTGAGGCCAAATGAATAGTATCCACATTGCATGTGTGGGCTTCAAAAAGTCCATGGTAAGATTCCATCACCTTTCAATTCCATGTACCCACGAACCTTTTTAAGACTCCTTGTAGAATTTTTACAGTCATGAATTTTCCTTGCTTTTAAGAATGTCTATTTTCAGCAAAGTATAAATCAACAACCAGGAAGTTCAGTGGCACACAGATTTTAGAAATACACAGTTGGTGTTGTTCTTTGTGAAATTACTGCATCGATAGCATGGAAGTTCCAAATTTCGGAGGGTTGTGCTAAATTCTTTTCCCAGTAAGGGTCAGTATCACCAAGGTCAAATTATCTGCAAGCACTTGATGTCAGCCCCCGATCAGTACCAACACTCGTCTAGTTCCAGACCAGCCCCGCAGAGACCACAATGGTCACGTTGTTTGAGTAGTGTCAAAGTGCTCATGATCTGTAAGTCAAGCCATGGAAAAGTTTGATTCTGCTCATGCATCTGTTTGTACAAAATAAAAATTTATAAATCATAGGAATATGGGTTAGGGGACTTAGATTCCAACCCATTTTCAACATATTTTCACTATGCAATTAAGTCTCAGACACTTCATTTATGGTAGTTTGAGCATATAGCATTACCTGTTACACATTTTCCCTTAACCTCACTATTCCAGAACTATTGTACTGAATTGCATCATTTCTACACAATATATGTGTGGGTGAGTTGTTTGAAAAATAACTACATTGAGGAAACCTATGTGAGGCGGCCTTTCCTTGTTTTGTTTTTTCAAAGCCATCTTATTGGGAGTTAATACAGATATTATATCATTCTATAGTTGTCACATCAAGCAGTATTATACAATTGCTACCACAATCAGTTTCAAAACATTCTTTTCCTTCCCCAACTCCTTGACATCAGTTCCCTTTTACCCCCACACTCCGCGCCACTCCCCCCAATCAAGAAACCCTTATTCTACTTGCTCGCCCTATCGGTTCATCAATCCTGGGTCTCATCTACTGAAAAACAGAAAAATAAACAAAAATGCAAGAGGGTGATCCCCCAGTGACATAACACATCTGAGAAAGACCCCAATACGTCCAAACAAAAAAATGCAGAATATGCTGAAAACCAGGTCAGGCCTAACATGCATCAGAGGGGGATCTACGGACTCAGTTTTAACCGCTGTTATTTGAAGGATGAATTAAGGAAGAGAAATGAATCGCTAGGCATCTTCTAACTTTGACATCATTCCTTATTTTGCTTTTTATGATTCATCAAGCACATATGATATTAATGAACAATCATCTCACTATGAGCTTTATTCCTTAGAACCATATGTGAAGGTTGCCAAGGGTCCCATACAAGGTTTAAGCCGAGGCCTGACAGACACACCCCTGTCTTACACCTTGGGTTATGCTTGCCTTAACTAGATCCCCTGAACCTTGCACTTCTTTTCTAAGTGGCTTGTGTTTGTTTGCCTGTTTCACGTGTGTGTTCATGCATGCAGCCATGTCCTGCCTGTCCCCTAGAGTGGACTGTAGGTTAGTGGGCGTGCATACGGTATCATTCCACATTGCTTTACACGTGTGTTTTCATAATAGTTTGGAACTACCCTGTGGGCACTAAGCAAACCTTCATAGGATGGAATGTTGACATTAAGTTTTATAATTCATTTGGGGATGCAGTTTATTTATGTCAATATTCTCTTTGACATTTATTGGACTCTTGCCCCCAGAATGCTCACATGAGAATATGAATGAGCCCAGTTAGGTGGATAGTCTGCCACTAAGAGCAGCTCACAGAAGGTTGATTTTGTTCAAGCTCCGCATTTTTGCGCTCTTGGTATCTTGGGAAGCCCAAGTGCCTTGGGTTTAGAAATCTTTTTGTTAATGTCCAATCGATTTCCAAGACTTTACTAGCTGAGTAAATCTTCTTGGTTTTTCCCCTTCACAGATGTCACTTTATGTGAAGAGGCATTCTTCCGCTTTGCTGTTCCTACAAAGGTGACCCCTAATTGGCTCAGCGTCCTGGTAGACAATTTGCCCGGCACCAAAGTCAATGCGGAGAGTGTAGAGAGGATAAAAAGGCGACACAGCTCACAAGAACAGACTTTCCAGCTGCTGAAGTTATGGAAGCATCAAAACAGAGACCAAAACATGGTCAAGAAGATCATCCAAGGTACAGTAACCTGGGAAAACAAATGAGAGGCTCTTGTATCATAACATTGGACCAAGACGGTGTGCTAGTTGACTTGTACAGGTGATGACTCCCTCTGGAATCATTGTTGGACTGAGAAGAGCTTCCACCTGCGTACTGTAGATGCTCCTCTAAGCAGCCATCCGAGGTTAGGTGACGTTGCCCCTCCCCAGGGTTTCCTGTTGTGCTTTGTAAGTGTGCTGACTACTCTGAAAAAAGAGAGACTGTGTTTCACATGTGGGGCTAGATCTATTTTGCTTCCAGAGTGTTTTATTCGACTTCCCCTGGCCTCCCTAGGAGAAGTCCTTCAGCCACTTCAGGTCTCAGCAGGCATTTCTGCCTTGTATTTCTTCAGTAATTTTCTCCAGAGAGGCTCCAGGTATCTTACAAATACCCTCCCATTAATCCTCACAACGTAGCTTATGTTTAAATTACCATTTTAATAGCCTATGTTATAAGGATTAATGAGAAAAGGTCTGAAAACCATATAAAGTTCTTGGAGGAAAGAACTGGTTTAAAACCAAGTGCTCTTGTATTTTAGGAGGTTTATAGAGCATCTCCTCTAGAAAGAGTGAGAGAGATGATGAGGGAGGGAGTGTGCCTATTTGTGGTGGGGAAGCATCCCAAGGGAAAGCATGGGGCTCCTAAGTACAGCGTGGACGATAAGATTTAAAAAATACAGAGGAAAGGATTCCAACTTCAATTAGCATCAGAAGACATGCCCATACAAAATGAGGGAAGGTTTTCCTATCACAAACAGTGCCCATAGGAAACTCAAACTGTTCTTCACTAATGGCTACGTTACGACATAACCCTACACTACACCAGAGGCCTCACACATACGAAACCAGGGCACCAGATAGTAGGAGTTCCATGCTTGGCAGCGGAATGCTTTTGCTTGTGCAAAAGGGTAGGCCTTTCTTCTGCTCTTGGCAAGCCCAACGTGCTCTTTGAAAGTATAATTAGCCCTGAAGCGAAAAGGAAAGAAAGTACAAAACCAGACTGTTAGAATCGGAAGGATCCAAACCCCCCATTTTATAAATGAGGACAATTCAACCCAGAAAGATGAACTGCCTTGCCTTAGGGCTCACGTATACGAAATGACTCATGTCATTAATACAAACATTAGTTTCACTCACCCTTATGTTTATGCCGTACTTCATCACGGAAATAAATCCTCTCTAGCCTGTGTATATTCTCCAGTGCTTTGGCCTCATACTACTGGGTTTTAGATAGTCCCTTCAAACATCATGACCCCCTGATGTGATCTGATTTAATAAAGCATGGTTGAAGAAACTATTTTCAATCGTGCACGCACTCTGAGATCAACTAATGAGAGTTGGTATTACAAATGGATGTCTATTGTTTTGAAATGTTAGGGATTTAGTTTCAGAAATCTTATCACCTCTTCTTAGGGAACTGAGAGAATGCGTGTGATTTTCAATGGTTAATTTTTCAAAGTTAGGTGCTTCTCAGAAAGCTTTGGAATCGGGTGTCAATAATGCTTAGCTGCTAACCCAAAGGTTGGGGGTTCACGTCCATCTCAGGTGCACTTCAGAAGACAGGCCTGGCAATCTACTTACGAAAAAGCCACCGTTTACACTCAATGGAGTGAAAACGGAGTCCCCTGACACGTAGCATCTCCATGAGTTCGAATCAGCGCCCTGGCAACTGACGTAGCAAAGCTTTGTTGGATACCCAGAATGCATATATCCCTATTGCAGTACAAAATTATATTTACCTCAGCCCTCAGAAGCAGTGATACACAACCACCACCACCACCACCCCCCAGCACCAAAGAAAGCCCATCCTTTCAATCATTTCAGTCCTGAGAGAACCTTTGGCTCCAGGCTGGTTGTGTGGTGGACGTTGGATAAATACTAATCACATCGCCCTCTCTTTGTGCCTTGCTTTCCACAGACATTGACCTCTGTGAAAACAGTGTGCAGAGGCACATTGGCCATGTCAACCTCACCTTCCAGCAGCTCAGCAACTTGATGGAAAGCTTCCCGGGGAAGAAAGTTGGCACAGACGACATTGAAAGGACCACGAAGACATGCACGTCCAGTGAACAGATACTGAAGCTGCTCAGCCTGTGGAGAACGAAAAATGGCGACCAAGACACCTTGAAGGGCCTAATGCATGGACTGAAGCACATGAAAGCATACCATTTGCCCAAAACTGTCACTCAGAGTCTAAGGAAAACCATCCGGTTCCTGCACAGCTTCACCATGTACAGGTTATACCAGAAGCTCTTTTTAGAAATGATAGGGAACCAAGTCCAGTCAGTCAAAATAAGCTGCTTATAAATGGAAGCGGTCACTAGCCTGTTTCCTCCCTAGGAGTCAGATCCGATGGGCACGTGAACTGTTTCTCAGGCACTTGAAGGGGGTCTAGTGAGTCCTTTCTCACCACCAATGCCTACCTTTTCCCCCCACCCCCCAAGGCACTACATGAAACTATGATGTGGAGAAAGAACCAGGGCTCCCCAAAAGTTTAATAAACACCAAATCGTGTATCCACCTGTCAGATCTGGTCCAATAGCTACTGACTATATTTTCCCATATTACTGCTTGCAGTAATTCAACTGGAAATAATAAACTAGACTCTATTGTCCCTTACTAAATATGGGAATGTCTAACTTAAGTAGCTTGGAGATTTCAGCAATGCTAGAGGCTTTTATTAGAAAGCCCTATTTTTTTTTTCTGTAAAAGTTACTAATATATCTGTAACACTATTTCAGTATTTGCTATTTATATTCACTCGGATATAAGGTTTGTATATATTATCATCCGAAAGGGAAACTGTGTAAGACAATTTTAGAAAGAAAAAAAATATGTTCTGTTTATTATTGTGACAGGTGAAAGAAATGAAATATATTTTTTAACGGAAAGTGTGTAGCATTTTCTAATAGGTACTGAGATTTTTCTATGTGGAGTGTTTATATAATATAATTTTATCTGTATAAGCTGTTATATCAATGTATAGAACATTCATTATTTAGTCCCTTGTTTAATGTTGGAAAGTGTATGAAATATAAGTTATCTGAATATTAGATGCTCTGAGAAATTAAATGTACTTTATTTAAAAGATTTTATGATCTTACAATATAAGCAACATCATTAAAGTTTTCAAATTATTTTTCATTGCTTTTCCTCTGGTTTTCATTTGAATGAGACCCAGTCTTCATAAGTATCCTTGTTCTTGAACTTCTTGGCCCACATAGGAGATGCTAAATATGCAGATTCTGTGGGCCATATCTTGAACAACTTTGGGCAAGCAGTTATATCCATTTTTATATAAAGTAACTATATTGCACTCAATTTGGAGAACTTATGAAATCAGGCTTAGTATTACAGGTGGGGTGGCCCACTTATAGACCAAACTCATTAAATTCTTTTAGTTTCATGTAGTAGAATCTGACAGGACTGAAAGAAAAGAAGAAAATCAGCTAGGGTCGCAGTGAGTAGACACCCCATCCCACCCCCACCCTCAATCTATCTCCATATCCTGATCTCCAAGCCCTGTGAATTTGTACTTCGTTGGCCAAACAATGGTTTTTGCCAATGCTTAGGATTTTGAGATGAGGAGATCTTCCTGGATGATCCAAGTGGGCCACAAAGCCAAAGAGAGGTGTTTTCAGAAGACACTGACTTGAGAAGGTGTGAAGGTGGAATGGGAAGTTCGTACTTAATATGCAATGTGAATGCTGATGGATGATTGTGAGGTGCCTCTGAGTAGGTTTCAACTCATAGCAGCTCATTTCTGCACAGTCTTCCTCTAGGTGAGCCCACAGCTACAGTCACTGTATCGGTTCATCTGGCTGAGGATCTGCCTCATTTTGTTGCTGATCCTTTCCATTTCCCAGCATGAAGTCCTTCCCAGGGACTAGTTCCTCTTGATAACACCCCAGAGTATGTGAGGCAAGTCTCACTGTTCTTAGTTCTGTGGAGCATTCTAGCTATACTTCCATGACAAATTTGTTTGTTCTTCTGGTAAGCTATGGAACATACTACCCTTCATCAATGCCATAATTCAAAGGCACCAATTCTTCAGTCTTCCCTTTTCATTACTCAGCTCTGCATGCAAAGAAAACACACACACTGCCAGTGAGTGGCATATCTATGCCCATAGCAAATCTATATAGAGTGTCTGAGACTGTAAATCTTTACCGGAGCAGAAAGATTCATCTTTCCTCTGTGGAGTGGCCTGTGGTTTTCAAACGATGCCTGTGTTTCCATTAGCAACTCAACACCTAATCCACAGTTCTACCAGGTCTCCTTTTGAATTCCTATGAGGCAATCAAAAATATCTTGGCATAGGCCAGGCACACCTTAGACTTCAAAGTGACAAAGTTGATAGCTGAGAAAAAAAAATTCAAACCCAAACTCACAGCCATACAGTCAATGCCGACTCATCGCGACCCCAAAGGACAGGGTAGAACAGCCTCTGTGAGTTTCTGAGATTGTAACTCTTTGAAGAGTAAAAAGCCCTGTCTTTCACCCACAGAGCAGCTGGTGGTTGTGAATTGCTGACCTTGTGAACAGTGGAGATAGCTATATAAAAATCTGTGTCTTGCTCACAATTTTCCTTTTGTTCTATCTATCCTGTAGCTTCTTTCCCTTCTTTTTCTGACATCTATTGTGTTTGTTCAAATCTTCAAATTCTTCTTCCTTGGTACACTTGTGATTTAGTACTTATCAAAATTGTTATTTGTTGCTCAAATGTGCTAACTCTCATCTGTCATTAATCAGAGTCAAATAGTTGTTGTTAGGTGTCATGGAGCCGGTTCCAATTCAGTTTCCTTGAAGGCCTTTCTCTTTGTCACTACTCCCCAACTTTACCAAGTGTGATGTCCTTTTTCAGGACTGATCTCTCCCGACAACATGTCCAAAGTATGTAAGACAAAGTTTCCTCATCTTTGCCTCTAAGGAGCACTCTGGTCGTACTTCTAAGACAGACTCATTTGTCATTTTAGCCACAATGCAATTACACCAATTCTTCTTTAGTCTTCCTTATTCAATGGTCAACTTGCACACAAATATGAGACAATTGAAAATCCCGTGGCTTGGGTCAGGCATTCCTTAGTTCTCAAAATTACATACTTGCTCTTCAATATCCTAAAGAGGTCTTGTGCAACAAATTTACCCAATGCTATGCATCTTTTGATATCTTGATTACTGCTTCCCTGAGCATTAATTGTAATACAAGCAAAACAAAATCCTTGACAACTTTCTCCATTTAACATGATGTTACCTATTGGTCCAGTTGTGAGTCAAATAGTATAAAAACACAAAAAATAATCATATATTGACTTATATGTAAAGACCACAGATATTTCCAAGTCCTCTCACAAATTTTTATACTATTTTTGTCATAACCTATATTAATTTGTTCTATAAACATACCACACTGCTTTTGTTATATATCTAGCCATTTATCATTATGAGCAATAAAAAATAAGGAAAGAAAAATTAATTTTAATCTTCACTTTTTCTAGTTGGAGCTTCATTTGTTTGTATAGACCTAGTATTCAGCTGAATATTATATTCTATCTGCCTGAAAAATTGCTGTTAGGCAGGGATCTGAAGAGAAACAAACCAGGACACATGATTATAGATATATATATGAGGATAGATTTTATAGCATAAAGGAATATAACAGCTAATTAGTCCACATAGCAGTATAGATGGCTAAGTTCAACTCACTTCCATGGAACAGTTAATATACTGGGAGTCCTTCAACTCATGAGGGCTGCTGGATCCAAGGTCATGGAAGCAGACAGCTAAGTCTTCCCTCGGGCAATGCAGGCAGTCTGCCCACAGGCCACAAACAGCAGGGCAGGTCACCAACAATCTTAGGAGCGTAGTGAACCAGGCCCAGATGGGATAATGGGATATTGAAGTCAAGTGATACAAGAGGACAGCATCCACCAGCCTCAAGCTCATGAGATGTATACACCAGCAGCAATGTATACACCAGCAGCGTGGCAAAGCAGGTCTTGAAGGAACCTAAATCTCTAGCTACACAATCCATGGGTTGGCTGTCCCACAGGTAGTGTAGCTCACAAGTTGAGGCAGATAACTCACTAAAGCAGCCACAAGCTGGTCCAATCACCAAAGAGCAAGAGAGAGAGAGGCAGGCCTTACTGAGCCATTTATCTCTTTGCCCTCCAATCAAACTGTGACCTGATTAATCCCACATGTTTCTATTGGCCAGGTTGATGCAATAAACCTATCACAATTGTTTTAACATTTTTTTTCAATAAGAGGTGCGCAGGACAATAGCTTATCTAAGTTTTGATTGCAATTGCCTTTGCTTTCAAAAGATTTTCATTGGATATAGAGATCTGTGTTGACTTCTTTTGTTATTGTTCTTTCAACACTAAAATGTCTGTGGTGGTTATAGTTATGTATCAGCTTGGCAGGACCATGATTCTCAGTGGTTTGGTAGTTATGTAAGGATTTATTCCCCAGGATGTGATTTGATGTGAGCAGTCAAACAGTTGTAAGGAGATTAGGGTAGAATCCAACACCCTTCCTCAGGTCACAGCTTTGATCTATTGTAAGTGGATATTCCCTTGGGTAATACCTAAATCACCTTTTATCATACGAAAGCTAAAACGAATAAGAAGCAAACCAAGAAGGTGAGAGCTCAGTATTCCAAAGAAAGAAGAGCCAGGAGCAGAGGGTGTTTTTTGGAGCTGGGTTCCTGTGCTGAGTACCACCGAGATACAGGGGTTGATTGATGCTAAGGCACATGAAGGTCTTCAAGGAAGACCAGGCCTTCAGGGCCATTCCCCCAGAGCCAACACAGAGTATACAACCGTCCCTGAGTCCCGGCACCCTGAATTTATACTTCTAGAGAAAATAAACACATTTGTTAAAGCCATCCTTTGTAGTATTTCAGTTACAGATCTCACTGATCGTCATCAAGTCAATGCTGACTCCCTGTGGGTTTCGGAGACTGTAACTGTGTACAGGAGTAGAAAGTCCAGCCTTTCTCCTAAGGAGCTGCTGTTGGTTTGGAACTGCCGACCATGCAGAATGCAGCCCAACCCATAACCACTACACCACCAGGGCCCCTAAAACATTGTCTTCTAGAAAACACAGTCTCTGATGAGAAATCTGCTACCATTTTTAACTCTATATCAGGTATCTCTCTCTGGCTGCCATCAAGATTTTCTTAGTCTTTTGTCTACGATCATTAATTTTGGGATTGTCTTGGCCATTATTTCTTCATATAGACATTTCTTCTGCCTCATGCTTTCTCTTCTCCATCTGTGATTTCACTTACACGTATGTTAGAGGAGTTGATGTTATCACACAGCTCTTAACTACACTGCTCTAGTTTCTACCCCACCCCATGTTTAAGTTTGTATAATTTACATCAGCTTCTCTTCATGCTTACTTATTCTCCCCATGTCTTTTCTCTGTGATTTACATTCCTACCATTTCCACATAGTTCGTCTCAATAGCTTCCATCTTTTTGCCGAAACTATCCACCTGAATTTGCATGGTGTCCACCATTTCTGTAATATAGCTTTTTAAAATTTCATGTCGGCTAGTCAAAAATCTGGTTCTAAAATTTCCTCTGTCACTTGGGAGTGTGTTGTGTTATTCTTGACTTTTTGTATGCCTTATTTTTTGCAGAAATCCAAGTAGGTCACGTAGAAATAGAAAAATTAAAGTAAATAATGTGTGTATGTGGAAATAAGCAAGGCTTTTCTTCAGCTAGAACTGAAAACTCCTGAAAAGGAACTACCAGTTGTTTTGATGGAAAGGGATTCCCCTTCCAAACAATGACTCGCTCTCTAAACCTTCTCTCCATATCTGTGTCCAAGGATGCAGATCCTCATCAATCTCAAGGTATGGGCCATACTAACGTTGCTAAAAACTTCTAAATGTTGTGTTTCTTATTTAAATTATATTATTGAATTCTGAACTTATTTACTTAAAAATTTCTGTGCAATGTTTTGGATAAAAAGGCAAGGTTGAGAACAGATTAATACATTTTCAATTATTTCGTAGGGGGAAAATTGATTCGGAACTCAACTGCATTGCATTTCGATGCTCCTTTTAGAACGGATTAGCATCAAGGTCCCGGGTTCTACTGTAGTCTCTTTTTCTACTTATTCCAGCCTCCCACCACAGTCTGATTATTTTAATCAAAAACCTACCCTAGTACATTTGAATCTGGAGTTACTGAAAGAGGGGTCTTTCTGTCCTATGAAATTTCTGAGATAAAATAAAATCAAGAGTCAAAAGCAGGGGTGGTGTAACCACAATCCTGACTCTAGAATTCCTTGTCTGAGGACCTGGAAGAAAGTGTACTTGTCTGCTCCCAGCACTTTGACTGCAAGGCTTGACACACCACCTCTAGTGGGAGGAAGGAGAAACTTCCATACACAAAACCCCAGGAGGGATGTGCCACAGCACATCTGCCTCCCATAAGTGCTCAAAGTTGTGTCCTACGATGCCTGACTCCTCACATACACATTGCAAGTACATTCATCTCAAAGAACATTTGCTCCCCTTTTCACTTATCTTAAGGAGAGTTTGTTCCTCTCATCCTTGTAGGCTTTGTATCCCCTTTGAAATACTCCCTTTGAATATTTGGACTACCAAGACTAGCATATTGCCCATTTGTTGGATGTATACGGTTAACAAGAAGATGGCATGCCTCTGGAGCTATAAACACCCATTGTTGAATAAGCTCTGGGCTCTTTTCCCTCTTCTTGCTTCTCTCGAGAATGGAGTTGAGTCGCCTGCACTCCCTTTCCTGTCTTCTTTAATTGCACACTTCGCCCCTTGGGCCCGTTTGACTGTGGGGCTAGACTCCACACTGGTCCTCCCAACAAATCATCTGTTCCTCTTTCAAAGGCTTGTTGTTGCTATCTTTGAGCATTGGAGGGAATTCACAGAGAAAGAGATTGCAGATGGGTGCATACTCCCCAATACCTCCAGCTCACTAGGCTTTCACTCTTCCACCAGCTCAACTGCTAGCTAGGTCCTTTGTAGCGGGGTCTAATTGTTTCTACCCCAAATAAACATGCATTTGGATGTCCATCTCACCTTAGATTCTGACCCAGTTATTTGTTCTGATACCAGATTTTCCATGGGTTTGAAAAAAAAAAAGCATACATTTGAACTTAATTTGATCCAGATTTTTTTTTGGAAGTGTGAAAGTATCACTAATTCCAGCCTCTAAATCCTCCATGTCTATAGATCTCAGGACACAAGCAAAAACCTAGTCAACCTGGTTGTTTGAAAACTTTTTGTGAAAGATTTGATGAGAGTGAAAAATGACCTCTATATCCGATCCACTGTCTCCTTTTTTAAGTCTCTCTGTAACTGAGTCTCAATATATTTGTTCTGAAGATAGTAGTTGGAGGAATTGGATATACACAGGCACCATAGTCCTCAAACACCCTCCACAAACCCCTGGAGAAGACCAAGCAAGGACAGATTTTATCCAGATCTCTTAGGAGACGTTCACTAGGCCCACGAGGAATGTTAGGCATAAAGAAATGTATTGCAAAAAGTGTAGAGGCTGAAATAAGCCTAATGTGTTGAGGAAAGATGGATTAGAGTCATATGCTACATGGCTTTCTATAAAAGTCTAAAAGTAGCATAAAATAAGGTTGTAGGAGTTGATTTCTAACAGACTACAGGTTGTAACAGATACAATTAATTATTTTGTGTACTCAGGATTTATTTTTATTGGCATCTATTTCACATATCGTACAACTTTTCAATCCTACTAAGAAGATTTGTGCAATTGTCACCACAATCAACTTCAGAACATTTTCTTCTCATCATCATTGTTTTAACTCTGTGTCTGTGCCCATCCTCCCTTGCCATGTCCATAGGCAATTATCAATCCAGCTACTGTCCCTATGAATCTACTTATCCTAGATTTCTTATATAGTAAACCACACAAAACACAAACCGGAAAAAAACAAACAGAAAAGCAGCAGCAATGACTAGATGAAATCTAGGAAAACATCAATCGAAAAGAAAATGGAAAATATTAAAAACTGAAACAAAAATGGAGTACAAAGGAGGTCAAATGATAAAGTATTCTATTTTAACTACATCTTCCTTTAACTGAGTTTTCCAAGCTTTCAATCTGATAGCAAGGCTATTTACTTCTCTTGGCTATGGTCAGAGGGGATTCACTGGGAGGCAAATCCAGGTGGGAACCCTGCAAATGGATTTTGAGCTTTCACTGACATCCTTAGCTTCTGAAAATTGGCTATTCACAGTTTGTGCTCTGACACAATTCTCTCTAGATTTAGATATTGTAATTTTCAGTTCTTGAAATGCACAGGCTAGTGTGCTTCTTCCATGTGAACTTAGTTGATGCCTCACTTAGATGGTTGCTTGTTTGAGGACAAGCCTCAAAGACCCCAGATGCTATTCTTTCTGATGGCCATGCACCGTCTAGTTCCCATACGACACCTTCTATAGCACCCATGTCTTCAATGAGGATTCTGCTTTCCTGTAAGCACCTGCTTCTTTGGGAGACGTTCTAATAGGGACTGATGATAATTGTCTCCTTTTCTGCCTATTTCAATCCCACCCCCTCTAGCCCAGTTCTTTTCATCAGACCTCCCCTTGGTTATTTGTATTTGGAATTACTGGAAGAGGATTATTTTCTTTCCTAGAGAATGCTTGAGATAGAATGACATCGAGTCAAAATGACAGAAGTGACAGACAATGATTTCCCATGATTGTCAGGACCTTGGTTGTAGCCACATTTTTTCTTCTTGGTGGCTCATTTTGTAAACCATTATATCTTCTTTTTCACTTAATCCAGTTTCTGTTGTGTTTCTCTCACTTGCAAGTAAGCATCCTGAATAATACTTGGAGAGAAATCAGAGGGTCTTGAATGGCAGGCAAAGGTGCTTTTATTTGGGACCTACATGTGGGAATTTGATGTGCCATCAATCTGATAATCTTTCACTTTATAACATTTACCCTTAAGTACAATGGGTACTATCAGAGTTTTAACAGAAGTCTTGAGGTTTACAAAATAGTGATTCATGTAGCATATTATGACAGGGGTAGATAAAATGGATTGGATCAGAAATAGGAGATAGACAATTAAATGAAACAGTTAACTATTAGAACAGTCTAGCAATAGGGTGGCAGCAACGCTGAATGGAGGTCTAAGAGCTGAGTGGAAAAGCGGAATCAAATTAAGTAACCAGGACTCTTCCCTGACCAGTCATCAGAGGAGAAGCTCCATCACCCAGCATTCAGTTATGACTAATGGATTGACATTTCTGTCTTTTTCCAAGTACTTAATTCAAATAAATCTCCCATTTCCTTGGGTTTTCAAAAGTGTTTACCTAGGGAAATCCATCTCATCTTTGGATTAAAATTTTTAAAAAAAAATTAAGTCAGAGTTACACACACACACATCTTCTAACTAAAAAATGTCATTCTAAATGGTTATTTCTATAGGATTTTAATATTTAGGACTCACTGACTTCAGACAGAGATGATAAATAGGTTGGATCATGCATAAAATCTGTATCCTTGTCCTAGAATCATAGGTTTCTAAGGATACCACGAGGTGCTCAATTCATCACTCTTGCTTTTGGTCTGGCTATACCTAAATCATCCCAGACAGTAGTGACTTGTAATTGAACCAATTTTAATCTTATAACTACAGTGGTCTTTTAAAATCTCCCCACTCCATCTCTCTCTCTCTCTCTCTCTCTCTCTCTCTCTCTCTCTCTC
>NW_022103896.1:20498431-20499307 GCF_000313985.2 Echinops telfairi
CCTGGTAGAATCTAATTTCAAGACATATTAGGTATCCCTCTAAAACTGAGACTGAATAGGAGTAATTTCTGTTGCTCTTGGAAATTCAGGACAACAAGAGTCTTTAGGACTGCTCAGAGTTTACCAAACTCATCTGCTCATGAGAATCACTTGGAATGTTTGCTCAAACCCACATACCTCGCATTTTTCTAAGTTGGTTTTGATTCCACGCACCAAGGATAGCAGTTATCAGCCAACACACTGGAATTCATACTGGGAAAATTGAAATGACAAGTCTAATCTAACCTTATCAATCCACATGCGGCCAAAAAGGATTAAGTTGTAAACATGGTAGCATGACTCAGAACTCTTAATTCTTAGTAAAGTTCTTGTGATATAGCTTTGTGATTCCTTTAAGGGAGATGGAGAATAACTAGTCTCCCCTCTGTGGGTACACTGATCAGACCATGAAAGCATCTATTATTATACTTACTACCTCATATTAAAATCATCAGTTTGTCTGTCTCCTCTGGTGTTGTTGCTAAAAATAATAAAAATACCAAAATAACTACAATCATTTATTAAATATTTCCTGTTATCTCCAGACACTGGGACCATTAGGGTCCTAGAAAATTCCATAAAACCAAAAGGAAGGGATGCCACTTATTTATCTTCCATCAACATATTTATAATCCGGAATTAGCTCTCATGCTGTCATAAAAGCTATTTATTGAGTACTTGCTAGGAGTACAGTACTGTACTTAGTCCATTATAAACATCATCTCATTATATCCCAGTCACCTGATTAGCTGGCTCTGCCTGACCTCCTATCATCACTTATTAAAGCACCATCATTTTATGAAGCATAGCATTCTTACAAGCTGATTTCATTTTTTT
>NW_022103896.1:20499867-20507389 GCF_000313985.2 Echinops telfairi
GATCTCCTAGTTTCAACTTTCCCAAGTGTTGCCAATCCATTCTACCAACAATCGTTTCTAGGCCCTTTGATTTAAAGTCCAGAAGTAAACTTCATTCCTGAGCTGTGATGACACAAAGAGTCAACAGAAAACAAAGAATACCACAATCCTGGGAAATAAAAACCCACCAGCCTGGCATCCACCAGTAAAGGTTTCATACGGAAAACTCCACCTGCTATTTGTGAGGTCAGAGTCAGACTTTCCCCTTCAGCCAGAAGGATATGTCCCTCAAAGGCTCTGTCTTGGACAGCAGCGCGATGTGTTCTGCCACCGAGCCCTCGTGGCCGGGAAAGCAAGGAGGGTTTACTGACTAAGAGGAGATGGCAAAAGAAGTCACTTTTGCTAAAGCTCTCAGTGTAGGTTTCTGTTTAAATCCACACCCTGAACTTGAAACAGGGTATTAAAAATACGTAAATTATTAAAGCCAGCAGACTGGCACTTGGGTGTAACTGGCACTATATCATTTCCCAATAATTTGAAAATAGATCCTGTGGACTAGACCACATTTAAAGAGTAGGGGATGCAATAATACAGCTTTTGGAGAAATAAAAATGGATGAAATTTCGGAATAAATAGAAAATGAGAGCAGATGCCTTGTAGAAACAAATAGTGCTCTAAATAGTATTCTTTTTCCAAAGCAGGCCCATGTGCGTAGATTACCGGTTAGTAAAAGAAAGAAGGTTTTGGAATGAGACAAGCCTGGCGTAAAACCCTGACCCTCCTCTTTCAGTCTGCACCTTCAGGTGAGTTATTTTTATTGCTTTTGGGATCAGCCTCCCAATCTTCAAATAAACAGAAGAAGACTATGGGAGTTTATTTTGAAATTTCAGGCATGATGCTGCACAAGACCTTTGTAACGGTGTCTCTTTGAGGACTGAGGTTCACCTGGCCCAAACCACGACATCAAGAACCTCTCGTATGCACGTGAACGTTGGACAATGAACAAGGAAGGTCACAGAAGCAATGATACATTTTAATTATGGTATTGACTAAGATTACAGACAGTACCACGGGCTGCCAGAAGAGCAAACAAATCCATCTTGGAAGCACGCCAGAATGCGCATCGTGACCCCATGTGCAACAGAGCTAAGCACTGCCCGGACCTTTGCCAGCCTCACGATTTTTCTTGTTTGAGCCCATTGTTGCCACCACTGTTTCGATCCATCTCATAGAAGGCTTTCCTCTTGTTGCCGCCCCGCCCCCCACTTGACCAAGCATGATGACCTTCTCCAGGGACTGGTCTCTCCTGACAACCTTGTTCCCAGTATTTGGCACTGTGCTTTTATCAAACCTATTTCTTACGAGATAATGAGTAGGAATGATGGAACACAGCCATTGCATGAGACTAGTTTGAAGGTAATAGTAAAGGAGAAGTCATCCAGAAGTCTATGTGGATTTTTAGGTCCCACGCTGTGAGCACTGCCCCTCAAAAAGAAAGAGAGGCCAGCGTGAGAAACAATGGAGGATTCAAGAAGGTGTACCTACAGGGCGGGCTTTCTGTCTGGCCCAGGGCTGCGAGCTCTCTCTTCCCACATCACGTCAGCTACAGTGCACCTGCCCACGGGGTCACTGAGCGGATGGACCCAATGGCCTAGGACTAAGATAGTCTGTGAGAAGTGTCGCACCAACTCGCGGCAAAGGTGCTCTCCCTGGTGGGGCACATTGTAGAGATTCTACAGCACAATCCTGCTTCAGAGGGTGAGCCTGAAGAAGAGAATGCAAACTTCCCAAAGCTGGTGTGCGCCACCATGGACTGGCTGATCCTGCGGAACTATGGCCCTGGGGTAATCTTTAAACCCTATGTATTAGTCTAGGTACTTTGGAGAAACAAATCCACAGCAACTCACGTATAAGAGAGAGTTTTATGCAAAGAAAATGTACATCACGAAAACATCCCAACCCAATGCTGCCCAAGCCCACAAGTCCAACATTAACCCATTAACCCAACACCAGTCCACAAAGTCCTCCACCTCACAAAACAGAGGCAATGATGCCGACTGCAGGAGGAAAGCTGAGTCCGTGAACATGTAAGCATCTCAGCACTGGCAAGGGTCTCCACACGGCTGCTCCAGCACCCAGGGCTGCATCGGGATAGATCCATGCGGCTTCTCCTTGGGGATGTCTTGTAGGAAGTCCATCTTGCAAGCTGAAGCAGGGAACTGCTAAGGCAGCTGCACCCGATGCAACCATCACAAAACAAGAGACCCGAGAACTAGAAAGGCGAGGCTTCACTTGCTGCTAATCCCTCCGCCTTTCAACCAGCACCACATGTGATTATCGGCCAGGCTGGCACAATTAACTAACTCACCCTACATCAAAAATATCCCCTGAAGTCTTCTTAAAGCCAAACAAAATCTCACTTAACTGGTAAAGAATGTCTCCCTTGGGCATTTTCCCCTTGTAAGGCCTTTCTCTGTGGTCAAAGTGAGCAGCAATTTGACAGCATAGGTAGGCACGTAAGGGTGCAGCGGAGGCAGGAGGAGGGAAATGGAATGAAGAACTCGTCAAAGGAAAGCAAACCTGGCTGTCCAGCTTAACGAGTAGCCGCAGTGTCCCCGACGGTCCATATGGGGAAGTTTCTAGATGGGTATATATTCTGATCTTGACGTTCCCATCAACCACAAAAGAAGAGAAAAAACATTTAAAAAAAAACCAACTTTCTTAGTGATTCTCATATGCAGCCAAGGTTGAGAACTACCATGACAGTTACGATTTTTGGAGTTCTGTCTTAGGGATGCCTGTGGAGGAGATCTGCCTGGCAGGAGCAAGTCCTCTCGGTGGTTCTCCAAAAACCTTTGCTATCTGATGGCGCAGGAACAGCAACCGTGGCCAAGCCACATGATTGCAGCCCTTTGAGTCTAAACATCTCATTTTTTAGGTAGTCTAGTCACATCTTTGCTTCCCCAGTGTCTTCGGTGAGATCAACGATTTCTGGGTTTGTATACTAGCATCAGTTTTGGAAGCCTTAAAACTATAGATATGAGACCCAAGACCTACCCTCGAAGGATACTGACTGAGTCACACACCTGTAACCGTTAAGCTTCCCAGGTAATTGCAAAGCACAGTAAATGGGGAGGCTCAGAGCTAGGCTGGTTATAATTGTTTGTGTTCTGAGTGCTTCTAATAACATTAATAATTTATACCTGGGCATACCATTACAGCTCTGTGTTTTGTGGAGGGAGTAGTAAAAGGAAAGTAAGGGGAGGCAAAGCAAAAAAAACAAACAAAAACCCAAACCTCGAATGCAGTGGTTCTCCACCTGTGGGTCACGACCCCTTTGTGGATCGAATGATCCTTTCACAGGGGTCGCCCAATTCATAACAGTAGAAAATTACAGTTATGACGTAGCAATGAAAGTAATTTTATGGTTGGGGTCACCACAACATGAGGAACTGTATTAAAGGGTGGCGGCATTAGGAAGTTTGACAACCCCTGCTCTATTGAGTCAATTCGGACTCATAGTGACCCTATAGCACAGGGTAAAACTACCAGTGTTGGTTTTGAAGACTGTTACTCTTTATGGGAGTAGGAAGCCTCACCTTCCTCCTTCAAAGGAGCAGGTGAATTTGAACTGCTGACCTTGAGGTTATCAGCCCAACTTGTAACCAATATACCTCCAGGGAGCCTCAAAGTAAGGAAAGAGAACTATTAAAGGAGAAAACAATAGAGAAAGGGGAATTTAAAGAACGTTACCTGCAGCTAGGTAGTCTCTTGACTACCTATTGGCATTTGTGCCATGAATTAATTATGCCCGATCATCCAATAAATCTGTAATCCCTTTAGATACATAGAATGCTGTGCCTTTCACAGAGCAGGGATTCAAAATGTATTGTAGCAGCTCTGATTCTAGCAGGTACTAGAAACATTTCTCAAGTAAACAGCATTGGAAGGGATGTAACAAAAGATTAAGCTTTAAGTTTGAAATGATCCTTAACCAACAGCAGAGAGGAAAGCCCTTGCTCATCCTAATTTGCACATCGGTCACATGTGGGACTCCAAGGAACATGAGTCAGAGGAGACAATTACTCAAAAAGTTTCCCAGTTTCCTTCCATGGAGTGGTGAACAGAAGATCCAGGTAACCTCATGGTGGCTCCCAGGCGTCTTACACAAGTGAGTCAGCACCCGGAGCAGGTGGTCACAGCGCCAAGAACTTTCCTAGCTGCTGCCACGGTAGCCAAAACAAAATCACATTTTAACTTTCATTTACATATCTTTTTCATGTATCATCCATGTCTTTAGTCCGCAGTCCATGGGCCAGGGTTCTGAGGCCACCCAGGTCCGTGTCCCAGAACGGGTGCTTGCCAGAGTCATGATTCAGACTCGGGCCTCTCTGACTCCAGAGCCTGAGCTTTTTCCGTTGTTCCATGCCATCCCCTTCAAGCCCATAATTAAGCAAAATAATATGCTCTTCGCAAATGAAAAGAACTTATGTATGAAAGTGATGAGACGATGTTTGGGTGATGGGCTTCCAAATATGCAGAGGATCCTTTTTATGGAAACCACACTTGGCGTAAGGGGCTGAGAGTCCACACAGTTGGGTGACATCACTCAAGGTCTTAGTGGATGTTGGGCATCAAGCCTGAAATAGCTCTGAGCCCTCCTGGTCCTAGCCTCTCCTGGGCCCCACCCTCAGAAAAGCTCAGACTACGCACAAGACTTGCAAATGGGCCAAGGTACATTGTGACCCTCTTCCACATGCAGTATCTATTTCCAAGGCCGTCACCCCCTCCAGAGCATATTCTCGGCTCCTTAGGACTTCGTGCTGGTTTCTTGTGCTTATAATTTTAAAAGACACTCCTAGCAGCAAGTGAAGGCTCTTATAAAAGTATCCGTCATGACTTAGAGCAATCCAGAAGGCTGTTGAAGAGGAATAAGGCTCTGAGAGTTGGCACCGGAGTCCAGATTTCAAGTGTCCTCTGACAGCATGGGCGTCTTTTTCATGGTGTTTATTTGTGCTAATCAGAAGGCATCTTCCTTCAAGTTCACTCACCCACAGTCCTCGGTGGGGTCCCCATCACACTCACAGAGCCTTACCTGGGAGTTCTCGCAAGCTTGCAACTGTGGTCTGTGAGGTCGTCTCCCTGACTCTTCCCTGGCCTTACACCTTCTCTTCCTTGAGATAGTTCTCTGTTCCGAAAGGAGAAGGGGTAAGGTTTAGTAGAGATTAGTATCTACCCAAATATTTTTGCTTCCTTTGGCTAGACATTGGAAAGTCAAAAATATAAGTCAAAGTTTTACTTCCTTCACTTAACTGGATCATGGAGTGGCCTTGAAGAAGTCATCTGATTCCCCTAACCTCTGTATTTCCATGTGCGCAATGGAAATCACAGTAGTCTATGCCTTATTTTTGCCCCATAGGCCTATAGTAAGGATTAAAGAAAAGATCAGATGAAAAAGAACTTCCTAAAATATAAAGCAAATATTCAGTCCATTCCCTGGCACCCCTATGACAGTGCTGTGACCAGTGTAGTAATAAACAAGAGGCAGCATCTGCTCTCAAAGACCTTGGATCTCATTGGAAAGTCAGATGGAAAGCACGTTATTATGTGTTGAAATGCAGATGGAATAATACAGTATACAGAGCATCAAGGGAGACGGGAGTATTTGGGGGGCCAGCCTAGACCCAGAACGATTCCACAGAGGAAGTCAGGTTTGATCTGGGCCTTTGAATGGATATTTCTGAGACAGCAAACCAGAAGAGGGCCTCTCAGAAAGAAAGCTCAGCACATACAAAACCCCTCCAGGCTAAGATGCGCTTTGCCACATAGGGTGAGGGGCTCCACGCCGAAAATGAAATCACAAGCAGTGCATTTTAGACAGATTATTTTAGAGGCAATGGAGCAGGGGAAGCATGATAACATTGTATGTTTGTGATTGTTCATATTCTTATAAGTGTCTAGCTCTCCTGCGAGTCTCAGGAGAAATTTTTCTTAGAGAGAGATTGAGTCTGAATTAGCCGAGAGTTCAATTATCCTCTGCTAAGAGAAAAGAGAATGAATCCTGGAGAAAAATTGGGAAAAGGAATAATTGGCCTTCAATCCAGGGTCAGGAGACACTTCTTAAGTAGATTGGAAACTCTTTTATGAAGGGAACGGGCGTTCCTGCATCAATAACCCTGAGAAAGAGCTGAAATCCAACCCTAGATGGTAACCCTTGGCCTGTGAGGCAGTACTTGCAGGAATCCAGGAAACCTCGATGACACTTTTTGGAGGTACGGGAAGATGATTTCTGAGGTAGGAAGGCAATTTTGTAATAGATGGGGCCCTAAAAGGGACCCCAGGATAACACACTTTGGCCTACTGTATCAGAAAGTCCCCATATCAATGAACACTTGTTTTTCCCCTTGGTTTTGACCCCTCCTTTCAGCTCTGCAGAGAGAAGTGAGGTTTTCTACTACTCTTGTAAAGAGATAGTCTCAGAAACCCATAGAGCCAGTTCTACCCTGTCCTGTAGGGTCACGCCATGTTGGAATTTACTTGATGGCAACGAGGCTGGTTTTTGTTTGGTTGGTTTTTGTTCCTGAGCCATCAGCTCCATCACCTCGTCCATTGACCAGGGCTATGCTGTGGCCAAATCAAGAATGAGACATGACCACACTGTTGCCATACAGAAAAACAAAGGGGGTAGGAGCATTGAGAATATTAGTTAGCAGTTACTAAGAAATTCCTGTGTATCAGGAGTGATGTGTTAAACACTGAAAAAAAATTTTGCATTCGCAAACAATCATGAGATCCTAGGATGCCATCTAAGGTTTAGCGAGGTTAAAGAACTTGCTTCAACGATGGAGGTGGTCTGTGAATCTGTGACATTCTGCCTTGAGAGGCAATTCCCTAAGCCGCTGCATCAGACTTCCTCCCAGCATAGCCCCACAATGGTGGCAGCTCTGCTCCACAAGAAAAACAGCTGGGACGACCAGATTCTTGCAAAAAGTGAAGATGGGTTGTTCACAACCGAGTGGCAGGGTCTGCAGGGTAGTTCTCCACAATGGACAACTGATCCATTGATGATTGATGGAAGAAGTCCCAGGAACTACCCATCTTGGTCACTATGCGTAGCCACAGGCTCCATGGCACCTAACAACAGCAACAACCCACATCAACATGGGGAGTGAGAGCAAACTTGGTTCAAGATCCATGGGTTTTTCCATGGCAGTTGTTACAAATAGATCTTCAGGATTAAAAAAAATAATAATAAAAATAAAAATAAATAATGTTCTCTATCATAAAATAATAATGATGTCTCTAAAGTGAACTCTATACACCATTGCTATATGAGTGGATTTGCGACTCACATTTAATTCTAACCCCAATCCAAGAACAATTCATTCTTATGACATGGTCTTACTTGAAGCTCACTCTCATGAAAAGATCATTGAAGATGTGGGTGCTATAGCAAAATGTGGTGAAGAAACCTCACGATTCCTGACTATCAGAAAGAATAGTGTCTGGGATCTTAAAGGCTTGTCTTCAAATGGATAGCAAT
>NW_022103896.1:20507489-20508352 GCF_000313985.2 Echinops telfairi
CAATCGAAGTGGGGCATCAACTACGTCCACACAGAAGAAGTACAGCAGCCTGTGTGAACCAAGGATTGTAAACAATAAGATCCAAATCTGAAGGAGGGAATTACATTAGAGATTAAATTGTGAACACCTGGTTTACAGAAGGCTGTGGATGACAGTGTGGTCCTAAAATTCATTTGCAGGGTCCACACATGGATTAAGCCTTCAGCGAATCCCCTCTGACATAGGACTTTCTTCTGAAACAACTCTAGGTGAACACAAATCTCCAACCATTCAGTTCATGCTTAAGCACATTAGCTGTGGACCATCCAGGGACTCCACTAGAGAAGACAAGGCACCTCAAATGGAAGATCATTGAGTCCTTGCTTATGCTCATGACAGGCAACAAGTCACAAGACTTCAGCCCGGACAAAGTGACTGTCTTTATGCTGACACGGGGGTGAGGCCCCAGGGATATCCTGATTACCATTCCATGACAGTGAATTTGTGAGCGTGAGCAGAGGAAAATATCAAGAAATCACAAACTGGGCCCTAATCAAATTTCAAACTTGAAAATTCCTATGAAAAGACTTTATATTCTGCATTGGCCTCAACGAATTACACACTGCCAGCATGCTGTTTTGAGAGCCCTCTGACTTTATCTGCGATCCCATTATCAGCTCTGCTGTTACTAATAGATTTTCTGTGGAACTCAAAGCTTGGCAGTATGAGAAAGAAACTGGCAGCAGCATCAGAAATTCTCTTAAAGGCAAATCAGATCAATGTCTACCCAAAGGGCCTCCACGATGGGCCATTGCTTTGGGAATCGGTCCCGAAGGAATTGTCCTAAAGTCACAGCCAAGGAAGAACCTCTCATGAGGAAAGTT
>NW_022103896.1:20509784-20511510 GCF_000313985.2 Echinops telfairi
AGAAACACAATGCTCAGAATGACCCTTTAGAAAAATGAAGCAAACTCTTTTACTGTGCTATATCAAAGAATCATGCTCCCTCCCCATTGATGACTGGGTGAAGTCTACATATCTCTAAAGCAGTGGTTCTCAACCTTCTAATACTGCACCCCTTTAATTCAATTCCTCATGTTGTGGTCACCCCCCAACCATAAAATTATTTTTGTTGCTACTTAATGACTGTAATTTTGCTACTGTTATGAAATGGGCGACCCCTGTGAAAGGGTCATTTGACCCCCAAAGGGGTAGGTTGAGAACCACTGCCCTAAAGCATAGCATAGGCTTTTTAAACAACCTGACCTATTGTTAGAAGATTATGCTCGGCACTGTCTCTCTCCCCAATGCTTTGTTCCAGGCACACTGAAACCCACGGGTCTTGAAAATACAGAGCTCTCTCTCAACTCCTTGCCTTTCGCTTGCAGAATAACAATGCTCCTTTCTCCTTTTTCCATCCTATCACCCGGGGCATAACTATTTCATAGTAACTCCCATTAATTCTCAAAACTGACTTTAGTGTATTCTTTCTCAGGAAACATCTCTTGGGATTAAAATTTAATAGGATAATCACCCCCTTTGCGAGTTCCCATTGCAGAACTCTAGGATCGTCTCTTTGGTACATGATACCAAGTGCAGGGAAGTACATTTCGACTCATGGAGACCTCATATAGTTCAGAGTAGAACGATGTTCCATTGGGTTTTTCAATAGCTGATTCAGGAGAAGTAGACCACCAAGTCTTTCTTGCAAGATCCCTCTGGGTGGAATCAAACTTCCAGTCTTTCAGTTAGCTGTTGAGCACATTAACTATTTGCATTACCCAGAGACACCTAAGTATATAACAGACACCCAGTAAATGCATGCCTGGTGTGTTAGGTAAAAATAGATATAAATTAGTGATATAATCAATGAGCACCCCTTCCTCACTTCATATATACCCCATCCTAGGAGATGTCTGAGTATCTTCACTCAGGTATCTGTCAGGAATCATCTGACCCGCTGAGTTCAGCCAGTGTGAGCGAATGGAGCACTCTCTTTATTTGACAGATTGCTAAGTATCCTTCCATCTCATTTTAAATGCCACATCCTCTTAGAAAATTTCTCTCCTTCCCACAGGCATCTGGGTCGTTCCCAGATTTATGTTCCAATGTTACTTTTGAACTGTGTGTCATTTATTACCTGTGTCTCTCACGTGATAATCAATCGCTCTATGTCCCCTTCTATCCTTTCCTTAGGTTTCCCCTCTAAGGCACGGTGAGAACTGGCAGTATCGCATTTATGTTTCTATCTCAAAGTCCTCACCCTACATACACCAGCACTTCCTGGTCCTGCTAATGAATCATCAAAATCAAGTTTGTGAGATTTAAAACTCCATACTCTTGCATTTGGTTTCATAAATTCTGGATAGGGTTTAGTCATCTCTGTTCCCTCCATTGCTACTGAGATCGTTTTGATGTGCAATCAAGACTCAGAAATACTGCAGTCGGGCACTCCATGTTGTTGATGATGGAATTCTCCTCCAGATAGTCCTAGGGGGGCAGTGGGTTATGTACTGGACTGTTACCCACAAGGCAGGTTGATCAAATCCACCAGTGGCTCCAAGGGAGAAAGATGAGACTTTCTGGTCCTGTTAAGATTTACAGTCTCAAAAATCCAGAAGGGCAGTTCTACTCTGTCCTACGGGGTCACTAC
>NW_022103896.1:20512586-20534687 GCF_000313985.2 Echinops telfairi
ATCACTGCCACTTTGCAGGAAATGGAAATGAAGCTGAGAAAGGGTCAACGAGTCTCACAGCTTTTCCTCTTTTCCTTCCTGCATTGCTGCTTCCTTTCACTTACGATCACTGGGCCTTGGTTATGATATCTTTTTAAATGAATGGATCCTGTTAGATTATTTCTTAGACCCTTTCAGTTTCAAAATCGATGGGCTTATCTTGCAGCGGGGTCTCTAGACCGTAAGGCAACGATCTTTGAAGCCTGTCTCTAACTTAGTGCAGTTGTATGCACTGTTCAATAATTGCTTGCTGAATGTAAGAATTGAGTTTAATCACCTGGACAGGTCTGGGAGATAAAGACAGAATTACATATTGCTCTAGTTAAAGGGGGTTTGCTTACAGTCCCTGAATGAGTCTTGCATTTTCTAGCTTCTTCGATTTTGCACATGCTTTGCTCTTTACTTCTTAAGTCCTGCTATGCGTGCACAGCCCACTCAAAGTCCTCCTCCATAAAGACCTTTTTGGCCACCAATCACCCAATCACTGTGGCAAAGAGGATAGATAATTTTATTACAATTGATTTATGGGAGGACTCACAGTCACCTGAAACATTGGCTTCTGCATCAGAAAAAGAGTAGAATAGATGATAGGTAACTTCAATGTCCAATATGGTTCCTGGTAGGAATTTAAGGAAAGGACTATCTAAAATAATTCTCCCACAGAATCTTGGGCTTAAAGGAACCCATTACTTTCTTGGAAAAAATAAAAGACTGATTCTACTTTTAAAATGTACATCACCTCTAATTTTCAAGAATCTTCCAAACGTTTCCACAATCAGCTTCTGCTTTGTTGTCAGGTGCCATTCAATTGGTGCATGCACAGACACCTCTGTAGAAAAGATGTCTCCATTCACCATGAGCCAAGTCAAATAGATTGGGAATTATGTAACCAGACCACGAAATCAAACTCAATGTGTGCACTGTCACCCACTAGGACCCGGGATATTTAGCATGGACGGCGAAGCAATTTGTTTCATATTATGGATTACTGGGCTCTGTGGCCATCGTGAGCTATTGCTTGAAGAAGTGGTGAAACCTGACAATATTTTTTTGTCCTTTGAAGGGTACCTGGTAGCCCTCATTCACTTTTGTTTCCCTAACACTCGACACAGCTACCAAGCGGGTCACTCGGTCAATATTTGTTAAGGGAATTCAGCAATAACTAATTTTGTGTTATTTTCTTCTTTTCTCCACTCACATGATTCTGGGAATGTGTCATCAATACAACAAAGAACATTTGTTTGACACTGGAAAGTCCAAGTCAGAAAATGGAAGAGACTTCTGTCATCTGTCCTTTGCAAATGTTTTGGTAGTTATCCATGGGATTCATTTGTTTATTGCATGCCATCCTTGCTTCCCCTAGATGACTGTTTTTGAAGGGAGGTGACTGGGCCTTACTCATCTCTGTATCACCAGGATCTATTATAGAAGCTGGCACCCAGTCAGTTCAGTAAATATTTATTAAATGAGGGAGCGAGTAAATATATCTCTGAAATGTCTGCTGTCCTGGCGTCAGCTTCCTATTCTTCCTCCTGCCAACCCTGTTTCATTTAGAACCTTCAGCTACTTCTCTATTATATTCAAACAGGCAGGGGAAATCCAAAGTTACTCCTTGTAAAAATCCTGATCCAAACAAGCAACATTTTAAAGTTATAGCTTGACGGAGCCTCAGTAATTAATAATATGACATGACCTGTTGTCATTGATTCAAGAGCAGAATAGCTCCACAGTGTTTCCAAGACTGATCTTTTTTTTTTTCTTATTTCACAACTTCATTTTATTTATTTTTTTTAAATCATTTTATTGGGGCTCATAAAACTCATCACAATTCATACATACATCAATTGTGTAAAGCACACTTATACATTCATTGCCCTCATCATTCTCAAAATTCGCTTTCTGCTTGGGTTCCTGGAATCAGCTCCTCATTTTCCTTTTTCCCCTCCCCCTCCCTTCCCACGCCCCCCTCCCTCATGAACCCTTAATAATTTATAAATTATTATTTTATCTTATCTTACACTGCCCGGCATCTCCCTTCACCCACTTTTCTGTTGCCCATCCCCCAGAGGGGAGGTTAAATGTAGATCCTTGTGATCCGTTCCCCCTTTCTACCCCCCCTTCCCTCCCAGTATCGCAACTCTCACCACTGGTACTGAGGGGTTCATCTGTCCTGGATTCCCTGTGTTTCCAGTTCCCATCTGTACCTCTGTGCATCCTCTGGTCTAACCAGGTTTGAAAGGTAGAATTGGGATCATGATAGTTGGGAGGAGGAAGTGTTTAAGAACTAGAGGAAGGTTGTGAGTTTTATTGCTACACTGAACCCTGAGTGACTCATCTCCTCCCCAGTATCCCTCTGTAAGGGATGTCCAGTTTTCTACAAATGGGCACTGGGTCCCCATCACACGCTCCCCTCATTCACGATGATAAGATTTTCCCCCCTGCCTTTGGTACTTGAAACCTGGTCCCCATGGACCTTCAGGATCACACATATTGGTGTGCTGCTTCCATTTGGGCTTTGATGTTTTGGGGCTAGATGACCGCTTGTTTACTTTCAAACCTTTAAGACCCAAGACGCTATATCTCACGATAGCTGGGCACCATCAGCCTTCTTCAGCACACTTACTTATGTACACATTCATCTTCAGTGTTTATGTGGGGAAGGTGATCACACAATGATGGCTTTTGTCCTTTGGTGCCTGCTACCTGATCCCTTCGACACCTCATGTTCACACAGGCTTGTGTGCTTCTTCTCTGTGGGCTTTGTTGCTTCTAAGCTAGATGGCCACTTGTTTGCCTTCAAGCCTTTGAGACCCCAGACACTATATCTTTTGATAGCCAGGCACCTTTATGGAAGCACACTGTCACTTCTTTTACCTGCAGAGCAGCTGATGGGTTGGAATCACCAACGTTCAGATTAGCAACTGAGTGTTTAACCACTCTGTCACCGGGGCTCCTTCATATGACATTTGAGCCCACTGCCATCAGGGCAGTTCCAACTCATAGTGACCCTATCAGACAAAACAGAATGTTCTATAAAGTTTCCCAGGCTGTTCTTTTTTTTTTATGGGAGCAGACAGGCTCATCCTTCTCCCTCTGAACAGCTCCAACCATGCAACTAGCATCAGCATGCATAACCCACTATGCCATCAGGGCCTGATATTGTGATAAAGAATGTGGTCCATTCAAAACAATCATTTCACACAAGATATTACAACTAGAGGAGTCCACATGTTGAAAAATTCACAAACACCAGAAGAATTCTCATGCTCTGCTGAAAGGCACACCTCCTGGCAAAGTCATTCTGAAGAGCCATCTGGCAGTACTGGACATACATGCTCATCATATAACTCAAGATCCTGAGCAAACATCCCAGAGAAATTCTGACACTATCTGTACAGAGGCCAGAGGATTTGGAGAGGAGTAGAAACAGCCTGGATATTCATTAGTTGGAGTTTGATTAGGAGAAATATGATGTATGCAGCTCAGGAAGCATGATATTGCAGTAGAAGATGAATATCAGATTTTTACATAGCAATCTGATTAGATCTTAAGAACCCAGGAATCAGTGAGATACATAGTAAAGAACCATTTAGGTAAATGAATACTGTGTACAAATAGCTCCCCCATGAAATACATATATTTGCACTAATACCTACAACTCAAAATATCAAACCCCACATTAAATACATGATAACCATTGGTGGGCATAGGAGAGTGATACAGAATATAGTGGCAAAAGAGGATAAGTAATCTAAAAAATAACAGGGTTAGTGTGACTACTAATGCCAATCGTGGAGAAATTGAAGATTTTCACTAACTTATGTAGCCGGAAATTAATCAAACTTGAGATTGAAACCCTTTATACTTACTGGTGATTGGGATGCAAAAGTTGGAAACAAAACAGAAGGATAGGTAGTTGAAAAACATGGCTTTAATGAAAGAAACAGAACCAAAGTTCACAGGATATAATTTCTTAGACCAATCACTTATTCATTGCAAATGCCTTTTTAAACAACACACATGGTGACTATACATCTGGAACTTACTGGAAGGAATACATTGTAATGAAATGGCATACCTTTTTTGAAAGCGACAATGGAGAAACTCAATATCATCAGTGAGATCAAGGTCAGGGATCAGCTGTTGAATAGACCATTAATTACTCATATACAAGTTCAAAACTAGGCCACAGAGTCAAAATATGATCTTAAGTCACCCCTGAATTTAGACCATCTTGAGGAGGCAGGGCAATGGAGCAGTGGGCAAACAACACCATAGACAGAGGAACAACTAGGGAATTAAAATAAACGACAAGATGGATGTAGTGATTCTGGGGTACTGGAACAACAGCAATCTGAGAAGAATTACCAAGAGGCAGAAGAAGGGGGAGCCTGATGGTGGGGCAGGAGGAAGATAAAAAGAAACAGAGGAACGATCTAGAAAGCAAAGCTGTGGACAGAGGTATAAACATAGGTATGCACTCTTATAAATATATTGATTAATAAAAATAGAAGTATTGGCATATGGAAATACATTGTGGAAGTGGAGGACCATGCAGTGTTTTCTTCTGCGCAGGATCATGCATTATTTTCTTCTGTTATGCACAGGGTCGCTATGGGTTGGAGCCAACTTGATTGCACCTAACAACAACCTACTAGATTTAAATGAGAGTACAGTTTTGCTGTAATAGTAATCACTCCCCATTCCCATATTTAGGAACTAAAACCTTCTCTTGAAACAATTCTAACCCTCTAGGGGAAACTGAGCTACTCAGGTGCTCGGATTGTAGGGAAATAAGCGGAAGAGGAAGAAGAGAAACGACCTTGACCACTTATTTTGGTGTTGTTGCTGGCATTGGTAGTCTTGCAGTCTGTAAATATAAAATCAGCCCAAGAAGTCAGTGTTTGCGGAGACACTTACATGAGTGGATGAATGTACAGTGCCCGGAACACAGCAAGAGTTCAAGAAAAGAGGCTTTTTCTTCCCCTCGTCCTCCTCCTTTCTCTCTTTTCCAGGGAAAAGAAGAGGAAATTGAGCATGTGTTTATTTTGCAGCTGGACAAAAGGATTAAAGAGGTCTCATCAGAAATTTGTTCAGGATCTAGCCATGTCCTCTTATAGTGTTGTACTGGAGCCGTTCAACTTCTGAATCTTAAGTTAGCTCAAAAGCAGGCCCCTTTTGAAGCTCCGGAGTATCCGTGGGAACAGAGCAGGGTCTTAACAAATAGGAAGGAAGGGAAGGATTTAGCATTCTTTGTGCACCAACTACATGGAAGGCATTGCCTTTTAGTTTGTCTAATCTGAAAGCTATCCAGGGAGGTAAGTATCGGTGTCTGCATTTTACAGATAAAGAACTGGAAACTCCAGTAAATCACTTTGACTGAGATGCCACAGCCAAACGAGTAGGGAGGCGAACATTTGAAAGAGTGCCCTCTGGCTCCAAAGCTCATCCTCTGTCAACTAAATCATGTGATCATAAGACAGACCCACCCAACATCCCTAAATACTTAAACACCAATATTTCTTCCCTCTCCTCATACTGTTGCTCTTCGTCTCTAGTGCCTAGAAATCATGAGAGAAGATGCTCCCTTCTCATCCACGTGAGAGCCTCTTTCGAGAGAAGTAAGGTATAACACGATAGCAAATGGACCTCTCACATCAACCTACATTTTCATATTAAGTTCTTTTTCGAAGATGAGAAATAGAATTTTCTGGGTGATAAAAGCTCACATCTAACTAGTTTAAACTGGCTTAAACTGAAGAGACTCACGTGTTTAGTAAATTTACAGAGCTGACAGTCACATTCCAGGCACAGGGAACTTTCATTAATGCTGGGAGGATGAATAATGCAGTGTGCTTTAAAGCAGTGGTTCTCAACCTTCCTAATGCCAAGACCCTTTCATACAGTTCCTCGTGTTGTGGTGACCCCCCCAACCATCAAATTATTTTCGTTGCTACTTTATAACTATAATTTTGCTACTGGTATGAATCAGGCAACCCCTGTGAAAGGGTCATTCAACCTCCAAAGAGGTCATGACCCACAGGTTGAGAGCCATTGTTTTAAACATTCTATATAATTTTTCAGGCTCATTTCTGAGCCCTGTGTTGGCTTCCTTCTCTTGTCATGTGGTAGCAAAATAGGCCCCCAGCAGCCCCCAGCTGACATTTAATTAGTTTAACAGTTACAATAGAAGGTGAACATTCTAACTAGTTCGGGGTATGTTCCCCAAACCTATCTCTGGTGCCAGCGAGAGGGAGGCTTCTACATGACCCGGTCTGGGGAGTCGAGTCTGGTTAACAAGATCGCTACGGTTAACCCACCACAAGCTGTCTCCCCTGACTCTTCCTCTTTTATCACAGACTGGGCCAAATCCTAATTAACAAATTATGTGAGTCAAATTTTGCTCGTCTCCGATTTTAATAACTGTACCCATCAGGATCCTGACCTGATGGGAGTGGAGTGGAGGAGGAGAGGATGGAGGAGGGAAAGTGAGGGAAGTTAGTAAAAGACTGTGTAGAGAACAGTGAACCTGATTTAAAACACCAAACCACCGACGTGGAGGCATTTCCAACTCACAGAGACATCTACGAGCATGAACGTGTGTGCCATGGGACTACGACAGCAGGAAGCTGTCTCCTCCTACGTGAGATTTTCCCTCCCAGATTTCCTGGTACAGGAAGCTGAGGGTCCTGCCTCTAGACTTCCTGTTGGATATAGCCAATCGGGAGTTTAGGACAGTCATGCTTTGATCCCTCTTTGTGAGGATGCTTGATGTTTCCCCTTGAATATATTCCACTGTGTATCTTAAATTGTCTCCCCTACATAACTCTCTCCTTCCACATTCGTTCTGTAGAGTGGCAGCCACACTTCTGCAAGTGAGCCTCTCCTACTATACCATTTTTGTGTATACCCTAAACCCCATGCTTTTGCAACTAAGCCTTTTGTCTATGAATCCGTACAGCAACCTGTTTATTGACTGATTTAATAGCTGTTCCACCTATTTCCCATTGGGATCTTGATAGACATACTACTCCTTAGCCTGAAAAGACACAGGGAAACAATGTTAACCAGGACTTTGTCATAGCTAGAGCCCTGGAGTTTGAGGTCATGGTTTCTACCAGATTCACAGGAAGACTGAAGGAAACACAAGAAATAAATATCCCAACTTCTTAGTACCCCTACCCTGATCTATTAGCAGTGCTTTCTTCCATTAGTCAAAGACATCTAGAAGCTAGAAGTCAAGGGAGTCCCATGGATGCAGATTGAAGGGTCAACTATTTGTGATCCAGAGAAAAATAGATGAGGAAGCAGAATCAATCTGGTATATAAAATAAGAAACACTGTGTTCTGAAATGTGTCACACATGATAAGTTATTAAACAGCCAAACTGAATTGAATTACTAGATGAAATTGAGAAACAATATTTCATGTTCATAGATGAATTTCACAAATGGATATGACACCCTTAATGAAAAATGTATATATTATACTCTTTGGACATAGCAGATACTTAAAACCTGTTTGGAAAAAGTTTCACAGAGAGAAAGGTTTTAATGCATAGATTTCAATTGTTCTTGCTGGTACTGTTCATGTTTTGGCTTTCAACAAGAACCATTCTGCCTCTGCTTCCAAATATGAGGAAGAAATGATTCCTTAAAGTAGAAATGAAATTGACTATAAAAAATCAGAACCCATGCTATTATTACTCGTTCCTAACAGAGCTGTGTTTATAAACTGCAAAGAGCTGCCTTCTCTCTAATCTGAGAGGATGTTCTGGTTCATCAAATGGAAAATAAAGTCATATTCAGCAGCAGTCAAGGAGTTAAAAAGCTGGGTGTGAAACCGCGCTTCCCTCATTACCTGCTACGCATGGCTGAGATCATTCGCAGTAACTCCTGACAATCCGCTGCTAAAACAATCCTAGGATGGGTTGGGAGTTTATGCTTTTTGACCAGGTCCACAGCCCACATCTGCATGGTGAATTTTAATTGGATATTATTCTAGAGAAGAGTTCCTATGCAGCATTCAACCACCAAAAAGCAGTTGCACACATTCATCCTGCCAGCGTTAATGAAAGTTGAATGGACTTAGAATCGAAAACTACTTTTTAACAGAGAGAAGGGTCACATGTAGATAGACTATCAACCACAATCATGGGCCCACATGACAAACATATGTGACAATATAATAAAAAATGTATATCCTACTCCCTCTTTCCAAGTACAAACAAGTCAGCTGGTCTTGCTTTATCATTTCTGTGTGCCCAGGGCATTACTACCGAGTGGACGATGTTCCCCAAAGCCAACACTTCACTTGTTCTTATGTTTAGATTATCTCAAAGTCTTCATTAGTTCCATGAGGCACAATATGGTTTTATCAGCTACCTTTTCCTTGGTTTCTAAATCTCTGTTGGATCTTTCAGGCAAAGTAAAGTAGCTATAATTGACCCGAGTCTAGAATGTAATTATTCAGATACCGGTGCAGGGATTTCTCTTTTAAAAATTCATCAGTTTTGCTAAGGAAGATAAGAAGTCACTTGTATTTTTAAGAATCCAAGTAAAAAGGGAAGGGACCTGAAAATTACAGAGCATTTACTGCATCCCAAGCACTTCAGTATGAATTACAATTCAAGTCACGAAGACCCAAATCCTCAAAACTGGACTAGTAGGTAACATCATGACAGATGGAGAAAAGATTGAATTTATGGATTTTATCTTGCTTGGATCCACAATCGATGCTCATGGAAGCAGCATTCAAGAGTTCCTAAGAAGAATTTCATTAAGTAAGTCTATTGCATGAAATCTCTGTAGAGTATTGAAAAGCAAGGTTGTTACTTTGAAGACTAAGACGTGCCTGACCCAAGCCATGGCATTTTCCATGGCCTCATAGGCATGTGGAATTTCGACAATGAATAAAGACCAAAGAAGCATGGATGTATTTGAATTGTGGTGAAGAACATTAAAAACATGGACTGCTAAGAAGACAAGCAAGTCTGTCTTGTAAGAAGTACAAACAATGTGCTCTTTAGAGGCAAGGATGGCAAGACTTTGCCTTACATACTTGGGACATTTCAGGAAAGACCAGTCCCGGGAAAAGCACATCATGTTTGGAAAATTAAAGGGGCAGCAAAAGAGAGGCAGGCCATCCAGTAAATGGATTTACACCATGACTGCAACAAAT
This sequence comes from Echinops telfairi, assembly GCF_000313985.2. Classification (NCBI taxonomy): domain Eukaryota; kingdom Metazoa; phylum Chordata; class Mammalia; order Afrosoricida; family Tenrecidae; genus Echinops; species Echinops telfairi. The sequence continues at coordinate 20,521,806 of NW_022103896.1, forward strand.
GTTGTTCTTATGTGTCCTGGAGTCAGTTCAGACCCACAACGACCTTAGGCACAATAGAACAAAACACAGCCAGGTGCTGTCCATCCTCGCCGTGGTTCCCCTGCTTGAGTTCATTATTGCAACCACAGTTCTGTTGTGAATAGGGTCACTATGAGTCAGATCAGACTGAATGGCACCTAATCACAATAACAAGTTTTTCATGGTGCATGTTCTCACTGAATGACCCGTCCTCCAGATAAGCGCTTTTAACTCTATTTGATAAATGAGAAAATGGAAGCTGAAAAACCAAGGAAGTGATGAAAAACAACATTTGTCAATTACCAGTAAGGCAAAACTCATGTGTGGTGTATTTCCTATTTAAATACTCACTTAAACTTTATAAATACCCATCTCCATAGTAGAGTTACTGAAATTTAGGCCCAGAGACATTAAATAATTTGTTCACTGTCATGCACTCAATAGTGGTCAAGTTGAATTTTGAAAGTATGTGCTTCTGATTCTATATATTCCCCTCAAGTATATCTCGCAACCTTGGCATAAAACCCTTTCAATGTAGCTTCTAGAAGAGGTACTGCAGACTTCCTGCCAGCTCAAGAGGGAAAGACTGTGATTTACAAAACCCTTGTAATCCTTAGCAGGGGAAGGCATCAAGAACCATCTTAGAATAAAAATGTACTCACAATTAAGTATGGAAAATGAATAATGCTAAATTTTAGATGTGCTTTCCCTGGCTCAACTCTATGAGAGGCTGGCTAAAAATTCATGGAAAATTGAATTATTATTATTTTAGATCATTTTATTGGGCACTCTTACAGCTCTTATAACATTTCATACATCAATTGTATCAAGCATATTCGTGCATATGTTGCCATCGTCATTTCCAAAATGTTTTCTACTTGAGCTACTATTTTCATCCCATTCTCCACCAATTTTTGAAGCACCGTTGTAATCCACCAAATCTACTCTGTGATAATTTCTTTTTTAACTCATTTATCTCTGTGGGAGTTCTTTGAAAGGGGCTATTTTGATATATTTAATGCTTAGTACCCAACAAAGGCCATAATAATTGAATGAAGTAATAAATGAATGAATAATTGAGCAAATACGTGAACCTACTGGACACCCATCCAGACTCGTTACTCGGTTCTGCCAAACTTCAGAACCCTTGAGACTATAGCTTTCAAACTGAAGGTGATACTGTGCCCCATACACTCCCTAAGATTGAATCATATTGTAGTTTGAACTTGGCAGGTATTAATGAGGATTTTGTTTAGTTGAGTATTAACCGCCCCCTAAACATTCCCATCTTGACCCATCATGATTCCACATGTGCAGTGTTAGGATTTCCAGCAGCTGATGGACTGAGACTGTCTCTGTGATGCTCCATTGCGTTCTTCTCCCACTTCACCTTCCTTTCCCCCTTCCAAACAGATTTTACTCCAAAGTTTCAAGAATGTTATACATGTTTTCCTTCTGTTCTGCAGTGGCATCCCTGCCCCACAAAAAAAAAAATGTAGTGTTTAAAAGCCTAGCAAATTTAAGATCAGACTAACTAGGTTAAAGCGAGATAAACTCCTAATTTATTGGCACGTGCCCTTCAAATAGCTCCTTTATCTGTCTCTGGTTCTTGTGTGCAAAATGGGGATAATAAAAATACCTACTTCAGAGACTGGTGGAAGTTTTAGAATTAGATGATGAATTAAATGTAGTAAGACTAGTTCCTGATGCAGTATTATTTTAATAGAATGAGGGTGAGAAAAAATAATTTTATTAGGCTGTTCAGTTTATAGTTACTTATGAATTCAAATAAAGAGAAAAGAAAAATCTTCTTTATCCTCCTATGAGATGATGAAATGAGTCGCGTGGCTTCAAGCACCAAATATCTATGGTGGCCTGACTTCAGGTCTTGTGCCCATCTCCATAGTGAGGATGAGGTGTTTGGAGTTGGGCAGTTGAAGGCCACGTGACTTCCTCAAAGGTCGGTGCAGGAGGTGTGTGTGGAGGGTCTGTGAGCATTTAGCCTCCCCCAAGCTACCTGATCCAGGAGTGATGGAGGAGAAATTGGGGAATGGAAAATCACCGTGTTGTTATCAAGAAGAGCTTTAAGCACTGCTACAAATCCCTCAAGGAACCAAACCAAGCACAGATAATCAACACCAACCCCACGTAAAGGGTTGTCATTGAACTGATCCTGACTCATGTTGAGGGGCCTTACGGGTGTCAGAGTAGAACTGTGCTTTCTAGCATGTTCAATGGTGGGTTTTTCCTACCAGAGGGTTTAAACAGCCAAACTTCTGGTTGACAGATAACATGTTAATAATTGTATCATCCAGGAAGACCACTCAACTAACAGAGCAAGGCATTATTAATCAAGGCAAAGACATGGTCCTTTAAGTGCCTGCTTTCTCCTAGTCAGAAGCAAAATATGGAGATAAGAAAAAAGAGCAATCTAAGCCTATTATGACTGAATTTCACTGGAGAAACAAAGGCACAATTATTATTCTAGAGGTCACAAAGTTGGGTCTAAACATGATCGGTAAAATGGACATAGGCAAATACCCAGGTAGGAGAACCATCATTTTCTTTGATAGCCAATTAGGCTAAAAGAGAATTCTTTTAAAGAATTCTTTCTATCTTCCTGCATTACATATCCAGTTGCCTCCTTCCCACTTTCCATTTTGCCTTTAGAGACACAAGCCTGTTGCTGTTGCTTCCAACCTCAAGTGACCCTCAGAGCTGGGGACCCTGCAGATCTCCCAGAGCAGGCACTAGAACCGCTGGAGGGCTTGGACCCCTCCCTCACAGCTCTTGCCTAGACCACAAAGCCACCAGGTTCCTTCTTTGAAAAATACAGCTTCCAAAATATAGACTGTTCACTTACCCCTATAAGAAGGATGCCGACAACAAGATAGAAGGTATGTCAATAACAGGGATTGATTTTCCTATAGGGTCACTCTGAATATAAATTGACGATGGCAATGAGTTTGGTTTGGTTGGTCTGTGTTCCGGTTGACTACAACCTCTCATGGACTCTTGTTTCAGGAACAAATGCTTATGGCTAACCTTAAACATCAAAAGACTTTATTTCCAATACTTTCTAATGCAGTGGTTCTCAATCTTCCTAATGCCACGACCCTATAATACAGTTCCCCATGCTGCGGTGATTCCCCCAACCATAAAATTATTTTCGTTGCTACTTCATAGCTGTAATTTTGCTACCGTTATGAATTGGGGTTAAAGGGTCGTTGGACCCCCAAAGGGGTCGTGACCCACAGGTTGAGAACTCTTCTTCGAATGCGTTTGTTTCATCAGCCTTCAAGCATTGTGATGGTCAGTTCCAAATAAGGCTTAAATAGGATCATTTGCCTCAGAGCCATTGACCTCCTACTGTGTGTATGTGAGGCACCGGAGTGCACTGATTACGCATCTGCCAGGAACTAAGATGTTAGCCTTTAGAGAACACCAGCTGCTCCACAGGAGACAGAGGTAGTCCTCTCTTTCTCTCCTTATTTTCAGCCTTGAAAGCCCTGTGGGACAATTTTTCCTTGTGAGTCGGATTATGCGCCATGCAAATTGCTTTGGGGCTTTTTGTTGTTGTTGTTATTTTGTTTGGAGAAGAAGCCCTGGTGGCTGTTTGTGAGAAGCCTTGTGCCACTCACCACACAGATGGTAGTTCAAATTCACCAGCTACTCAAAGAGAGAAATAAGAGGCTGTGTGCTCCTGTACGGAGTGACAGTTCTAGAAACCATACAGGGGCGATGCAAGTCAGAAATGACTCAATGGAAAGGGGTCTTGGTTTTGGTATAGGGCCATGAGGAGCTGTAGCAATTAAGTGGCAGGACGTTTTGGTGTGTGTATGTCTTGGGGATAGTGGTGTATTTGTTTGTGGTCTTCCTTATTCTAACCTCTAATGCTTTTTATAAGAAATTTTCTTCCTTGAAAGGCATTTACTAGCCTAAGTTATCAAACACGGAGGAATGTACATAGCACACACTTAGACAATGCAATTTTGTTTCTTAAATAGAATGTCAGATATACAAGCAAGCTGTAAAAAAAATTGTTCGTACAAAAAGAAAGACTAAGCAAATGTGGAAGGCAATTACAGAGACCATGAGGTTTCCTTGCTCTTCCATTGTTTTAAAATCAAACAGACTTTCTTAGGGCACAAATTAAAAGACCATTTGGGGAAAACATTGGAAAGCCCATGGAAATAGAATATGAAGTATGAAAGACTTCTATAATAAAAAATGAAAACAATTAAGTAAATGACCAGCCCTTTTCTCAGCCTCAAAGCCAAAGGCTATATGCCAGTATTTAAACTGAATAAGGAGACCATAGAAATAGATACCAAGCTACATATTGAAAGAAACCTTGCCTAATTCAATCATGTTCTTACAACATGGATATCTGAGTGACCAGAAGATCAGATAAGTACCCCAACAGATAATTTTTATTTATTACTATCAGAACTAAATAATTTCTGGAGAAGCATATGTTAAGAAATGAAAACCTGGAACGAATTAGGGATTGTCCCAGTTCTGGGCGAGGCCTGTGTTCCCTGGAGGTTTCGTGAGCCTGCAGCCAATATTACATCCAAGTCATTTCAGATCAAACAATTCAGCATTAAGAGAAAATATTATTGTGCATCACAGAATACCTTGGAAAAGTGCTTTAGGAAAACATATCTCAATCATTGAACTTGACAGGCCAAACCTATTATCTTAGAAAAAAATATGTATCTATATCTACAAATCTTGCGTCACACTGGTAGCTCTTGATTCATGCTGATAGTTCTCCTTCTAGTTCCAAGAGAAGAAAGCATCAGATAAGTTTTATCTTACAAAAGCTTTTACCATTAGATTGCAAGTGGCCTGTTTCTTTAAAGATGGATTTTACTCCTTCCTCAAAGATTTATTTGTGTATTAAAAATAATATATATGGAATTGAATGTTTGTACATACTGTCATGAGATAGAGGAGTGGTAGAGTTGGTCAGCTTTCCCATGGAGATCTGATGTGGAGTCATGGATTAGTCATTGCACTCTTGAAGCTTCCCTGTCAGTCCCTGGAGAAGGACATCAGGCTGGTAAAATGGAGGCGCAGCGAAAGAGGAAGAGGCCTCCGAGGGGCTGGGTTGTCTCAGGATCTGCAATAATGGGATCAAGCACAGGAACAATTTTATGGTGAGGAGGGCACAGCAGCAGAGGTGTTTCATTCTATTGTGCACGGGGTCACTATGGGTTGGAGCTGACTTGATGGCACCTAACAACAACAACAACAACAACAACATTTACTGGTCTATTCACAGATCCTACTCCTACATGGGTGGGTTATTACCTTCACAGAAAGTCTTCCCGGGACGACACTCCCTACCACACTCCCTACCACGAGACCGAAAATGCTACCTAACTATCACCTCCAGGATTTGGTGTGATGGGATAACGCGCCGATGAATGTGTATAATCAAGTAATCACCCTCTCTCTCATGCTGCCTGGTATAAACTTCTATGATTATACCTGTCATACTAAATTACAGTTGATTGATTACTATCAGTCTATGACAGTAGAGATTTTAAGTGACTTTGGCAAACAGTTACAGTATATTCATTTTTACATTTGTTAGTTGATGTTTCCTTACTTCCTCCTTCCAATGAATTGATTCCATCTCATAGTAACCCTATGTGGTCTAATAAATCTTTATGGAAACAGCCTCATCTTTTTACAGAAGAACAGCTAGTGGTTCCAAACCTCTGACCTTACAATTAACAGCCCAGTACTTAGCCCACAGCACTCCTAATTCTTTCTGCTGAAGGGCTCATGGAGACCAAACTTGATAGCCTGCCTTTAACGTTTAGTATCTTGAGTGTTCTCTCCTTTGCAGCTCTACTGCTGCTACCGAAATGATGGCAGAGATATCCTGGCAGGTCTCCCTTCCCCAGCCTCGCTCCCCTAAGGAGCCCTAGTGGGACAATAGCCTGACCCAAGTCTCCTTATGAAGCCAGTTTACAGTCCCCCACCTACTGGGAGTCTTGGCTGCTAGGGACCCACACTAAATCTTTCTCTACAGAATTCTCTCTGGTCAATAGATCTCAAAACAAACAGCCCCAAATTCACTGCCACGGAGTCAATGGCATCTCATAGGGACCCCAGCGGACAGTGTAGAAGTGCCTCTTGGGTTTCAGAGACTCTCTATGGGAGGTGACAGCCACACCTTTCTTCTGCAGAGCCGCTGGGAGCTTCCAACTGCCCACTTTGAGTTAGCTGCCCAAGTTATAATGCACTTCACCACCAGGGAGTCTTCCAAGAGTCAAGGGTCAAAAGACCCAAGTCCTCTGGCTCAGGTTGTGATTTGTCTGTGGTGTCGTTCACACTCCGTGCTCCTCGTCAGAGCGGAGTGAGGTTGGACTTGGCAGAAGCCACACCTGTGCTTAACTACTGCACACTTCCTGTCTTAAAACCACCATCAATAAATCACTTGCATAAGAACTCCATTTTAGGCTTTACCTTGAGGAAATTTGACTAAAATACAACTCTATCATGTTGAGGATCTCTGTGACAAATGGTCTATCTCTCTTGTTTATTCTGAGATTCAAGAGCAAAGAAATAATGACTTCCTCATTTCCTCAAATCAACTGCCTAATTCAGTAAACCCTCATAACTATTTGTACATTCGAGTCACTAGGTGAATATATTGACCTGATGCCTTATCCTCATTCCAGGACTGAAGAGATACATTTTTGGAAGAGAAATAGATCTAAGAATTGTCATTGTCATTATTGTTTGAACCAATAGTTCTCCAAGATCAAAAGAATATGAATTTGGGGTAGATTTAGGAAACACTTAAGTAATGAGGGATAAGGGCAGAAAATTTCCTTTCCCCATCTTTTTAAAATACAGGTAATTAAACAATGGCTTATCACCTATTGGATGGTTTCATTAGCATTAGTAGTTAATGACCACGTACCAAAAAGAAAAATGCAAACTAATTACTTTCCCTCACTTTTGAGAACATTTCCCATGGCACACTTTCCTCTGACTTCCATATTAAATCACCATTAGGTTGGCAAATATCAAATCAACCCTAGGAAGTAAAGATGGGGCAATTTCTCAGATGCAGCACAGTATATCACTGGAGATTAAAACAAATGTAGGGCTCTGGTCTCTATTGTAGCCTTTGCAAAGTATCCCATTTCTCTTCCAAAAGGAAGATAGATAAGATTACGCTAAATAAATTAACAAGTCCATCTAGAAGGACAGGAACCCTCACATTAATCAACAGCAGGTGGATATATCTAAATTAATCTGAAGGCCCAGCCTCTCGGTCAGTGCTTCTGTTTGGGTCTATGTTGTACTAATAAAATAGCAGGATTTCCAGGAGTAGAAAACGGAATCACACTGTCATTTTTCTAATTATAATTCCTGTTACTAACTGATCATTCCAACGTTTGGCCAAGAAAGCATAAAGATAATAAACTATTCACAAATACACCCTGTTTGGGTTTGAGATGGCTTTTGATGAGAAAAGGCTCATTAAGTTTCTATTACTCAAAATCATGTCAACTATGCAAGGTCCATCCCTCTACACAAGAGCACAAACTCTGACATGATCCAAAGCCAATGAACTGTTTGGAAACATTTGTGCATGGTCATCTACGTTGAGAAATTCGAACCACCCATTGTATATAAATTATGGAGTTAGGAATAGTACAAGATTGGGGCAAGGAGACAAGGAGGAATCCTAAAGAAAACTCCCATTTAATATTCAATTAGCTGCTATTTAACTAGAGCATGTGGCTGGATGGATATGAAGTCCTTGGGACGTGGCGAATGGTTAAGCACTGGACGACTAACTAAAAGTTGGCAGTTCAAGTCCATCCAGAGGCAGCTCTGAAGTGAGCACTGGATATCTGCTTCTGCAAGGTCATAGCCTTAAAACTCTTGGGAAATGGAGTTCTACTCTGTATCCATAAGCAAGAATATGCTCAATGATAGCCATCAACAACAGTGCTGGGCATATGATTTCATCTGCTCATTGTAATATACCTTCCTGTGTGCCTCGGAGTTGATTCCAATTCACAGGAACTGTATCGACAGAGTAGAGTTGCCCCAAAGAGTTTCCTCTCAGGAACAGGTCACCAGGTCTTTTCTCCCGCAGAGCTGCTGGTAGATGCAAACTGCTGATCTTTCAGTTGGCAGCCAAGCACCATTGCACCACCAGGTTGGACTTTTATTTCATAAGTAATTGAGCTTAGTTTTATAGATTCACATATTTTACAAGGTCACAACAATAGTAAGTAGTAGAGTTTGAATTCAAAGCACTATCTGACTCAAAACATGTTGTACTAATAAAATAGCAGGATTATTTGTTCTGTCACTCAATATCAGGATAGCCAGCATTTACTGGGGGTCTACTTTTGGCTGAATCTCTCAATTTTTGTTCTGCCACTCAATATTAGGATAGCCAGCATTTACTGGGGGTCTACTTTTGGCTGAGCTCCTTAGTCTTGTCATATCTGTGACCCAGAAGCAAAAGAAAAGTTTTATGAACACTCTCTTCCTTTTTACATTCATTAGTATTAAAAAGAAAAACATAGATTTGTTCTAAAACACAACTCTGTCCCATGGGTATGTATGGGTGCAATCTTCCTTACAGTTCTCCCCCAAAAGTAGCAAGATGTGGGGGTTGCTTGCAGTACATGCTAAAGCTTTAAATATCATCAGCAGAAGAAAGTCTTGGAGTAAGCAAACCACTTCTCGAATATTTCCAGATGCCAGCGAGTTGACCATGTGTGTCAGAACTGAACTGTGTTTTATCTGGGTTTACTCTGGCTGGATTTTCAGAAGTTGACCACCAGACCTGTCTTCAGAGGCACCTCTGAGTAGACTCCAATATCCTTCTTCTTAGCAACCAAGGCATGGCCAAGTTTATAACTTTCAAGCCCTGGAGAGGTTCCAAAGTTATTGTCTGGTCCTTTGAGCCACCATCATGTCATTGCAGCCCTATAAAACAGAGTAGAGTAGAAGAAGCATTCTGGCTGTACTTCTTCCAAGACTCATTTGTTTTTTGGCAGTCCAGGGTAGTTTCAATATTTCTCACCAACACCATAATTCAAATGCAATTCTTCCCCAGTCTTTCTTACTCATTTTCCTGTCGCATTTACATGAGGTGACTGAATATACCATGGCTTGAGGCAAGCATATTTTAGCCCTCAAAATGGGATTTTTGCTATTTTTTACGCAGCAGACTTGCTCAATGCAATACCTTGTTCAATTTCCCAACTGCTACTTCTAGGAGCACTGACTATGGATCCAAGTATGAAATCCTTGACAGCTTTGATCCTTTCCTCATTTCTCACGATGTTGTCTATTGGTCTATTCATTAGGATTTGGGTTTTCTTTACATTGAGTTGGAATTTGCACTGAAGGCTGTAGTCTTTGATCTTCATCTGTGTTTCGTGCCCTTTCTCTTCTAGCAGCCAAGTTTACACTATCTGAATATCTCATATTATGTATGAATCTTTTCCCACTCTTGATGAGGAGTTCTTCACACAGTCCAGCGTGGTGGGTTATTACTTCAGCATACATGAGTAAGCATTGTGAAAGGTTACAACCTGACACATATCTTTCCTGATTTTAACCCGTGGAGTATCTCTTTGTTCTGCTCAAATGGCTGCTGCTTGTCACATAGCAGGTGTTCAATAATCATAGATGGAATGAACACTCTCATAGGAAAATTTTTGATAATAAATATAGCAGGAGCCATGATAGAATTTTAGAAATGCATTAAGCCATGTGACATATTACACTGACATCACTAAAATCTCACACCTTGTCATTGTCTTCCTGCCTCTTTTTTAATTTTCCTAATGTCACCACAAACGTTCTTTGTTCAATCAAGAGTTAGATTAAATGGCTACCCAGAGAGTATTGGAGGTATATAGATTAGCTTGAAGATGGCATATAGAAGATGGAGCCAGGTCACCCCCCCTGTCTTTGCCTTGAGGATGGTGAAGTGGTTCATGAGAGTTGTGGGATCATCTCATGTGACTGAGTTTCCAGTCCTTTTGGAACCCTACTTGTTCCAGTGGCTTCTTTAGCTCTCCATTCTCTCTAAGTCTCTGGTCTGACCCATACTTTTCAGCTCTGAGATCCAGAATCTCCTGGATGTTCCATCTGAACTGTTTCTCTTATTCTTGTTCCAGAGCGTCTTGATGCTAGGCTACCTTCCCCCTAAAAGTGTCTGCTCGAGCTACAAAGACTTGTTCCATCTTCCCATCAATAGTTGCTCAACAGTCTGGGTGCACTGTTTGCAGAAGATGCTAACGTTGTGTAGGGAGCATTAGTGCAGAAAATGTATAGATACGCATCTTCCCTCATGCTCGCTGTGTCGGCCTCAAATCTATCTTCTTCCGGGTCCTCCTCACAACTTATCCTCACACCATCTATTCCTTTGTGGCACCACTAAGTCTCGTGCCCTGTTACCTTGCCTCTCTTGTTCCTCATCATGTGACCAGAAATACTCTTCGATCAGTCAAGAGTTGGATATGATTGGCTTCTGCTTCCATCCTGAAGTGGTTTTCAGAGGAGGAGTGTAGTCAGTAGGGTGTTGTGGTGGTCATATTTAAAGCTTTTGACCTTCACTTTCAAGTCTGACAAAATACTTTGTAATTTCCATATGAAAGCCAATAGCAAAGCAAAGACTTATTAAACCCGCACCCAAATCCCGATGGCTAAATTATTGCTGGTGGCATTATAGCAATAAGAACATTCCATCCTCAAACCTGTACCAATACAAACTGCTTTCCTTTGCGATGTTACATTCATTTCCCAAGATCCAGGATTTCTTGCTAATCCAGGACAGGTTTTCAGTGCCATACAGATCTGTCTGCATTTGCAAAACACAAGCCAGCTCTGCAGGAGGAATGAGGAAAAGGCAAAAAGTGCCTTTCAGAGTGGCATGGAAAAACCATTAAACCCAGGGTTCATTTTAAACATGTTGCTGCCGGATAGTGCCGGTTGAGGGCAATTCCTAGTTCTGGGAATCAATTATGAAATACATAAAAGCTAAACATTACCCTGGAAAAGTGATACACTGAGTTGAATACATTTATCTACTGAATAGCAAATCCAGCTAAACATTGGCAGGAAGAATGAGGGTATCTGGGAGAAGTTTATCCTGGGGCTATGAGAACAAGTTAGGTTAAGAAAACGAAGGAGAGAGATGGAATTTTACATAATCTTTCAGGGCGTGGTGGGTTTGTATTATGTCAATTAAGTTTAGCTGGAACTGTTTCTTGAGATTCCTTTCCTGGCCTAGCTCTCAGTTAGCATCAAGTATCATCAATATTCTTTTGGCACGCAAAGGGTCAAGAGGCCCTGGCAACTTGCACTCATTGTCCTTCTAGCTGGTTCCCCACTCTGGGGTAGCCACCTCGCCTCGGGATCTGGCAGCTCCTTCTTCAGCTCCTCTGACTCCAAAGAGAGCAGTAGCCTTGGGTCTAAGATGCTAGCATCCCCAGCAGGATGACTCCTTCCCCCGTGTTGTAGGTATACAGGCAGTAGGGACTAACCTGAAAATGCACTTGTTCTCATGGGCTCCAGTCAACGCAATGTGTTCCTATTGGTGTTTGTTTCCCTCAGTTCACATAATCTCTCCTTCCCACCAGCTCCTGCCTTGTAGACTTCCATCGCCAGCACTAGGCCAGGAAGCAAAGCCCTTACATAATGATTTAGACCTCACATAATTATTCCACAACTGTGTAAAGACAACCATTCATAATACATCCCTTATTTAAATAAATCTAGTCCATAAAACAGAGCCCAGGTAGCACTGTGGGTTAAGTGTGTGCTACTGACTAACCACAAGGTCAGTAGTTTAAATCCATCAGGTGTACCTGAGGAAGAAGATGAAGCTGTCTGTTCAGGTAAAGATTTATAGTCTTGGAAACTCTATGCAGGTCATCATGAGTCAGAAACAATTCTGTGGTCGTGGTTTTAGTTTGTTATTTTCAAGATTTCATATGAGTTGTGTTTCTCTGACCAAACCTTGATGAAAGCAGAGAGTGAGTTCTGAGTGCAGGAATTTGGGGGAGGGGAGATTGGATAAAGCTTCCTCAGTTCCTCAGAAGACTCAGTTAATATTACCACAATGTTCTCAATAATACACAAGAAAGATGTCCTACTTAAGAGCTCCAGGAAGATACTGAAGATAAAAGAACAATCTATTTACAAATTATTTTCATGAAGTCCAGAATCTCCATATATTATTCACATTATTGAAATTATTCATGCTAAAAATGTGATGTTATGTATAATATTTTTTAGCTCAATGGAAATTGGCTAACATTTCAAACAGATTTAATATTAAATGTTACATACCAGTATCTGATGTTCAATATTTATTTTTATTTGTTTGCACATTAATTTTAATGTGTATATGTCTCTATGACCTGATTCTTTTCTCAAAGCATTCTGACAGATCATAAAAGAGTGAGCAATTGTTAGGGTTTATAATGAGATAATTAACATCACATGCTATAATGTCTGCAGTTTATAAGCATGTTGGAGTTAGTTGCCATTGTGTCAGCCCTGACTCATAAGGACTTAATGTATAACAGACAACCTTGCTGTCTCCTGAAAGCCTACTTTCAGCTAAATCTTAAAAACCCTCTTAGATTAGAAATATTATCCACGTTTTTAAATTGGGGAAATTGAAGCCAAAGAGCTACAATTGGTTATTCAACATCTCACACTTAGTAAATGACTGTGAAATATGTTCAGTAATAGCTGAAGCCCAGATTCTTTTTGCTCTGTGTGCTGAATTTCGAAAGACCTGGTAGTTTCACACTGTCAAATTGGTTCATAGCAACCTAGACAGACAGA
>NW_022103896.1:20534787-20535727 GCF_000313985.2 Echinops telfairi
TAATTAAATTGATAGCGTTCTGATTTTACATTGCTTAAGCTTAGTTTTGCTGTTACTTAATAGGTTTCGTCCTTCCTTTGTCCCGGAACTAAGCCTCTTTTTCTAACTTGAATGAATATACCGACGTTTTCTCTGATATTTGGGATACTGTTTTGTTCTATTTTCTATAACCATTTTTATACCATGGTGTAGTGGTTACACACTGGGCGGCAATTTGCAAGGTCCACAGTTTGAAACTAGAATCTGCTCTATGGGAGAAAGATGGGGCTTTCATGGAAGCTCACAGGGGCAGGTCGATCCAGTCCTATAGGGTTGCTATTTCTAAGCATTGACTCAATGTCAGTGAGTTTGTTATTTGTTATGTTTTATGCCCCGGATTCATTTATTAAAATTCAGTCTAGTCGTTCACTCGATAAGCACAGAGAGCTTTACATTGGTGAGAAAAATAAAAATGGTATGATTAAAATGAATTAAACAGGGAATCTACCCACAATTAAATGATGGTTGTCCTAAAAGTGATAACCATGTAAAATAAAATTTTAGCAAGGCACACTGCTGCTATAATTTGAGAATTCACAAGGGCAGTAGGATCAACTCAAATAAGGGCATGGCAAAGGCAGCCTTCAGAAACAAAGCACTGCTTGAGTTAAGTTTTGAAGGATGACCAGATTTTTCTTGTGTTTTTGCAGTCAAGGATAAAATGTAGCACAAAATAGAACAATTCCTTCAGAATTATATCAATTTCATTTGTTGGCAAGTTCAGAATAGGAGGGCCAGGGGGCGCTGACAGCAGGAGGCATTTCAAGAGAGACTCATTTAGACATGCTAAGGAATTTGGACTTTTATCCTGAGGGCAATCAAGGTCATAAATATGTTTAAACTTGGAAGGAGAAGGGTTGTGTTTTCAAGCCTGACACTTGTATGTGAAGAATGAACTGGA
>NW_022103896.1:20536237-20541040 GCF_000313985.2 Echinops telfairi
AATTCGTTTCTCTTGAGCACCACTAAGTGCAAATCATGGTACCAAGAATCAGGCAGACATTTCCTTTAACTGACTTTGGATTCTTAGTGACCAGTTTTATTGGTGATCATAAACTTGGGACACACACACAGAATTAGCCCTAATTAGTTTCTATTGTGACTTACAGGACTGGTCTTAAGATTTTATTTTTGATGCTGGAATGGACAATTAAAATAACAAAGGATTAATATCCAATTAAAGTTATACTTTTTACTCCACTCATTACCCATATATACTGCTCATCCTGTGACTCTAATTTCTCTCTTAAACATAAATGAAACCAGACTTATGTCAATGGGAAAACTGCAGAGGCTTTTAGAACCAGTAAAGTTTGAGGTGAATTATATCCTAAGAAAAGTAAAACTAGAAGAAGTGTCTGTCAGCAGGGAAGCAGCACTGAAGGACATCAGTGAAAATGTTCACCGTTTTAAACCAAGTATTTTTTTCTGGTCATAAACAGTAAGTACATGGTACATAACATATATCTGAAAGATGTCATATTTTCATACATTCAAAGGAATAAGATGAATAAAAATGCGAGGGATGCAAAAGAAAGTATCAAGCACCAGACCACAGCAGATTCAAGTACCATCTCAGTGCTAGGCCGCAAACGTCATGCATCCGTCAAGTGCAAGTGAAAAAGTACCATATTTTAATTTTAAAAGTCCCCAGTGTATACTACCTAGCATTTTCACTTCAGCCATTGGCCTCGCAGTCTTGAGACCCTTTGTCTGTTCCAGAGGGGTAATGATAGGGACAATTTTACCTGGAATCCCCTCAGGTTTCCAGGCCTCCTCTTCACTTCCTCCTTAAAAGTCTCTCTGCTGATTATGATGGTCGCCTGGGCGGCTGTCCTCCAGGGAGTTGGAACAAAAGAAGCCACTCCCAGTGGTTGTGAAGACCGGTAATGGCCCGAACAAGAAGGGTGTCACGTTTGAGACAGTAGGAGCGTCACAGAATTCCAGGGAGAGTCAAGATTGATTTCCTATCTTGTCCAAACAAATTAACTGGAAACCGGAGAAGTTAAAGTTGTTTTAATTAGGATCAAAAGTAGAACCAGGCTTCAGGGGCTTTAGAATCAACAAAGTTGGTAACCATCTTTAAAAACCAATCCATAATATTAAAAATGACAACATAGGTCAAGGACTTTGAATGGGAAGCATAAAGGGAGAGGCCTTCAAGTGTCGGCTGGATCTGGTTGAGAGCCCATGGGGAGAATTCTGACCCAGGGAACCCTGTGTGTGCCAGTAAAACTGGACTCCATGGTCTTGCAAGGAGCCCTAGTGGTGTAGTGGGTTCGGTGCCAACCACAGGGTCAGCAGTTTGAAACCACCAGCTGCTCTGAGGGAGAGAGATAAGGCTTTCCACTCCTGTACAGAGTTAGTCTTGGTCTTTCCCCCACAAATCTCAAATTACTTTTATTTGTGATTGGCTCAACATGATGTCATCATGGATCAGCAGAATATAAAACTGTATAGGAGGTACAAAAATATGCCATTCGACTTAGGTAACATCATCAAGCTTAAAAAAATACATAATACACATAAAAGCTGTACAATCTGGCGGTTTATAAAATAGAGAGCTAGAAAGAGGATTTCAGAATTGCTACAGCAGAGTTAACACCAATCTCCGTGATGGCTGTTCACGGACAGGACACAAGGGTACAAGGCATTTTGAAAAAACAAGTCTCCTAAAAAAATAACACAAGGCGTCCCCTCCAGGGAAGGCTACAGGATCGGGTCCAGTTTCTAAGTGGTCAGCGGTGCCCGGAGCCGGCCGGATCTGCTTTAACAGTGGCCTTGTGTGTGGGGTCACTGCGGAGTGACCATTAAGTAAATATAAGTTGGGTCAATACATAAGGCAATGCAGCAGGGATGCGGCACGAGGCTCCCTCTGTGACCGCTGTGTGGGTGATGGGAATGCTTTCGAGGTGGATGGGGGCTCCCCCATCACAGCTTTGGGGGTCCTGACAAGGAACACTGTATCCGCCAAATGCAGCAAGAACGCGGGGAGGGCTGGGGCTTAGGCGGAGGCATTAGGAAAGGCTCCTCCAAGCTCAAGGCCCTCGAGAAGTTGTCTAGGATCCCTCAGGGTCGCCATTGACTCAATGAGTGGTGGTTTTCAACGGTTGATTTGTGGGAAGCATATCACCAGCTCGTTCTTCTAAGATTCTTCGGGGTGGGCTTAAACACCCCCCTGTTCAGTGGGCAGCCATCCTGTTGTGTATTGTGGGCGGAACCACTACCCTTTAGTTAGCTTCAGGATAAATCTCCTTCTGCTTCGTAGTCTTTTAGAAGCTGCCTTTTCCAGCCCCTGGAAAGGCAGGGAAGCAGAGACGGAGATGAAAGGCTTATCGGGAAGGATTTTGCCTGTTTCTCTATCTGGATCCATGGTGGCACAGGGGTTTCAGCATTTGGCTGCTAACCGGAAGGTCAGAGTTTAAGTAATCACTTCTCTGTGGGAGAAAAATGTAGCAACTGCCAGCTTCTGAAGATGACAGATGTTATCTGCCATTTAGGGTTGCTAATAGTTGGAATAGATTGAATTGCAATCAAGTTATGGATTGACACCTTTATAAAGTGAAGGAAAAACATGTTCATAAATTACACACCCTATAGTATAAACCACTACAGAGATGTTCTCTCTGGAGGAAACCAAAATAGTAGGGACGGTAATTTGTCCATCTTGGGTCCAAATGAATTGCTGTGGTGGTGAAGTGGGTTACACATTCGTATGCTAACCCCAAGGTCAGCAGTTCGAAACCATCAACAGCTCCGCAGGAGAAAGATGGGGCTTTCTACTCCTATAAAGGGTTAGCCTTGGAAACCCACAGGGGCAGGTCTATCCTCTCCCACAGGGTCGCTTTGAGTCAGAATTAGCGTGAGTTTGGTTTTAGCTTTTGAACGAGGATCTCCATAAGGGAGCAACCATGGACATCGGGGCAAAGCAAGAGAGTAATGGTCCCAAGAAGAAATTGGAAAGACAGAACACAAGTACAAAAGCGACTTGCACCATAGTGAGCAGTTATTAAGTGGTGGGTTCAGGGTTTAACACAGAACATTGCTCCTTTCTCTACAAGTGGCAGCAGCTCAAATGTATTTAACTTTCTTGCCTCAGCATTTTTGTTTTCTTCTCAGAGAAAATTGCCAGGATACCAAAATAAAAACAGAGGCCAACTAATCTTGATTTTTTTTCTCATTCAAATGTTCCCTCACACTCTTTCAGTGCCTCAGCCTGATCATTGTGTACATCACATCAATTCTCATTAGAGATTTAATCATAGAATATATGGGACATTCAGCTTAAACCAGCCTTCGCACATTCTAGGGCTCCTCCTCTTGACCGCCTCTCCAATCCCATATGTTTCCTTGGTTATCTTCATTATCATAGAGAAGGCATGAAAAAGTGCCAGGTGTTGGCACCCTGAGACAAACGGAAGTTCATTGCACTGTGCTTCAGTATGCAATTAGCATGACGGCAAGCTATAGCATAGGCAAGTTATACTTTTAGAACAAATAGCATATCGCAAAATATTTTAGGCCAAAAAGTTATACAGATGTTGCTATTGATTTGCCTTTCCTCATTAAGTACGGCAGTATTGATTGCATTTTTTTTCTTTCCCTAAACCAATTGTTTCAATCATTGGAGAAATTAAAATAAGGGGAACTGAAAACAGGGGAATTTTGACAAAAGATATTTCCACAAAGAGAAAACCCCAGGCTTTCTTTTGTCTTCCTTGGCCTCAGCAACCTTATAAAATGTTATTTTAACTACTCATTGTTCTAGACTAGCTCTGAGGATTCCACCTCTTTTAGAAATCTGATGTGCGTGAGAGGCATTGTTGGAAAGGGGCTATCTAGTGCCCGAACTAAACTAGTTGGCTCAAGACTAGGAAGGATGAAGTTCTGCAGACACTATTGGGTTTCACTGAGGCTTTCTGTGGGTTAGGGTTAGTCTCAATTGTTGGTAGAGCATGATCAAGGATGTACAGGATTCATAGATAGGCAAGAACAGAAGAGCATCTCATTCCAGAAGTGGACTTTGAAGTCCAAAACTAACATAATAGAGTAGCAATCATCACAGCAAAATAAAGAAATATGGAAGCTATTCACTTGAGTTTTCCCCATAGCCCTGTCCTTTTTAGTTGTATTCAACATCACAACGGTTTTTGCAGCATTTTTCTGAGCTGGAAACAAAATTTCACAGCCTCACACTGTGCTTTTAAATCGGTCATCACAGAAAATGAGGTTTGAGCAAAATTGCTTTTGCAAAAATATTCCCTGTAACCAGAGAGAAATTTCCCAGGCGATGCCACTGGGTGAACTAACTCAGAGCAATGCTCACCTAGTGGTAAAAATGCGCACTCTGAAAGCTCTACTCTGAATTGCCCAGTGCAATTCTCTTTTTGGTGGGTACCCCTCATATGCAACATGGGAAAAAGAAAAAGCTGATCACATTTGAAAGGTTTTTAAGTTCCACCTACCTAAATAACAGCATTCCCTTCCAGTGTCGTCTACAATGGAAAGCCCTTTTTGTAGGTTTGTTTTCCTGAGCACACATAGAAGAGCATGTTGTTGATATTTATACACACACACACACACACACATCTATATATATGTGTATAAATCCATTGATGTCAAGTTGACTCTGACTCATGACCCATGAGTGTTTCATACGGGTTTCAATGACTGATTTTTCAGAAATGGATCACCGGGTCTTTCTTCTAAGAGGCCTCTGAGTAAACTCAAATTGCCACCCTCAAAA
>NW_022103896.1:20544647-20574765 GCF_000313985.2 Echinops telfairi
CCCACACGCTGATGAGTGACATTGACAAGGATCTGTTTGGAGCAACCCCAAATCTGAAGACATGCAATTTGAATCCAAACCATCAGTGCTCAGGAATGTGTCAATGCCAAGTGCAGTGACGACACTCCCACAAACAAGGGGGTTTGTTTCTAGGAAGAAGAATAGCAGAGTAAATCAGGGCATGATTTTGCTATCAGAATTCAGATCCTAGTTCGACCTCTTCACAGAACTTGATATGTCTTGTAACTTCCACAAACCTGTTACTTTCCTAAGATGAGATTAAGCATAATATCTCTCATATTAGGTCACTGAGAATAAAAGGAATAATTTTATTTAAGCCCTTGGCATGACACAGACCAGCAGTTCTTAACCTGTGGGTCGTGACCCCTTTGGCTGGTCAAATGACCCTTTCACAGGGGTCACCAGATTCATAATAGTAGCAAAACTATAGTCATGAAGTAGCAACGAAAATAATTTTATGGCTGGGGGGTCACCACCACATGAGGAACTGTATGAAAGGGCCGCGGCATTAGGAAGGTTGAGAACCACTGCCCTAGACATCAAAACAGAAAGTTATTGTAATGAAAGTATAAAAATAATGTTTCATCAATAAAACCACAACTGAAAGAAACCATCTTACCTTTTAAAATAATGCTTTCAGTGACTTGTGTACAAGAAAGTCCATAGAGCTACTTTGCTCAATTAAAAAATTTCTGCAATGTTATTATTATGATCAAGGGATGATAAAACAGCATCTCATAGGCTTCCCCGATTTTCAAAGAGGTGAAGGTCAGATGGAGGTCCCAGTGTTGACTTACACGATCTCTGTGTCCTAGAAAGTTGTAGCAGGAGGCTGAAGAGACCGATAAGGATGATCACCAAGCTCTCGGTTTGAGGTTAACTCTGTGCTTGCCCCGTTCTATGCAGTTTACATGATTAACTCCTAACCCCCCCTTCATATCAACAATGTAAGGTAGTTTATTGTTTTTATTTTCCATATTATAGATTTAAAAATTGAAATGAAGATTAAATCACCTTCCTATGGTTATAGCTAGGGACGAGATTGGGCTCTACACAGCCTTACTCTGTAATTGGTATCTCAGTTTCTGATGCCCAGGACATCTGGGCAACAATTTTATCCATAATTAGAATACCACTGAATTTGTTTTTGTCAAGCAAGTATTCTTCAGAGTAAATATAATTAGGCCGATTTAATATATTATTGAATTTTCCATTCAGCATATTTAAAACATTTTCATGTTTACTTGCCTGAAATTCTTTTCATTGGGATCATTTTGCCATCAACTGTATGCTGAACATCTGATTTATTGGTCAGTCATTTTTGTCCATATCAGATGTGACTGATTATAGCTTCTACCCATAGGCATTTTCTTTTATGTTTATTGCAGTGGAGTTTCAACAGAACCCCATTTCATTTGCATGCATTCGATCAGCTTTGCCCAGAATGAAAATGAACCCAAGAGTTTCGGTGATCCACCAGACTGACCTGCCAAAGGGACTCCCAAACATTTGAAAGCAATTGTCCATGAAGAAATGAAAGAATTCAGAAGGGGGGGGATGAGGTGGGCTGATGAAAAATAAGTCATTCACTCATTCTCAAAATATTTCTTCATAAGGGTCTATGTATTAAAATGAGAATTCACTGTATAATGGTGAAACCAGGTGATAGTTGATCCAAATGAGCATCATGGATCAAGGGCAGACAGATGGGTCTACAGATCTGACAGCCTAAGAAGAAAACGTGTTGTTCGGTGCTCTCAAATTGGTTCTCACTCATGGCAACCTCTGTACAACCAAACCAAATATTGCCTGACCCTGCACCATCCTCATCATCGTTGCTGTGGTGGAGCTATGATTGCAACCACTGTGGTAATCTACCTAATTGAAAGACTTCTTTAAATGACCAACAATTCAGAGTGCTCCGCCGTATCCAGTTGAAAACCAGCCCCAAGCCAGTTGCAGAGTTGATTTGGCTCATGAAGACCTGCGCTCCTAGGTTTTTAATATCTGTGATCTTTGAAAACAAATCACCAAGACGTTCTTGCTGTGAAGGAACTTCTAATCTTCTAGGTAGTAATGAAGTGCTTAAATATTTGCACATCCACAACTGCCCCCTGCTTTATTGCTGCTGTGGGTCTGTGGCATCAAGTTGGTCCCCATTCATAGAGACCCTTTGTCCAACGGAATGAAACACTGCCAAGTCCAGCACCGCCCTCACAGCATGGTTACGTTTACCTGCATTGTGACAGCTACTGGGTCATTCCATTTCCTTGTTGGTCGTCCTCATTTTTGCTGACATTATACTTTACCAAGCATGATGTCCTTTTTCAAGTGCTGCTTTCCCTGGATAACATGTCCATATTACATGAGACGAGTTCTTACCAACATAGCTTCTAAGGAGCATTCTGGTTGTACTTCTCCCAAGACAGATTTGTTTGTTCTTCTGGTAGTCCATGATGATTTCAACATTCTTTGCCAGCATCATAATTCAAATGCATCAATTCTTCTATTATCTTTAGTTATTTTCCAAATTTCACGTGCATAGGAGGCAATTGAAACTATGATGGGTTGGGTGAGGCACACCTTAGTCCTCAAAGTAACATCTTGGCTTTTTGACACTTTAAAGAGGTCTTGTGCAAATAGATTTGCTCAATGCACTGTCCTTTGATTTCTTCATTGCTGTTTCCATGAACATTGACTGTGGACCTAAGCAAAATGAAATCCTTGCCAGCGTCATCTTCTCTGTTTATCATGATGTTGTTTATTATCATGATTTTATTTATTAGTCTGCTTGTGGGGTTTCTTTACATTGAGTTACACTTCATCCACAATTGCTTCAAGTCCTCCTTGCTTCAAGCAAGCCTATCCTAAGATATGTTGTCTATGAATCTCAGGCTAGACTTATTAACAACCCCTTTCTCAGACCCTCATAAATAGTATCTTTATTAAACTCTTCAATTACATCACTGAGGTGTTCCTGTATTTCTTATTAAAAATCTATTATGATACTAGTTAGATAAACATTTGTTCATGAGTATATACAAAGGGGCAGCCAAAAGTTCATGGGAAAAGTCCATTACAGTTTCATTCAAATTTTTCACAAACGTTTGGAAGCCCCTTGTGTTTATTAAATATGAAATTCTTATGGTAATATCCACTGTTGATCAATTCAGTGTCTTTGTGTCTAGAATGTTCACTAAAAGTGTAGCAAAATGCAAACCACAGGATAAAAGATCTTGCTTTATGCCTAGATCTAATTGACTCCATCGACCAAAGTGTTCTCTTAATTCTTCCACTAGTCCTGACAGAGGCCAGGAGAATTTAAGCTACTCCACCCCAATACCAGGAATTCAGAGCTTGCATATCTCAGCCCTGCCCTTCTGCTCTGATTCTGAGAACTGCACTACTTTGTGCTTCTTTTTATTTTTCCTGTGTCTTCATTTACCTATTATCATAACCTACCTCATTACAAAAAGTTGTTTATTTTTCCAGTTCCAGCTGCCAAGAATGAGTTATTTGACCATGAATCCCAGCCAAGTGGAGGGGCTGTTACCAGGTAACTGCCCTGGCTGTTGCAGCTGACCTGTCTGGACTTCTAGCACCACTCCTTAAATTATCTTCCTTCTAGATAGTTCTCTGTGTGTGTGTGTGTGTGTGTGTGTGAGTGTCTGTGTTTTTCTTCTGAAGCCCTAGTGTCACTTTCTATCCACACAAGTTTCACCACTACTCTACTCTTTGGGTGGGCCTTTATATTTTGTATATAATGGAAAAAATTAGAAAATACCAAAATATCCCTGATCTTATGGCACAATACGGCCATAAAATCTTGGAAGAAGCAAAATCTTTAAAAGGAATAAAGCTAAGGAAATAAACGCATGTCTAAACACATTTCCTGAATGTGGGGAAGCTTACTGGCCTTACTCCCCCTGCTAAGATTACCATCATCTTTAATATACATACCTTGCAAGCATCTGAAAGTGCTGTATTGAATTATTTAGTATGATTTAGCAGGGCTATTTGTTC
Organism: Echinops telfairi; assembly: GCF_000313985.2. Lineage (NCBI taxonomy): Eukaryota > Metazoa > Chordata > Mammalia > Afrosoricida > Tenrecidae > Echinops > Echinops telfairi. Next base: position 20,548,692 of record NW_022103896.1, read on the forward strand.
TGTGTTAGACCTGTTCAGAATGAAATAACAGAGAGGACTAAGGCAGGCACAGAGGAGGACAATTACGGGCAAATCACACTGTTTCTTTCATCATTCTTTGCTTTCCTTCATGCCAGGAACTATTTCAGTTTAGCTATAATATGCACATTATATTTACTTCGATGAACTACAAAATTCACATAATACATATCCCTATACTTGCAAAGATATAAGTGAACCCTACACAAATAGCTATGTCACATTCAATTGCACTGGCCCCTTAAAAAAAAAAGGAAGAGGAACAGTGTTTTCCTGAAGGACATGTTATGAATACCCAGTGGATACACAGGAACTACGAAATCTCCCATCAAAAGAAATGGAAAGCAGAGTGAGGCTGGTGAGCTTAGAAGTCAAAAGACTAGGGCCATTCCAATTTCTTCTGTGGTGTGCTATAACGTGGCTGCTCTCCTGCTGGGCATGGGATGGGCTTAATTCTTTGGCATGTACATTCCACGTTATGCGGGATAATATTCTCATCAAGGACTGGCACTCTTAAGTCCAACCATGCTGGGATTGAATTCCAGCTCCTTTACCTGCCAACTCCGGAAGCATTTGCAAACTAATTGATTTTGTTAAACCTTAGTCACCTGGTGGTGCAGATAGGTGCGCACTATACTTTTAATGGAAAGGTTGGCGGTACAAACCCACCCAGCATCTTGGTAGGAGAAAAACCTGGGAATCAGCTACTGTTCAAATGACAGCCTAGAAAACTCTATGGAATGGCTCTACTCTCTCCAATGGTGTCACTGTGCATCATAAATGGGCTCGGTGGCACCTAACAATAGTTACCTCAAATGGAAAATTGAGATACAATTGAGTATTAGCACCTACTCAAAAGGTGATTTGGGACTTAAAGGAAATAATGCACAGAAAACACAAAGCATGGTTAACATGACTGAATACTTTGAAGTTGGTATTTTGACATGGAACTGCTGGTTGGCAGAAACCAATTATTTTATTTGATCTTAATATCTCCATTCCGATGAAATCCAGTTGCAGACTTATTGTTATCTCCTTAACATCCAACTGCTCACCAGGAATTCTCATGTAAAAGTGCTACAACACATCATAATTGATGCGTCTGAAGTAGGATGACTATTTTTCGCTTTAAAAAGTTCCTCCTGATTTATTATCTATTTTTTAAACCGGCAGGAAAAAAAGCAAACCTCCTTCCCAGTGGTAGCTATAATCCTGACTGTAACCTGATCCTGTAAAAGACTAAGGCAATTTGGAAGCACAACTGAACCAATAAACAGGGCCCTAGGTTTCCCCAGATACACACTTAACCATGTATGTCGTCATATGTGGAAGAGCCATAATCCCTAAATGTGAAGAAAAAAAAAAAAAGCTTCAGGGAACATTTTGCAAAAGAGTCATTCAATTTACCAAAAGGAAAAGATTAGATTTTATTTTTAAAGACCTTAGTAAATTTTAGACTGGTCATTCAAAGACTTAAAGTTATAAATAGTTATATAACATCTTAAAACTTACCAAGTTCTTTCACATATATTAAATTTCCAGGAACAGAAAGGAAGATAATTATTCTCATTTTACCTATAATAACACAGACAAGGAAATTGAAAAGCTACATTTTCTCATTGAATAATGAGAAATAGTTTAATAAATAGTTACCAAATGATTATATACAGGGACACAGAGTTGAGTTACAACAGTTGACATTACAGATAATATTTCTACCTCATTCTCTTGTATTCTATTAAGAGCTCACATTCTATGTACTACATTCTAGCAGAATAAGAGCTAAGACTTAATAAGGGGTATGCTAGATTGAACTATGAGGGAAGTCCTCATTGATAAAGAGACACAGCAAACACCCAAGGGAACAAACCATGCATCTGTCTGAAGGAAGAGCGTTCATGCAGAGACAGAGCCAGGGCAAAGCCCATGTGACAAGTACATGCTTGATGTGTCAATAATTATCTTTATGGCCCACAGGAGTGATGCAGAAATTGCCACCGAAACCAACTGGTTGCCATTGAGTCAATTCTGACTCATGAAAACCCCATGTGTGTCAGAGTGGAACTGTGCTCCGTAGTAGATGCAATGGTTTGTCTTATGGAAGGAGAAAACCAGGTCTTTCTTCTGAGGAGTCTCAAAGTGGAGAGGAATCTCTAAACTTTGGGTTATCGGCCAAGTGACCTAACTGTTTGTACCATCCAAGAACTGGAGAGGTATCGAAGAGACCGATACTGGTCTTGTGGGCAATAGGAAAGACATGGCATCCTGACTCATACCTTGCATAATAGGTCTGGGTATCAACTTGAATCTCCTCATCAGTGCTAAAGATGATGACACATAAAGAGGCCTTCTTAGACAAGGGCTGGGTGTCATCCCTCAGTACCACCACAAAAACCAAGCCAATTTAGCTCTTCAACTGTATTCACAACCAGGAGAGATAAAATATGATCCATCTGTTGGATTTAAATACTGAAAAGCCAACCCAACTTCTATGGCCTTCTGTCCTGAAAGTAAAAGGATAGCAAAGTGACCACAGAAGAGATGTTCCTCCTGCTGGTGTTACTTATCCAAAGTCGGCTCTAATCCACACTCTGCTACTCTGTCCAGTCATGACACACAAGGAGCCAATTAATCTTCTTCTTTTCCTCTTTCTGCAAAACACAGACACGGATGCTATTGATGGTTTCAAAGCTTACTGTATCCCATAAAAAAAATGGGGGAATAAATGTGTACCTGTCTTGGTCTCTTTGACAGTAACTTAACCAGTGTGTTAGGCCAGGATGAATAGAGAAGCAAATCCAATGACACTCATTTATGTATAAGAAAACGTATTTTTATCAAGAACTAATTATACATCAAGAAAACATCCCAGGCCAGTCCAGCTCAAGTCCATAAGTCTGACACCAATCCATAAGTCCCTCTTCTGACTCACACAGACACATGCAATGATGCAGAATGCATGAAGATCACAGGCTGGTGGGTGCAAGGTCATGTGGATCCAATGGCGGTGGTAACATCACAGGGCTCTGACAGTCATTAAAGTCAGCCAGCAGGAAGGTTAAGGCAGAGAGAGAGAAGGGGAGGTTTCCAGGGCCCTTGTTATAAGAAGGCCAAACCCACAAGGAGGCATCATTAAGTTGTGACCTTATTGACAGGTTAAAGCCACCCCTACTTTTTTATACATCTGCAAGTTGCCATGAAGTTATGTAACTACCACAATATGCCAATAAGTATTCATTAAGCCATTCTACATTCTCAGCCTTGATTATGCACAACTGAACATAAGAAGAAGTAAGATACCCAGGTTCTCACCTCTAAGACCTCATGAGTCTGCTCCAGCAAAGACGGGATTTCCATAGCAATGACTAAAGGTTAAGGGCCTTAAAACTAAACACAAGTTCATCTCTGAGGAGCCATTGGTTAATACTGACTGGGTTTCAAGTTTCTCTGAATTAATACGAAGCCATTTCTAATATTTGCCTTTGTCCTGATTTCCCACTTGAAGTTATATAAACTCAATGTTTTCTCACTCATTGCCATCAAGCCCATGCTGACTCACAGCAGCCCGATAGAGCAGAGTGGAACTGCCCCTGTGGGTGTCCAAGACTAACTCTTTACTGAAGAAGAAAGTTCCATCGTCCTCCCTCGGAGTGCTGGATTTTGAACTGCAATGGTTTTGAACTGCTGGCCTTGCGGTTAGCAGCCTAACTGGTAATCACTATGCCACCAGGGCTTCCCTCTTAGAGTTTAAAAAATGAAAAGTTAAGAGCATGCCAAAATCATTTAGTCTCGTCAAAATGACTAGATATTCCCGGAAGTAATACGTATATGCACATTTCAGTAAAACAAGACAAGCTACTGTCTTCTAGTGATTTCTGAAAATGTTCCTATACCCATTCCACCTCTATCTTTCCCACTGGTTCGACCAAAGTGATTCAAATTTCCACTTTGGTCTCATTTATTAGTTATGAATATGTTTATTGAAAGTCCTTGTTAAAATGAAGTGGGGTAGGGTTGCTAAAATGCGAGCAACTTATCAAGAAGAACAAATCCCTTAGCTGATTAGCATGGATGAATGCAGCATTTTTGTGCTGGAGAGAACAGGTCTTACTTAAGAGATTAATTTAGAAAGTAGATTTTAGAGAGGGAGATAACTGACACTGGAATAAAAGAATCCAGAATCAAAGATCAGAAAGTGTTCATGGACAAGATAAGAAGACTTAGAGGGGTGGAGTGCTCAGCAGACAAAAGGGAAGAGAATGGGAAGGGAATGTCAGAGGCTCTGAGACCAACTCTCCATGCACAACTGTGAAGGACCTTCGGGATTCCCTACCTCAGCGCCTCTATGTCCCGTATATGGAAACTGGGACTCAGATCATGTAGTGACTTGCCCAAATCCAGTTGATGAATTAGTGGCAGACTAAAGAGCAGAGATTTAGATTCCTGACTTTACTCATTCTGCCAAATTGAAAGGGGGAAACGTGGAGGCTCACCTCTAAATTGGGATAGTTGGTTAAGTGTTTCCAGCTCTTCTTTTCAAGGTACTTTAGCATTCTTTTCCTTTGGCTAATCCAAGTGTTGATTTAAGAGAGAGAGAAAAAGAGAGAGAGAGAGGCCGAGAGAAAGAGAAAAGAGAGAGGGAAAAACATTAGATGGGTGGTTTACATGAGGATTAGGATGCAAAGATACGTTTACCCCCATTAGGAACATCTTGATATATATATATATATCAAAACAAACAATATATATATATGTTTTGTCTATTAAATTAATAATTTTATTGGGGGGGGGTCTTAAAAATCTTATAGTAGAAATACAAATCTTAGTAGAAAGAAATTGTTTTGGAAATGTTGATGGCAACATATGTACAAGTGTGCTTAAAATACAATTGGATGATGGATTGTCATAAAATTAGTAAAAACTAGATATTTAAGAGCAGAAAAGTGCTCTTGCATCAAAGAGTGGTGCAATATGCAGACATATTTTCTCTTCTCTTCCCACACTCTCATCTTCAAAATAATACCAGACAGTACTAGACATCAAAGACAGCCAGCTGAGCCTGGAGGAAGTGCCTGTTCAAACAGGGAGGGACTCTGCAGGGTAAGTCCCAAACAAATAGGCCCTGGTGACAAACGGGGCAGAGAGACATGGCCATATTTGCCAACGTCTCCCAAACAGATGGGTCTAACCCACAAACATTATGAAATGTTTCCCTGATAAGGTTGGTGATTGATTCAGCTTTGTGGAAGAATAATGTTTGATAAAAACAGCTAAGAGAGATAAAAAATGTCCCACTTAATTTTCTTTTTTAACTGAAGGACAATATTATAGTGCAACGAAAAGAGAATGTAGTTCAGAATCATATGACATAGCTTTTTGGTTTTGTTTTGTTTGATTTTGAAATCTTAGCCCCGGGATACAGAAAAGGGTAATCTGACAAAAGAATTGTGAGATGGGAAAACACAAATTTTATTTGATTTCTGTTTTTAACTATGATCTGTATCTTTCAAAGACAGCATCAGATCTAGGTTAAAGGCAGTGTTAAGAAGTTAAGTCACCACCCATCTGCCCATTTGTCATGTGTTCCTCTGATGCTGGAAGCCTTGCCACCCATATTTCAAACAGGAGAAGGCTCACGCCTAGTGGACAGGTGTCAGGGAAGCATCTAGACTAACACAAACTAGGAAGGAAGGCCTAGTGATATAATTCCAAAAATGAGCCAATGAAAACTCTATGGATCATCAGAGAGTTTGTCCAGTATCACGCTGGAAGGTGGACCTCTCTATTGAGAGGGACTCAAAATACACAGCAGGCAAAACAGCCACACACATCCCAATGATTGTGAGACGGTGCAACACCATAAGGTGGTCGTGAGACAGAGACAACTCAATGGCAAGTAACAAGAAGCAGCTTAGAATACGTGGATTCATACAATTTCTTGGTCACTGAACATATTACCAAGAAGAACAACCCCTGGAGTTTTTAGAGAGAAGCCATTCAACGTCAAACTACTGAAAGGGACAAGGTATAATGTTTCAATCTTATGTGGGAGAGAGGTCGTGAGTAAGCCACAGATAATAGACTGAAAGTAAATATTTACAATGCAAGAGTTAATAGTTCTATCTTACCAAAAGATAGAATTATGCATTACTAATGATTAATTACTAATTAATAATAAAAAGTCTTAAAGTCAACAAAAAGGATAAACAGATTTGAACAATTTATAAAAGCCCTGTAGATAGTTATTATCCATATAAAATGATGTTTATTAATATCAAAAGAAATACAAAATAATGAGATATGATTTTCCCTATCAGATTGGGAAAATAAATAAATACCCAGATTGGGTGTTTTAACTGTCAACAGGGAGAAAATATTTTGTAGAAAAATATAGTGTTATAAACATTGCTTATATTCTTATACCCAAAATACTACAGAAAGGATTATGGGCACATCCAATGACAAATGGACAAGTGTATTTGCTACAATATTACTTAAAATATTGAAATTAGAATAAATTTAAATACTCATTTCCTAGGACATTTTTAGCTTCAAATAGCATTAAAAACATTTTGAAATGGCTTTTCCAGAAGCACATTTTATTATCTCATGTGTGAAAATTTCCTGGGAAGAACACCTTGAGTATTGATTATTTTGTCTACTGAAGGATACCACCAAGAACCTTTGTTCCTGCCATCTTTGTTTCTCTGTGTGACATGTGAACTTTTTCTTACAATCACTCCTCACATCGACCTAACATGGTACCAAAAATCCAGACTTCACACCAATATTCGAGCAAAACAAGGACGGCCATTTTGTTCATTTATTTACCAATGGAAACATCTTCCCAAGACACTTCCTTTGGTCAAAATTGCATCACACACCCCTTAAGAAAATGCCTGGCAAGGAAATCAGGACCCGCCTCTGCTTGGCTTAAGAAAGAAAATGACATTACAGCAGAGAGTGGGCATCTTCATGTCCTTGAACTATCATACCGGAAATACCATAAGTGGGTGCTTTAATGAACAGAAATAAATCCTCTTACACAGTTAAGGGGCTACCAAGTTCAGGGCAGGGAGATTTCTAGGGGAACATCCTTGTCTCTTTCCAGCTTCTGTTCCCTACTTCCTTGGCAAGAAACCCCACGTGGCATCGATCCTCCCCAGTGTGTCCTAATTGCTTCTGTACGTAAACGGCTCCTTTTCCATGAGGGGCTTCAAAAGGCTGACAGAAAAAAAATACATTACCTTTTCATTTTTCTATGAACATTTTGGAGTCTCTTTGGAGCCCTGGTGGCATAGTGGTTACAAATTAAGCTGCGATTCACAATGTCAACAGTTCAAAACTACCATCCATTGTGAGGGAGAAAGATTGGCCTTTCTACTCCCATAAAGAGTTAGCAGTCTCAGAAATTCATAGACAGTTCTACCCTGTCGTATAGGGTCACTTTGAGTCAGCATTGACTCAATGGCAGTGAGTTTATTTTTCATTTTCGGTATCTTGAAAGTGGTTGACTTAAAAACACAACTTATAAGATGAAAGCTTAATAAGATAACAAAGAAAACCTAAGTCCCAGGTGGAATTCTACGCATCTGCATAGGGTTAGGTTTTACAACACATAGTTACAACACATAATTAAATTCATAACAGTGTGTTACTCAAACTACATCTGAAATCTACCTAAAAGGAATAGAGACAGACATGAAACGAAAATATTTCATACTAATTGGAGGGAAAAAAGTAGAACTGTTGAATAAGATTTTGAAATAAATAGTCACAATAGGAGGGATTTTCCCGAGATGACAAATTTAACTTGAATTTCAGAACCTTGATGCAAAAAAGATTTTTTTTTTGCAGGTACTGTGCAGGTACTGACGCAGGGACCGAGGTTCCTCCGTGTCAAACACGTAGCAAGGATACCTGCACAGATACTGCACTGTCAGCCTTGAGAATGGGTTGTATCACTCCCCTTAATCAGAACACAGTTCCCCAGCTCCAAGTGCAATAGAGCCTGAGAATATAATTGGTGTGCCCAGCAAAAGTGAAGCAAAATCCTCGTCTGGTTAACCTAGAGCTTTGTCTCTGTCTAAGTGATTTAAAATAATATTGCTTTCACTTGGTACATCTGATCATTTTGGGGGGAAGAGAGAGCAAATCAGTTTAATAACTTTGTAAATTGAACGTGTTATGTGTATACAGGAGGGGAATCAATCCCTGGTCCTGTCTGATACGTAATTTTACCTAGTCCTGATGATATTTCATCTTACTTTCTTTACATGAAACCCCCCTCTCTCTTTCTCATTCATGATGAGGCCTTTGCTAGAGAAGAAAACTACACTCTAGAGTATAGACTGATGTCTTAGAGCATCTTGAGAGATTGAGGATCCAGAATCAGTGTGGCAAAAGAAGGCAGGGTATTCTCACTAGAAATCTTAATAACACATAGGACTTTTAATATGTGTTAGAAACTTGAATGAAAAAATAACAGTTGCTATTGAATACATTTGGACTCATCGGGACTCTTACATGTGCTGAGTTGAACTGTGCCCCATAGGTTTTATGTGGGTACGATCTCTCCAGGCCTTTCTTGCCAGAGACCTCTTTGTGGCAACCAGCCTTTCCATTTGTTGTTGATCACTTCATGGCTTGTGCTACCCCAGAACTCCAGAAGATTAGTATGAGCCATTTATGTGATCATATGCTAGTTTATCTAAAATCAAACCTGCTCAGAAAAAAGGACTTATTTCAGTCTGTGGGTTTCTAAAACTTTTCATTTTCTTCCCCCTTTGTTTACAGCAGAATAAGCACAGAGTAGGTGAAGAGGTAAACACACAAATAGGAAATTATAATAACTTGGTAGTGGTAATTGAAAATCAGGAGATAATGCAGTGAGAGATATTTGCATGGGGTACATATATCAATTACAAAAACAAACAAACAACCAGACTCATTGCCATTGTGTCGATGCTGATGCATAGTGACCCTATAGGACCGCGTAGAACTTTCCCTGTGAGTTTCCAAGAATATAATTGTTACCAAGAGTGGAAAGCCCTGACTTTCTCCCATGGAGCAGCAGGTGGCTTTGAACTGCTGACCTTGTGGATCCCAGCTCAATTTGTAACCACTATTCCACCAGGGCTCCTATGGCAATAGCAGAGAAATAAAATTATCCTAAATAGCCTGAATGATATTCCATAGACATGATACTTAGTTTTTGCATTAATAGATTAAGAAATACAAATAAAGCAAAGTGTTCTAGGGACCTTTGAGAGAGAGAAAATGCCTAGAGGAACACAGATTGAGTGGTCTTCAATGGACAGTTCCACAGAACACCTGTCAGCCTGTCACCCTGAGATAAAGGCATAGAACATGGAGAATCAGAATTCATTGTTGTTGGCTGTTGTCCAGATATACAGATGGTTACCACGAGCTAGTTCCAACTCAAAGCAACCTTACGTGCAACAGAACAAAACTCTGCCAGCCCGGAGCCAACCTCACAAGTATTCTGAGGTTGGAGCCCATTGATTCAGCCCCTGGGTCAACCCATCTCCTTGAGCATCTTCCTCTTCTCTGATGACCCTCTACCGAATTAGAAGTAAGTTTGGTGAACTTGGAAGACTATGATATAGCAAGTCCCCTCTGATCCCCACCATTGCTGGCACTGATCTTTCACTAAAATCAGATTTTACCTCTCTCAGAGGTTTCCAGGGTACTTCTTTAATTCACATACCATTTTAATACTTGGGGATAGATTGGCTCTTATGCTTCTTCACATTATATGATTACTCTTCATTATTGGCACATAATGTGCTCCTTCAAACAGACACACGTGTTATACATTGCATAGGTCATAAAGGCATGGCATCCTTTGGAGGCAAAGTAAACGCAAGCACTTCTGGAAATGTATAAAATAGAAATCGTTTCCTTCAGGTAAAAAGGACCATCATTTAGATAGGTCCTTATGCTGGATGAGAACTCATGACTAAGCATTGTGGCATGGCTTGCTCTAGGACTCATCTGGTTTGTGCTCTGTGCAGCCCACCTGTTTCATTTACAATTGAACTCTGCTTCCACTCCCTTCATTTCCAACAGGACTGTTAGTTCCATTCACCAAGATCTGTCACACCCTCAAGTTGAGACAAGCACACATGAGCTCATTTGGTTCTACTGTCCAGAGCTTAGATCTAGAGCTCTTCTGAAAGTGAAGAATAATAGTCTCTTCCCATAGCCACCTTGGGAATGTCAATGTCTCATAGTCCCTTTAAGATCCACGCTGTTAGAAGACTGAATTAACTAGCCTATTTGGGTTCACAAGGCATCCCTAGTGGCATAATGGGTTACACATTGGGCTGCTAATTGCAGAGAAAGAGGAAGCATTCTATTCTCATAAACATCTATGAGAATTACACAGAGTCAAGTCTACCCTGTCCTATAGGGTCATTATGAAGTTGTTGCTTTTTTTCTTTAGTATTTCAGTTCACAAGCCACCAGACTCCAGTCCTTCTACAACCACCCCTGTTGGCAGTCCCAGGTTCTTATAAATCGGTGGAGAATATCTGGATGATGCAAATGGTGAACACGTTTGGCTGCTAAGAGAATAGTTGGAGGGTTGAGACCCTCTGGAAGTGCCTTGGAAGAAAGGCAATGGTGAGCTACTTTCCAAAGCTAGACGTTAAAAGATCAATGGGACACAGTTCTTTGTTGACATATAGACAGATGGCTACCATGAGTCGGCATCTGATTTGACAGCAGCTGGTTGGTGTAGAACATAACAGCTGAGCTCATTGCTGGAAAACCAAACCTCCTAAGGCATCAGACTTCGAATCTCTGTCCCTCCAACAACAACCCTTGCAAAACTTAGCAGTCCTTGAATCTCCAACTCCCTCCATGACTCTAGGGCCCAACCTACAATTCCTCTATTGTTTAGCCAAAGCTACACCTGCTTTTTATGGACAAGACAAAGGAAGAGCCATGTTGCTCTATAGACACATTTTACTAGGGTGACTTCACTATTGTGCACATGCTGATCCTAGATGATCCATCTTCTGAAAATAATTAACAATTGCTCATAACTCCCATTGTATCTCACCTCTTAACACCATGATGTCTTTCACAAGAAAGAAGGCGAAGGAGAGAGGCAAAGACTTTCTTCTGAGTAGCAACTCAGTGCAGATGGGCCAAACTCTCAGATAAATGGAAAAACAGGCCGAAATAAATATGGAAACTTACCACACATAATAGATCCAGGTAGCGCTGGGATAATATTTTCTTTTAAAACTATTCATTATACTTGTCCAGGGACCTGAAAATCATTGCTCTGTAGCCAAACAAAGCAGAGGGAAAATGTTGGATTTCAAACTGATTCATTTCCCTATTCAAATAGCTCTCAATAACTAAAATAAACATTGAGAAGGGCCCATGGTGCTCTAGGTACTCAGAGAAGATGTGTTAAGTATGCCTTCCTACAGGCAAATGATACAAGTAGGTTGTGGTGCCCTCTGAGTTGGGTTGGATGCTTAACCGCATCAAAACAACCAGGCATTCGACCAGAGAAAGAGAAAGATTTACAGCTTTGAAGTGCTAAATAGCTCAGCCAGAGCAGAAATTGACTCAATGGCAGTGGGCTTTGGTTATTTAGGGGCACTGGGGTCTGTACCAGTGGTATTTATATTATTCACAATTATGATCAACAGAAGATACCACATGTTGAGTAACACAGTGGGTAAGAAAACCAGCATTAGAGGTAGATCATCCTAGGCGTGAGTCCAAGAACTCAATCTGCTATGCTCTTACTCACCGATGACACTCATGTATCTTCATGTTTTTATGCCTCATTTTCCTATTTATAAAGTGGAGCTAATAATAATACCTGTTTCCTTAGCTATGGGCTTTCTAAATACTTAATATTATTAGGATAATAATTAATACCTCATGATTTTTCGGAGGACGAGAATTAAATGAGACAATAGACATCTTTTAATTAAAATATTTTAAGTGACTTGCAACTTAGCCCACGGTGATCACGTCAACTCTGACTCATAGCAATACTATAAGACAGAGCCACTGCCCCACGGGGTTTCCCAGGATGTAAACTTTTATGGAAATAAGCTGCCACATATTTCTCCTGAGGAGTCGTTGATGGATTTGAGTCACTGACCTTTCATATGGTGGCAGAGCATTTGACCACTTCTCTACCAGGGCACTAACCTTACACACAGATATCTAATAAACGTCTGCTGTTAGGATTATAATATACCTTTCTCTCTTCTGTAAGGCTGAACTTCTGCATAAGTCTATTTTGTTCATTCACAGTGATCAATGCTATGGCTATCTGGCATTTTAAAATCATCCATCTCATGTTAGGTAAATTTTACCTCAATTTAATTTAATTCCTTAAAAATTGTTTAAAGGAAACAAGCTACAAGGAATAATAGAGAGATCAAAATGGAAACAAAAGCTGACCTCAGAATATCCATAAGAAAGCAAAATATCACAATGCACAAAAATTATGATAAAAAGTTAGTTAGCTCCAAATAGCTTAATTAAGGAAGAGCTGTCCTCTCAAAGTCCAGTTGACCATAATAATGCAGAAAGAGTAAAGCCATCAGGACATTCATTTGCTAATGGGGCATAGCTCAACTTGAGAAGAAATAGATGCAAACATCAATGAATTATTGGAACTCAGAATGTACCTAGTATGAATCTGGGAAAGTTGGAAGGCATTAAAAATGAAATGCAAAACATAAGGATCAATATCGTAGGCATTCATGAGCTGAAATGGACTGGTCTTGGCCATTTTGAACCACAAAATCATATGGTTTTCTATCCTTGGAATGACAGAGTCAAGAGAAGTGGTATTGGAGTCATCATCAAACGACAGTTCAAGACTTATCTTGAAGTGCAATGTTGTCTATGATAAGATAATACCTATCCTCATACAAGAAAATTTACCAATACAACTGTAACTTAAATGGATGCACCCACTAAAGCTAGTTCCACCAATGTCTTCAGTTTGAAATTGATCAAACATGCAATCAAGATGAATTGACAATTATTGGTGATTGGAATTAAGAAGTTGGAAACAAAGAAGAAAGAACAGTAGGTTGGAAAATAAGGTCGGTGACTCAAATTCATCGATGACTCCTCAGGAGAAATATGTCCTGGGGATAGAAACAAAACTGGAGATTACATAACGGAATTTTGCAAGACCAATGATTCCTTCATCACAAATACCTTTCTTCAACAACAGAAATCAAACCTACAAAACTATGGGGGAAAGATCATAGAGAAACTTAACATTAGTATTTACCTGGCAAAGGGCCAACGGTGGGACAGAGTATCAGTTGATCATCTGCAAGTTCGGATTTAAGTTGAAGAAAATGAAAATAACTCCATGAGAGCCCAAATAAAAACTTGATCTAGTCCACCTGAATATCTAGATCCTCTAAAGGACAGATTTGGCACATTAAACACTCATGACAGAAACCGATGACCTATGGGAGGGCATCGAGAACATCAGACATAGGAAAACAAGAAGATCAACATGAATGGCAGAGAAGACTCTGACACTTGCTTATAATCTGAGAGCAGCTAGAGCAAATGGAAGAAATGAAGTAAGAAACACTGAACAGAAAATTTCAAAGGGCAGTTTGAGAAGATAAGCAAATTATTATAACAAATGTGTACAAAATGTGAGGAAATGCTCAGCATATCTTAAACTGAAAGAACACAATAAAAATTTTAAGCTACGTGTGGCAATATTGAAAGATTCTTTGGGAAAAATATTGAATGATGCAGCATGAATATATATATAAAATGGAAAGAATACAGGATCACTGCACCTAAAAGAACTCGTCAATATTCAACCACTTCAAGAGGCAGCATGAAGTTCAAGCTGCATTGAAAGCATTAGCCAAAAGCAAGGCTCCAGGACTTGATATAATACCAATAGAAATGTTTGTCTATGCCAAGGCAGTTACTTAGCCAACTGACTGAAAAAGATCCATATCTGTACCCATTCCAAAGAAAGGTGACCCAACATAATGCTTACATTTTGAACAATATCATCACATACAAGTGAAAATTTGCAAACACCATCCAGCAGTTGAAGCAGTATACTGACCAGGAGCTGCCAGAGGGCCAGGCTTCCTTCAGAAGATGTGGATGGATCTTGGCCGAGAGCAGAGAGTACCAGAAATATGTTCACTTCTGTTTTGTTGACGATGAAAGGGTATTCAATTGTGTGGATTATAACAAACTATGGATAGCCTTGAGAAGAATGGGAATTCCAGAACACTTCATTGTAGAAGCCGTTCACACGCAGTAGTGTGAACAGAACAAAGGAGTACTGTCTAGTTGAAAATCAGGAAAGGCGTGCATCAGAGTTGTATCCTCTCACTATGCTTATTCCATCTCTATGCTGAGCAAATAGCTAGAGAAGCTGCATTATATGAAGAAGCATGCTGCCTTAAGATCAGAGGAAAACTTACTAACAACCTGTGATATGCTGATGACATAACCTTATTTTCAGAAAGTGAGGAAGACTTGAAGCACTTGTTGATGAAGATCATGGAGTGCAGCCTTCAGTATGGATTACAGCTCAATGTAAAGAAAACCCAAATCCTCACAACTGGGCCAGTTGGAAATATCATGATAAATGGAAAAAAGATTGAAGTTGTCAAGGACATCATCTTGCTTATATCCACAACCAGGGCTCATGGGAGCAGCAGTCAGGAGATCAGAGGACAGATTGCATTAGGTAAATCTGCTGCCCATGACCTCTTCGAAGTACTGAAAACCAAGAATGCTATCATGAGGAAGGTGCACCTGAGCCAAGCCAGGGTATTTTCACTTGACTCATATTCATGTGAAAGTTGGATATTGAATAAGGAACACCGAAGAAAAATCGATACACTTGAACTATAGTGTTGACAAAGAATCTTGACAGCACCATGGACTATCAAAAGCACGAGCGAATCTGTCCTGAAAGAAGTACAGCCAGAATGCTCTTACAGGCAAGGATATGGAGACTTGGTCTTAGGTACTTTGGAAATGATATCGGGAGAGCTTTGGCACTGGAGAAGTACATCATGCTTCATTCGATGGAGACGCAGTGAAAAATTGGATGGTCCTCGACACCATGGATTGACACAGATGTTGTAATAGTGGACATTCAAATATAAGAGTAGTTAATTAATTGGATAGCACAGGACTGGGTGGCCCTTTCTTCTGCTGCATCTCAGGTCACTAGGAGTTGGAAATGATGTAATAGCACCTAAGCATTACAACCACAAATGAATGGAGTTTTCATTCACACCTATGAGTGAAGATAGAGACCCCAGGACTGTCAGGAGAGAGCAATCATAATCATAACAGTGAAAAGAGCCTGAACTATATGTGACAGCACACGGGAAAAAAGAGGCAAAAGTGAAAACACTGACTATGGAAGGAGGAAATGAGAGAGATACAATGAAGGCGTTGCTCTTAAAATAATTCTACAATGATATAGCCTTTTAAGTTAAGTGACTGCATCTGTTGGCTCAAAAGTTAACTTTAAACAATATTAGCCTCACCCCTCATCCCCAAAAATCTAATAAATGAGGGCATTTTAAGAATCAAAGCTTATCCAGTCCAGCCAAGCTTCAGAGATTATTATTGATCATCCCAATTTTGAGCCAAAGTGAATAGTAGCCTTAAAATATTTTAGCCAATTCACCCATATGGATAGCATCTGTTTCACCATGAGAATCCATTCCCAACATTCAGTCCTGCTCATCAGCAAAGATAAACTTATAAATGCCTCTGTTTGGTGGACTTCTCAATACCGTGCTCTCTGACTGCCCCTGGGGTGTGATTCCCGACCGCATATCTAGCCAGCTAGATGCAGAGCATACGTTTATCTGATACTCACCATTTTTCCCCCCAAAACACGAGAAGTCAGCATAATAGCTCCCTTTCTCCAGATTCATTGCAGTGAGAATGCCTTGAAAGGAGAAGGTTTGACAAAACTTAAAAAGCATGAAGATTTGTTCTCCTTCCTCATTTCAGACACTCGCAGTCAGGGATGTGTATAGTGCAAGGTTGATGAGCTGCCTTTGAGATGGCTCGCAGTGACCCTATAGGGCAGAGCAGAGCTGTATCACAGCCTTTCCAAGGCTGAACATCCGTATAGAAACAGAATGAAACACGTTTGTTCCTCCTATCAGGTGGTGGGATTGAACTGCGGAACTTTCAATTAGCAGTTGCTTTAACCACTTTAACCATGGCACCATCCAAAGTCCCCACAAGGCATATGTTCAATCAAAAATGACCCACTGTCGTAGAGCTGATTCTGACAGATAGAGTCAAAGGACCCCATAGGATAGAGGAGAACTACCCGTTGGAGGTCTTGAGACTTGAAATGTTGATCAGAACCGACACTCCCATCTTTCTCCTGGTGGCTGGTTGTTTTGAACCACTGACCCTGTGGTGTGTCGTCCATTATCCTATGACGGCACCTAGGCATATGCAAAACTCACTGCCATCGAGTCCCTGGTGACTCATAGTGACCCCCTGTGGGTTTCCAAGACTGTCACTGTTTGTGGGAGTAGAAAGCCCAGTCTTTCTCCTGCGGCTGCTGGTTTCAAACTGCCGACCATGTTGATCGCTGCCTGACTTGTAACCACTACATCACCAGGGCTCTCTGAGGCACGAGGCACACGATTTGTGCTAATACATATTTAAATTAACTGCTGGTGCTTTAGTATTTTTGGATAATAAAAGATAACAACACAATTACAGTCCTATCCTGAGTTCTCTGCATTTTCTTTCATTTCTTTCACAAAATTGAAAAACACAAAGAAACCCGCTGTCATGAAGTCCATGCTGACTCTGAGGGACCCTACAGGACAGGATAGAACCTCCCCCGAGATTTCCAAAGCTGTGACTCTTTACAGGAGCAGAAAGATTCATCTCCCCACCCCCACACCCAGAGCAGCTGGTGGGCTCAGACTGCTGAACTTGACCTTAGCAGCTCCACAATACCACAAGGCTCCAAAGGCAAATGCTAATTCTTGGAAAGTAATCTTTTCCCTTTGTTAATGGCATATTAAAGTATTTAAAATGAGAACAGAACTTTATACCACCAAGAAAAAAGCTGAGAGTGGAGTGTGTCCTCTGGACCTCGCATCCTGTACTGAGAAACTCCTAGACCACGGAAGATTGATGCTAACACACAGGAATGTTTCCAAGATTTGTAGCTGTTGAAAAGATCCTAAGGCCTTTCTCCAGACTAGAGAGAGAGAGCACCTTCCCATAAAACTAGCACTTTGAGTTTGAACTTGTAGCCCCCTAAACTCTACAAGAATAACTTTCTGTTTGTTAAAGTCAAAATCATAATTTAATATGAAAATGGACACAGATTTAGAATATTAAGTTCATACAGTTCCCCAATAAATATGACAACACTGTACTTTTGCAGAACGTAAAAGAAATGGGTGATTGTAAGAAGTTAAGCCCATGTAGTTGCCTTGTATTAACGTCAATTAGCAATTGTCAAAGTCAATGTCAGATGACCAGCCCTGAGTGCACCACGTTAAGTGCTTGACTGCAAACCCAAAGAGGGATGGTTCCAACCCCCACCTCCTCAGCAGGAGAAAAACAAGACAATCTGTTTCTGTGAAGACTGACAGACTTGTAAAACTATGGGGCAATTCTGCTCTGTCCTATATAAGTCAGAATAAATAGCATAATTAAAAGTAGATACAAGTAAGAGTATTTCTGTCTGAACCATGTTTTGAATGGTCATTGTATTAGTCTAGGTACTTTAGATAAACAAATCCACAGCAACCCATGTATAAGAGAGTTTTATGTAAAGAAAGTGTGCATCATGAAAACATCCCAACCCAATGCTGCCCAAGACCACAAGTCCAACATTAACCCATTAACCCAACACCAGTCCACAAAGTCCTCCACCTCACAAAACAGAGGCAATGATGCCAACTGCAGGAGGAAACCTGAGTCAGTGAACGAATAAGCATCTCAGCACTAGCAGGGGTCTCCACACGGCTGCTCCAGCAACCAGGGCTGCATTGGGATAGGTCCATGTGGCTTCTCCTTGGGGACGTCTTGTAGGAAGTCAATCTTGCAAGCTGAAGCAGGGAACTAGCTAAGGCAGCTGCACCCTGGACTGACCATCACAAAGCAGGAGACCCGAGACTAGAAAGGCGAGGCTCCACCACCCATTTATCCCTCCGCCTTTCAATTAGCCCCACATGTGTTCATCGGCCAGGTTGGCACAATTAACTAACTCAGTCATGTTACATATTAAATATTTTCCTCAGAGGGACTTGTGGCCCAAGGGTTGGAAATAACTTCTTATTAAAGATGGACAAAGGGCCATGGATGATACTTGCGTTGAGGACAGCTTGTTGGTAGCAGGTCAGAGGTATATACATTTCCCACCACTTAGTGGCTTAATGGTGACAGAGCCTACTCACCACTGGACACTTAGAAGGAACAACGCAAGTATTATTAATAAGTCAACTGTTCAAGTGTTAATAATGCAAGTGTTAAGGGGGTGGGTGAAACCATGTCTTGCTATTATTCTTCTTTCGATTCATCTTTGTGGGTGTCCTGGGAAAGAAATCCCACTTACAAGTTACTCTCCAGTGTGAAGACACTGCCGGTCATATCTCCTCTCCTCTCTTCACCTTTTCCGACAAGCTCCCATTTACACGTCCACACAAAATCCTGGTTCTTTCCCTATACCAGCACAGTAAGTGACACATTCCAGAAAGGGGCTTCTTCTCACATGAAGTGGCCAAACTCTTAGCAAGAGGTATGCTAGCCTTTCGTCAGGGTGGAAGCTTTTGTTTAAAATCACAGGCACTAGCACACTAGGTGAAATGCCAACTTACCTCTAGAGTGGCCAAATGACACAGCCTAATGTAGCAAAGATTTCCCCATTCCCACCTCCCACAAATATATAAATATGTGGAACCAAATAAAAGATGAGGACTGTTCTATTGTGACTCATTCATTCCCTTAATGTTTATGAGACACCTACCCTGTAGGAGGGCCTGTGGGTGCCCCTCTGACTCAACAGGACAGCTAGGAGGGTCAACTGCTCTGCAGGAAATTCTATACACAGACTCCCAGAGAGTTAGCTCCACCTGAAGTCTCCTTCTCCCCCTCCACCCTCACCCCCCCGCAGCAGCTGAGAGCAGACAGGAAGCGTGGGAGAACGTGGGTGGGGCCAGGAAGGAAACCAAGTCTTGGCCTAACCTCCCACCTGGACTTCCTTTCTTCTCCCTCCTACTCCTGTTTTTCAAGGCCATTTTTTCCCCTTCCCCTTGGACAAGGAATAAAGGTAGGATGGCGTGCAAATTACTGGTTGGAGCCTGTGGCAGTTTTTAAGTCACCCACAATTCTCACCCTCAGGTCAATTAGATTCCCTGGCCTGTCAGTTTCCTCTCGCCTCTTAAATGCACACCCCACTGTCAGGCTACAGGGTCTCCAGACACTCAAAGGTAAGCCTCTTCTCTTTATGAACTACTGGCTGGTGGGTTTGTGAGTTGCTACAGGTTTTTCTCAACCTCCCCACTGTAGGTCGATGCCAGGTATAGAAGTAAATGGGCTCAGCTGGTATGAATTCAAATTCCCTTGGTTTAATGTTTCTTATTACCTCTCAGTCCTGAGGAAAATTACTTAAAGCCTTTGAACCGACCTCCTACTATGGGAAATGTGGTTTGAATTCAACAATCCTACATGTAGCTAAACCAAACCTAACTCACTACCATTGAGTCTATTCCAACTCATTGCTACCCGACAGGACAGGGTAGAACTGTTCCTGTGGGTTTCCAAGGCTCAAAATACTTACAGGAGCAGAAAGCCTCATCTTTCTCCCTCAAAAGGTACTAGTAGATTCAAACCACTGACCTTGCAGTTAGTAGCCCAACACAACCCTGTATACCACCAGGGTCAGGACTCCTGTAGGGTCTATATGTTACATGATGAGGATAGTTATGTTTATTAAATTGCAGCTCCAACTTAACTGACAATCTAATTAAGCCTAACATGTAGGCAAGTTATGTTAAAACGTTAGGCTGTGAACCTAAAGGTCAGCAGTTTGAATCTACCTGCCACTCCAGGAAGAATGACATGGCAATATGTCACCACGCATACTTACCGCCTTGGCGACCCTCTGGAACAATTCCTCTCTCTTCTCTAGGTTCGCTGTGAGTAGGATTCCATTTGATCACAAGAGAACTTTTTTAGACTCTAAAACATACTTCTTTTTCCACTTACAATGAACAATTCCATCATGACTTTATAAATATTAAATCAGAGTTACAGAAAATTCCACAGATAAGCAGGAACATATGATATTTCTACATTTATCCTTTCTCGTGCCGAGGATTTTAATGGCTATGTTAGGGGAGAAGGCTACATGGCCAGACACCGGCAAAGGGATTTTCCTTTGTTCCTTCCTTGATTCAAGCTTAGGAGGCTCTGTGCACAAATGTTAATGTTCAAAAATGACCTTATAGGTTTCTATGCCCAAACAATATATGGATACACTTCACATATAAGGTTTCCATAATGTAAACAAAGATTAGACTATTCATTCTGTTTTTATTTGTGTGTATAAAATAGTACACACATAGCTGGTACATTTTTTTTAGTTTTAACTTTAGGAAAAAGAAAAGATAATGAGGAAAAAGTTTCTAAAGGTCTCAGTCCCTTGTATAAAAGTTGAAACTCAAACCAGAGACCACTTTCAAATACAGTCATTAATTCTGGATATTACATGAATTACACTAAGGAATTAGAAATTACCTTAGAGCAGTGCTGAATACTTAAAAAAAACACATTAAATTATGTTGTAGAACACGGTGGTTTCTATAACTTGGGACAATTTTCAAAAGCAAACTCCTGTTTCCATATTATAAGAAGACAAGAAACTTTCCATATTCCTCATTCAATATAGATTTTAAAAGTTCATGGTGATTTATTTTGATAAAGGCAAAATGGCACGTTGTTGTATTTGCATGAATTCTTATCTCCTTAGTAGTTTCTAAACACAAAATATGCTTAGCATAAATGCATATCCATTTGGTTTCCAAAGCAAGATATGCATTCAACCATTATTAAATTGGAAAAAGTTTATGAACAAAAAGAAAAAGGATTTGAATTTAAAATGCTTGCCACCTTTATCTTTTCTAATTTGACAACAGCTTCAAGAATTGAGATCTAATTGGCTTCTTGAGTAGCGCGCAAGGAGCACAGCTCAGTCTTCTATTTTCACACTCCTCAGTCCCATCTTTTGTCTGTGGCTTCCTTTTGCAACGTGAAAGTTCATTTCTGCCAACTTCTATCGTTTGTGCTTCCCACCATTTCATTTCATCCGCGTAACGGATTTTATCATCTTTAGCAAGTTGAATACTTGCATACATGCTTTTGAGAGCTAGATGACTCATCCAGTTTTCATTTACAGTTTTCAGCTTAGCTTATGATAAAGCATCCTTAGCTTTTTGAACTTTCAGATATAAAAATGTTATATGCTGAGCAAGGTCTTTTCAGTCCCCTTAGCCTTATAAATGCTTTCTACTTTTTATTAATGTTCGCCTTTACATTATTTTTGCATGATTTCCTTTTCCACAGATACAATCTGACTTGCAGTTAGCTGTTCTCAAACTCAGTTTATCTCTTCTTTTAATGCCAGATAGTCTGCCCTGTAAGCATCTTCATATATATTTTCTCTGAATCAGGATGTTTCCTCCATAGTTGGACAATTTTCCTAATTTGTTCTCGGTTCTTTTGTTAATCCGGCGTAGAATCGGGGTCCAGAGTGTTATGGGTAGCTGTTCTGTAGAATATCTAATGTCCATACGTAAAGCTTCTTTGGATAACTGAAAACTGTCTTAGTACACACACCAACTGTAAATCAAATGCTGTGATGATTCCCAGAGATTGGAAAGTGAGAGTTGGAAACAAGGAGAAAGACCGATAGCTGGAAAACAAAGCGTTAGTGACAAAAATGATGCTAGAGATCTCCTAATAAAATTTTGCAAGACCAGTGACAAATTCATTGCAAACCCCTTTTCTCAGAAACATAAATGTCAGTGTACGTGTGGTGGCAAAGTGAGTTATGCATTGGGTTGTTGCGGAAAACGCAGCAATGTGAACTCCCCAACTGTTTCTGGGGACAAAGGTGAAGCAGGCTGCTCTGAGGAAGATTTTCAGCCTCAGAATCCCTAAGGAGTAATTTACTCGATCTTATAGTGCTGCTCTGAGTTGAAATAGACTCAATGGCAACAGTATTGTTTGTTAGTTTGGTTGGTTCTTTGGGGGGAAGGCTGTGTTTATGCATGTTGAATTTACCAGCTAGAATATGTATGAATCAAATATAATGTCTGTGGGAAAAGATAATGCAGAAACTCAATATCATCCCTCATAAAAAGGCAAGAGGTTCACAGTACAACAGGCCAGCAACTGCTTTAATGCAAGTTCAAGTTGAAGCTCAGGAAATGTAAAACACATTCACAAGAGTTAAATATGGCCTTGAATCTGTCCCACCCGGATTTAGACACCATTGCATAAATAGATAAATAGATATGCTGCACTGAACATGTGGGACATCCAGGGCATCATACAGGAAGAAAGAGAAAGGCCACTAAAAACACAAGAAAGAAAGAAGAGCCCCAGGGGAGTGGCAGAAGAGTCTCAGAAGCTTTCTCTCGAACACGTCATGGCTGCTGTTGTTAGATGCCAGTCTGTTTCACCCCATTGGATCCTGTGTTCAATACAACAAAGCACTGTCCTGTCCTGTAACATCTTCACAATTGTTCTCATGTTTGAGACTATTGTTGAAGTCACTCGGTCAGTTCATCTTGTCTAAGTCCTTCCTCTTTTTCACTGCCTTGATACTTTCCCAAACATGTTGTCCTTCTCCAGGGACTGGTCTTTGCAGACAAGTCCCAAGTACATGAGATGAAGCTTTGCCGTTCTTGCCTGTATGGACCATTTGGGTTGTGCGTCTTCTCAGACATCTGTTTGCTCTGTTGGCAGTACATGGGACTTTCAAGATTCCTTGCTAGCACCATAATTCAAATGCATCAGCTCTTCTTTGGTCTCCCTTATTTAGTGTCTAACTTTCACATGTATATGAGGCAATTGAAAATACCATGGCTTGGGTGAGGTGCACCTTTGTCCTTAAGGTAACTTCTTTGCTCTTCAACATTTAAGTCTTCTGCAGTAGATTTATCCAATGAAATGTTTCATTTCATCTCTTGACTACTGCTTCCATGGGTCTTGATTGTGGATCAGAGCAAGACTAACTCCTTGGTAGCTTCAAAATTTTCTCCATTTATCATGATGTTACTTATTGGTCCAGTTGTGGGAATTTGGGTTTTCTTTACCTTGAGTTGTAATCCGTACTGAACATTGAAATCCTTGATCTTCATCAGCAAGTGTTTCAAGTCCTCCTCTTGTTCAGCAAGCAAAGTTATGACGTCCACAAATCAAAGTTGTTAATAAACCATCCTCCAATCATGATGTCTCATTCTCCTTCATATAAGCCAGCTTCTCTGATTATTTACTCAGCATACAGATTGAATAAGTATGGTGAAAGAATTCACACCTTCCCTGATTTTAAATGTGCTCTATTCCCTTGCTTTGTTCAGACAAGTACCTCTTAATTCAGATACAGGTTTCATATGAGTACAAATAAGTGTTCTGGAATTCACAATGAACTCAAGACTATCCATAGTTTGTTATGATCCACATAGTCTAATGTCTTTTCATAGTTAATAAAACACAACATCTTTCTGGTATTCTGTTTTCAGCCAAGATCCCTCTGCTGTCAGCAATGATATCTCTTGTTCCACATCCTCTTCTGAATCTAGTCTGAATCTCTGGCAGTTCCCCGCTGGAGACGTTCTTGTGAATAAGTCTTTCTCTTATCCCAATGCCACATTATTCGTCATAATCACCTTCTCTGATGATTTGCTTAGCATACAGATTGAACAAGTAGGGTGCAGAGACCTAGAATTGAAAAACCAAAAAAGGAAGAAGACATTCAACATATCTTACCTGAAAGAAGCCAAGAAAACCTTTAAGCCTCAAATTGCCATCTGGAAAGATTCCATGGATAAAATATTAAATGATGGAGGAAGCATCAAGAGAAGACAGGAGGAATGCACAGGGTTACTCTGCCAAAAAGAATGAGTCAATATTGCATCATTTCAGGAGGTAGCATATGAGCAAGCGTATGATGCATAGCGTATCTCAATGTTCTGGGAGGAGAAGTGCAAGTTGCACTGAATGTGTTGCCAAAAACAAAGCTCCCGGAATTGATGGAATACCCGCTGAAAGGCTTCCACAGTTGATGAAGCACTGAAAGCACTCACTCATCCAAACCAAGAAATCTGAAGATAGCTACTTGGTCAACTGACTGGAAGAGATTCATATTTGTGCCCAATTCCAAAGAGAAGTGACCTAACATGATGCCCAAATTATATAAAAATATCAATGATATTGTAAACTTTTTCTAAAGGCCACCCAACAACAATACTTGCAGCAGTACATTGACAGAGACCTGTCAGAGGTTCAGGCAGGATTCAGAAAAGAACTTACAATATGGAATATCATTGCTGATGTCAGATGGATCTTGGCTACAAGCGCAAAATACCAGAAAGACGTTTACTTGTGTTTAGTTGGCTAGGTACAGACATTTAATTGTATATAAGGATAAATGTTTCCACTTTACTAAGTGATTTGAACATTTCAATAGTATTAATATTGATCATCTCCAACACATAGCATGAGGAATTATTTAAGTTTCTACTTCTTCCCAATCTTGATACCAGATTGTATGTTACAATAAA
Organism: Echinops telfairi; assembly: GCF_000313985.2. Classification (NCBI taxonomy): domain Eukaryota; kingdom Metazoa; phylum Chordata; class Mammalia; order Afrosoricida; family Tenrecidae; genus Echinops; species Echinops telfairi. The sequence continues at coordinate 20,573,576 of NW_022103896.1, forward strand.
AAGAAGCATGCAATCATTTATTAGGAAGCAGGAACCCAATTATTAAAAAATTCAGTCTTTTGAAACTCAATTAAGTTCTAGCATCTGCTCAACTTTTAAGATTCCTAAGAGTACCTTGTATCAAAATTTACCCCTACACAAATGAAAGAAATATTCTGGTGGTAAGATTAGCTCATCTTCCATCAGGGAGGAAGCGCAGACTTCAAGACATGGGAGTGTGTCTGAAAACGTTAGGTGAAGACCTGAAGCCTCCTGACAGCATGCATCCTAAAATCCAATCCACCGCCCCCACTCAGGCTTTAAAAAGATTGTAGCTGCTTCCAGTATCCTGACCCTGTGAAATGATTCTGAACAATAACTACTCTGCTCAATACTCCCAAATTCCTGTGTATCAGACATGTTATTAGATATCATAGCATTTTATTTGTTATGCAGCTATAAATCAACTGTATTAAATACCACAACATACATCATGATATGTTTGTTTCCACTTTTTTCATTTTACCTTTTAGTGAGTACTTTAACTTGGTCTTTTTTCTTCTCTACTTTGGATTGGAAGCTTATTTATAACTAGAACTACTTATTAATTTTGGATGTCTACTTTTCTATTTAGTATTTAGTCTACCCAGGGTTCACTCTTTGTTCATTGTGGATGTAATTAAGTCCATTATTTTTCTATTAATATTAATTTTAATTCCAAAAGTCTTCAGCAAGATGTCCCACTGCTTTCTCCCCTTTCCTGAGCACGTCTGAGCAAAGGACTCCGATTACTGACATTGTCTCATTCTTTCTACCTCCATTCCCTGATTAGGCCTCACCTGGACCACTTCTCATCTAATTCCCTCTCACAGCTCTTCAAACCAGTGTGTTGTTAATTATGCTCTCAATTCCAGAATTCCCTTTCTGGAGAGTACTAGGATGCTGAATACTTGGCATCTTTATACATTTACAAATATTTTTCTTTAATTCTGCTACTTAAATGGCATTTTGACTGCTCACCAGGTCCATGGTTACACTTCTTTCCTCTTAGTAGTTGACAGATATCATTCTATGATGGATTAGCTCTTGGTTCCACAGATGAGAAGTTCAACATCAACCTGGATCTTTAGAAAATTTAAAACGAGCTTGCTTTTCCTAAATGGAAATTATTAAAGATTTCCTCTCCCCTTGTTATTAAAGAACTTTATTGG
>NW_022103896.1:20575557-20583964 GCF_000313985.2 Echinops telfairi
GGGCCAAGGTGTGGCCTGTAAATTTGTTTATGCCCCATCTTTCCCCCTAGGGTTTCTGTCTTTCTTAGCAGTTTGACTAAAATAGTCTCTGACTTTCTTCTAGTTGGCTTTCTTGGCCTCTCAACTGGGCTTCAGTAAGGACCAATTCCTGCTTCAATTCATCTATTGATGCTTAAATTCTGCAGGCGTGTTGTTTTGTTCCCAGAGTTATTTCTGGCTGTCATTGAATCCCCTTATCTGCTCTTATTTGTTATCTTTCCATTGGCTGTCCACATTGCCCAGCAGCTCTCATGTGGGTGACTGTTCTTTCTCTCTCTGGGCAATGGGCCCGAGGGGCCTTGTTATTTATTTTGTCTGTCTATTTGGCACCAGCCTCTGGACTGCCTCAATGATATGAGAGATTCTGTTCCTGTCGGAATGTAGATGTAGCCAAGCAGATTTTTTAGTCTTTGACTAGATAAAATGTCTGTGTTCTTTGGCCTTTTTAAACTTTCTAGTCTCAGTGGTGAGGCGAACTCAGCAAACCTGCTCAGTTTCTTTCTCGGTTGCAGATAAATGATGGACCAATATCAACCTACCCTGCTAGACAGGGCCTGGGTTGACTTCTACCCAGTAAAGCCTATTTCAAATCTTCACCCTAGGCCTCTTCTGTGTTTATCCCTCCCTAGATTCTCATGCTGCTCATATGGGAAGAGCTCCTACAAGAACCTTCTCAGTCAAGTTCTCCTGGCACTGGCTGCCTTCACTCATTGAAGGCCCAACAATCATTGGATCATCGAAAGGAAGGACGGAGGTTGAATTTAGAAGTGGAGGAGCAGAAGGGTGCTTTAACCCCCATTGGCTTAGAATCCTTTTCTATCCTTAGAATCTATTCTTTGTCTAAGGTGTGTGTTCATCTCTATCTAACATACAGTCTGAGACAACACCCAAACGCCAAGCATATTTTTATATCTTCTTATCCACTATAAGCGGGGCATTTTTTATATTGTCTATAATTAGAGTATTTCTGATTATAAGCCATATTGCAAGGACAGATGATAGCTGTTGCTGATGAATGAGGGGATCAATACAAAATGCCTAACTTTTCCTGGTATCAGTTTTGAATCAAATGAAACATAAAACAAAATACTAGAGGAGATGGAGATGATAATAATGCCTTCATTACAATGTAAAAACAAACATGACATGTTGTGGTAGCCAGTTCCTAGAAAAACCCACCCTTTCCCCTCTGACTATCTCTTGATACTAACATCTTTGTGCACAGTCCTATGAAATCTTGGTGGGTTCCATTGCTCACTTGTTACCAACACAAGAACAGGAAGAGACAGGCTGTGGCTTGTTTGAGTCGAGAAGCAAAACGCTCACTCTAAAGAAAGCCAGCCACCGTGTAAGAAGTCCAACCACACTGAGCCCACTATCATATGACGTAGCCCACACTAGCCTTGTGGAGCGGCTATGTCAAGAGGGAGAGGCATAGTCCTCTAGTCCTAAGTGTTCTGGCCTTGTCAGCCCAAGTAAAGGTCAGCTTGTGAAAAAGCCATCTGAAAAATGTTGACCTTCACTGATGTGACGTGGCGAAATATTGAGGAATCCAGAATCAAGGCTGCAAATGCGAGGGGGCCTCGGAATTTGCGGGAAATTTTCTGCCTTTTTAATTCCACTTTCCCACAAACATTTTGAGATCCCTTTGTATATGTTTCACGGCAGTGATCACCTTGATCTTCAGTTCTTTGGTGAACCTGATGAACGTTTATTCCTTATGGCACAGGTAAGGCCATTCTTGCTGTGTGCTGCCTGGATTTCTGACCCACAAAATATTGGCTTTGTTATAATGGTTGCTGTGCGTTTACCATTAGATTATGTTGCTTGTCACATAGCAATGCATTACCGGGAAAAGGATGCAGTAGCGATAAGCCTTTGCTTACAGACTCTGCCACAGAGAGCCCTAGATGCCACATCTCCTCATCGATGGGGAACCCCCAATCTCACTGCCATCAGTCAGCTCCAACACAGAGTGATCCATGAAGGGTTTCTGACACTGTCAATCTTCACAGGAGCAGATCCGCTAACCTTTCTCTGGCAGAATGGCTGGGTCTGAACTGTTGACCTGGCGATTGGCAAGCAGCCCAACACCAGTGCCATCAGAGCTCCTTACCAAGGTGCGTGCCATACCAATGAAGTAACGGGCACAGAGGAGCAGAGCAATGTACTTTCTGGTGGCAGCCTGCCTTCCAAAAGAATTAGGAAAGAATGGGGCTCAGAGAATCCATGCCCGTTTCTTTCACAAACTCACCAATTCCTGGGACTAGCAAGGGCATAAACAAAGCCAAGCTTGCAACTGAGGAAACTTGGAATAATAGCCCAGGCAAGAAATGTTAATATAGCATGGGATATGGTGAGGAAGTAGTTGAGTTGACTGTGGATCTTCCTTAGTATTTAGGTGTTTGGAGTCGCCAGCATTGTGGTTGTCACATTGTGGTTGTCACATTGTGGTTGTCATATTGAGCTGATCATATTACTTCAAGTCTGGCCAGGGTGATACTATGGCTTTATAGAATTAGCACTCTATGAGACTGAGTGATCTCAATTGTGCTTTTTTTCCACTGTTTGTATGTTTGGTTTTTATTATAACATATAACACATTATAATATTGGTAGCAAAAAGTAGGATATAAAAGAATGGGCCTTCATCCCCTCCTAATCATTAAAGGCTACTGTTTACCATGAGAACTCACGAATGCGAAATGCCAGGTGATGGGTCATAAACCTTCCCAGCCCTGGAGTCAGTTCAGCCCAACCTCCCATCGCAAAGTATAGGTGTAACCTTTCCCATGCCTTCCTGATTTGAGGCATCTGGGGAGACATGACTATTAGGTCACTATGAGTTTAATTGACTCGATGGCAGTGGATTGGTTTGGGGAGTGGCGTGAAAGGGAGTCCTGGGTTAGGCACTGGATTAAGGTTCAAACCCAGCAACTTCTCCAGGGCGGGGAAGATGAGGCTGTCTACTCCTGTAAAGATTTGTACTCTTGGAACAATAGTAGCAATAAGATAAACTCCAATTCACTGCCATAGAGTTGCTTCTGACCTGTACAGATCCATAGGACAGGGCACACCTGCTCCTGTGGGTTTCCAAGACTGTAACTCTTTACGGAAGTTGAAAGCCTTATTGTTCTTCAACATGTAACCCACTATGCTAGTGATGCTTTCTGTTGTACATCGGGGAGCTGTGAGTTGGACCAACTAGGTAGCACCTAAAAAGAATGACAACCCGATGGCAGCAGGCTCTGGTTTCTTTGTTTTGATTTCTGATGACATGAAACTTCATGGGGAGAGCCCTCAGCTTACCTGGCTCCGCAGCCTCTTCCCCACAGTCCTCTCTCTCTTTTTTTATTATCAGAGACTAGGACATTTTCTCTTTTCAAGCATTACAGGGACACCCCCTTTCTCCTCTTCTTGCCCTACTCATTTGTTTCCGATTTTTTTATCTAGTTTTGTTTTCCACATTACAACTTTATGGCCCATTAACCCAAAGCTGGGATTATTAGCAATTGAAAAATATGTGTTTCTTTTTCCCTTGAGTGCAGGAAGAGCTTAAACCTTTCAGGGAATAAGGGAGTCATTTTTTTTTGTTTCCCCCCCCCTTGCTTTCTAATACAGCAAAGGAGGAGGGGAATAAAAAAACAACTTTTCATAGTGAATATATTTTAATACTGAAATCCAGGGACAATGGAGTTAAGTATGCAAAACATATGCCACAGAAGACATCCCTTGTAGATTGATGGCTCTGTTCCAGATCACCACACAAAGTGCTTATCACCACTAAGTGGGTCACATGAAATTTTTGGGTTTCCAGCACATATAAAGTTCGGTTTACACCGTGCTACAGTCTATTAAGTGTGCATTATGAGAAAGTTTGGACTGTTGTAGAACTTCCAAATGGTAACAGAGATAGGAAGTGGGGATATGCAATAAGAAGACTGGCACCAAGAAACTTGACCACGTTACAGTTGCCACAAACTTTTAATGAAAAACAGTAAAGTAAATTAAGTATCTCTGAAGTATATTAATATAAAAAACAATAAAACAAGGTATACGTGTACCAACGATTTCCCTACTCCTGGGCAGAAATGGTTGTGATTATTTTCATACCTCAAACCTTTGGTAGTAAGCTGTCAGGAAATAGCTCTTGGAGCCCTGGATGTCTGTTCATCCAGAGAAGACCTGCCATGGGGTCCAACTGGTCATGTGGTCTAAGGAAGGAGACCTGTCCTTTGGGGAAGGAAGGAAGCAAGCCTCATGGGCTCAGCAAATGGGGAACCTATAGAGAGAGAAGAGTGGCACCTAATGGGTGTACCAAGGTACAGTTTGAGACTTTGGAGACAGAGAAGAACCTTATCGCTGGGTGTTGGAAGGCATAAGCTATTATTAGCTGTGGAGATGATTCTGGTTCATGGAAACTCCACGTGTCACAGAGAACTAACTGCTCCACAAGGTTTCCTTGGTGGTAATCTTCATGGAAGCACATTGCCAACTTTCCTTCCACTTACACTGCATAGATTTGAATGGCCCACCTGTAAGTGGGCAGTCAAGTCCAAATCATTGATGCCCCCTAGAGCCACAATCCACTAGATTCTGGGGAAGCTAAGTTTCATCCTTCTACAGAACTAGTCTGAACCAGCTGGTGAATAAACAATAGGTAAAGGGGCAAGAAGACAGCACTAAGCTTAGTTAGCAAACACCTGGCTGGTTTTATTTGAGCTATAAAATCAGTACACTCAGAACTACGATTAATATAATTAACCCATATGTTTCTATATTGCATCTCTTTATAAGTTTTTCATCTTATTCTTTAAATAATAACCATATAGATACCTGTTGAAAAAATCACTGAATAGTTGGTATGTTAGTCCAGGTAGACTAGAGAAACAAATTCACAGAGACTCATCTGTGAATAAGAACAAGGTTTATATACAACAGCAATTGAATATTGAGAAAACATCCCAGTCCAGATCAAGTCCATAAGTCCGATATTAGATCATATGTCTGATACCAATCTATAAAGTCCTCTTCAGACTCAAGGGACACATGCAATGATGCTGAACGCAGGAAGATCATAGGCCAGTAGGTTGGAAGTCTTCTGGATCCAATACCGTTATAAGCATCTCAGCACTGGCAGGGGTCTCTATGTAGCTTCCCCCGCTCCAGAGGTCTGGTTGCATCAGGGTAGGTAGATGTGGCTTCTCTGGCTCCCAGGGCATAGAACCATGTGTCTTGTCAGTAGAGCATCTCTCAGAAAATGAGCAAAGAGAGAGTGTGTCTTCCACCTCCAAGGAGGAAATACAGGAGTTCCCGGAATTCTCAGGAGAAGGCCATGCCTACACAGAGGCCTCATTGGCTATGAACCAATTGACAGGCTAGACTCCACCCCTTCACTCTTTTTTGTCCCCACCCCTTCACTCTTCATCCTTTTAAGTCCCAAATTGATACCAGATTATGTAGTAACTAACACAGTTGGTAATAATTCTAGCCTGGAATTCTAGAAGGCTGCAATAATATTGACAAAAGTGATTCTTGGTAGTTGATATCATATCATCTCCAGCTCATGGCAACCCTGTGTCAGACAACAACAACAACAAAAATCTCCTGGTCCTCAGCCAGCTTCCCTGCAGTCACTGCACTCAAGTCCACTGCTGTGAGCAGTGTGTACTTTCCATGCCTTACAACACAAGGGCTCATCTGGCACTCCACCAGACACTGTCCTTTGGTGAGAGCTTCACTGAAATTTGGTCACTGTTGGTCACCTTACTGGTATCTGAAATCCCAGGGACATTGCTTCTAACAGGGTAGCACCAAGCAAGCCACCACAGTATGACAAACTGGCAGGTGGGGTGGTGGAAGTTCTGATAACTGGGTCCCAATACCAGAGATAATTGATCTTGTGTGCACAACAGCAATCAGGATTTGTAAAAGTCACAGAAGTGACTCTGAAAACGTGGAGGTACAAAGGAGACAGGGGCATGTTCAACCGAAATGGAGAGTGTCAGTTAAAAGTGCTTCATCTCTCTCTGCCTGGGGTGTCCTCTCCGTTTAGGGCCCAATGAGATGAGTGAGTGTGTTGAAAAGTAGCAGGGGAGATGTCATCCCAGACAGACACTACCCTTGGGCCTGTGAACTGCAAATTAAGTCCTCCCTGGTGCTCTGACCCCACTCACAGCATGCACACTGGGACCACCTGCCTCTGAGCAAGAGCCTGTCCACTTTTACTTTTCATCCTCAAAGCCAATTTCTTTAAATAGAGCTTTGATTTCCCATTTCTTCTGAAAGTTTTCTCCCTGAATAAAGGGATGGCTTAGCTTTTTTGCAATTCTCTTTGGAGTCTTAAAATTGTGAATAAACTAGTTATTGCCTGAAAATCTCATTGACACCTGCCTCTTTACAATTTTCCTTTTATACATAGAGGCAGCAGTGGAAGAAAATGGATAGAGGAAAGAGTTCAGATGCCCTCTAAATCTCCATTTGTGCCTGAAATCCTCTGGATCTTTGAAGCCTTTTATGAATAATTCCCAGTGGCTCCATTTAAAGTGGACTTCTGTTTTATTGTTCTGAGAACTTTAAGATCATTTTTTCCCCTTTCTGAAACCAATATGTATTATCCACCTCGTTTGGCTATCTGAGCTTAGCTGTCCGGAGCATAGAGAGTCATTTATCTGAGTGCCAACTCTTCTCAGCTTCTCTGAAAGAAGAGAGAAACTGCTAGAAAGAAAGAGATAACTTTTTGATTAAATACGATGTGAACAGGACTTAATACATACTTCCTTTTCACTCACTCTGATAAGTGAGCAAAGACATATGAATGTGTCTTAATGATTTTGCCCATGGCCTTCATACAGCCAACTCTTAGAACTAATATGGAAACAATGAAATATTTCTATATTCAGACAGAGGATATGTTTAAAACAGTGATGTAGTTGTATTTTTACTGACTTGGAAAGACATGTGCCACAAAGCATCTATGTATGAACACACACAACATATAGGATTCCATTTTATATAAGTATGTCAGTAAGAAATTTCTGGAAGTCTATATACTATCATCAATGGTAAGCATTATAAAAAGGGTTAGGGATGATTGTAAAATGTTTCTGCATCATTGAATATTGGCAGTAACCAGTATCTTGTTTTGACTTTTGAAGAAGCTAAGCTGAAGGCAGAGAATCTTGTGCAAATGCTTTACTGAGGGGCAATCTCAGAATGAACTTGGAAGGAAATGAAGAGCCGACTGGCAAAAGCCAAACACAGAGCTTTAACTTCAGATTCAACCCAAGAGTACTTGGATTTCAATCTGCTCTGGCTGAGTTTTTTCATTCTTACTGTTAATTGCTGAGTACTATAGATTCTTTAAGGAGTCCTGGTAATGCAGTGGGTAAGCATTCAGCTGATAACCGAAAGGTTGATGATGCAAACTCACTAGCCATTTCACAGGGGAGACAGATGGGAATGCGTGTCTGTAAAGACACTGCTTTGGGAAACCATCCTACAGGGTCTTGATGCGTCAGAAACAGCGTAGGTATAGTCCTGTCAATCAGTCCTCTGAATACAGATGCTTAGAGTCTCTTCACAGGAAGTCAAGGAAGCCCTCACGCTTTCACACTTTTATTTTAAATTACCGGTTAACCAGTCTGCTTATTATTTTCTTTCTTTGATGCACAGCGACACTCAGCAGCAATGGCTACATTCCACGGTCCTTACAATGAACACTTTATCTGTACCATTCAAGCACCAGCAACATCATGTGAACAGGGCCACCCTTCCACTGATAGCCCGTTGCTGTTGTCCGCAAGTGAGGGTTATAACAATGGTACATCTACAACAAAGCAGAGGCTGTGTTATTGTTCCTATGGTCAGTGATGGAGAGCTGATGAGCAGCTGGTTGCTCACCTCCAGTTCCATAATCCTGTCTTAGGACCCTCAACTCTCTTGAGCTCGATTCCCTAAAAGAAGTTCCTGAGACAGTAGTTCTTTTGCAAATGCTTTATGGGAATAAGTCCTCTCAGGAAGACAAATTGAAGAAGTAAGAGTGGCAGAATATGGAAGGGAAAATCGCCTGTAAGGATGTCTTTCCGCTGCGGTTTAGCTTCACTTTGTTATCCCGAGGGAGAAGTACAATGTGAATTCCCCCTTCCAGTCAGCATTGCTTGTGGAAGGAGTCGGTCTTTAGTACAATGTAAATAGTCGCTATGACTTGGAATCAAATTGATGGAAGTAGATTTGGTTTGAGTCTTGATATCAATCAGTATTATTCTGGGATGAAAATATAATTCTGGGCAAGGCCTGGGCCAATAGCAAGCAGGTCCTACAATATCTGAAAAATGAGTAATTACCTGAGAAAGACGGATCAGGGAAGT
>NW_022103896.1:20585010-20586991 GCF_000313985.2 Echinops telfairi
CTGAAAGTGTACACTCAGGTTTGAAGACTGAGGCTACATCTCCAGATGGCTTTTGCAGTTAGAATGAGAATATTTGTGTCTTCTGGTCTCAAAAGCCTGGCTAACTTCCTGGGCAAGCAAGCTGAAATGAACTAAAAATAAGTCTTTCTTCTACATTTTAAGAACTTATCCACATTGTAAGTCATGGTTGGGTTTTCCATAATAATACACTCACATATGTAAATGTAGCTCCCCACCCCTGCCCCCAAATGTTAGCATGCGATCTCTTAGTTTTGAACTGAATGTTCATTTTCTGTACAAGGAACCTGCTCAAGATAGCATATCATATTTAGCTGTGTTTCCTTAGACATCTCTTAGCTGTGACAGTTTCTCAGACTAGCCTTCTTTTTAATGACCGTGAGAGTTTTTAGGAGTGTTGGTCAGGTATTGTGCAAGATGATTCCGTGTTGGATCCTGTATGGGAAGCCTGGAGATTTATTACTGATGAGGCTGCCACGATGGACTTGTGGGAGGAAGATCACAGACAGTTTTCTTCTAATTTAACATGTAAATTTAAGTCAGTAAAACCGTCATCATCCTGCACTGTTTGTTTACATTTGCCCATCATTTATAACTTTTGCTAAAGAGAATTTGGGATGGTTCAAAAGTACAATGTCATAGATATAAATTGAAAAGTGAAAACAAAGTGACATACAGAAAGATTTTTTATATAAGTAGTTCATAATCATTTGGGGATATGAATCCCTTTGAGAAGCAAATGGAAGTAAAGGGCTAACAATGTCTGTTATTAAAGAAGGGGAGGCCCTAATTTTTTTAACATGGGATCTAATTAATGCAGAAATTATTTATTGTATTTGGCTTGGAAATGCCCATCAGTTAGGGATATTCCAGTTATGTAAAGGATCCTTAGATTTCCTAAAAACCCATGTGTGTTAGTTAAGGTACTTTAGGGAAACAAATCCACAGAAACTCATGTATAAGAGAGAGTTGTATATAAAGGTTAAGTGCGCATCAAGAAAACATCCCAACCCAGTGCTGCCCAAGCCCACATTAACCCATATGTCTAACACCAATCCACAAAAGTCCTCCTCCATCTCCCAAAACAGACTCAATGACGCTGGCTGCAGGAAGAAAGCCAAGTCAGTGAATGTGTAAGCATCTCAGCGCTGGCAGGGGTCTCCACACAGCTGCTCCAGCACCCAGGGCTGCATTGGGGTTGGGATGTTTTCTTGATGCTCACTTAACCTTTATACAAAACTTTCCCTTATGCATGAGTTTCTGTGGATTTGTTTCTCTAAAGTACCTAGACTAACACATTATGGTACCTTGGGAGTGGGGTACTGCAGAAACAAATCATAAGATGGAGAGTAGACGTTTGTTTGACCTCTGCCTCATGGTCATTTTTCTTTGTCTAGCCAGAGGCCAGATAAAGCCACACTTTACTTGGTTGTTTTCTGGAAAAAATATGGGAAGTAGGAAAATAGAAAATTTGTAAGTCCACTTGCTTTCAGCCATTAAAATTTGCTCTTTAGATGGGTTTAGGGTATGCCTGAAAATAAAGCTTTGAAAATATATTCCCCATCCAGTGCTTTGGAATACTTAGGAGCCAATGGTCTTTGTCAGAAGCTGGAAAATATCTGGAACCATGAAGAAAGCTCCTCTCTGGAACTGAATGTTAAAGGGAGTCTGAAAGTAGGCTAAAATGCTTGCTAGGGTGACCACCCGGATCTACTTGTTGAGTGGAAGTGGGAGAAATGTAGCAATAAAGAGACAGGTTGAGTTTGGCCACTAACACCTGTAGACTTGGTTTACAGGAAAAAGAGGAGAAGACGAGAGTGGGTTGACTGGTCTAAGGTTCATGACCTAGGACAAGAGAAGTAGGCTTGTTGAGTACTGTTAAGAGCCCATGGTCTAAAGGCAAGGCAGCCAATGGGCACAATGTGGAGGCTGAGTGAGGTAGCTCACATTGAGTTGACCAGAA
>NW_022103896.1:20587716-20588871 GCF_000313985.2 Echinops telfairi
GCGTTCCTCCTGCAGTCAGTATGATAGTGTGTGTTTTGTGAGATGGAGGAGGACTTTGTGGATTAGTGTTAGACATTTGGGTTAATGTTGGACTTGTGGGCTTGGGCAGCACTAGGCTGGGATGTTTTCTTAATGCACACTTACCCTTTATATAAAACTCTCTCTTATATATGAGTTTCTGTGGATTTGTTTCTCTACACCATGTCACAACTGGCAGTCAACAGAAACTTTAGAATTTACAGTGGACAGCAGAGGCATGACCAAACCCAATCAACCTCACTGCCATCTAATAGATTCTGGCCCATATCTACCCTATAGGACCAGGGAGAACTGCAGGCTGGAAATCTTTACTGAAGTAGGAAGACTCATCTTTCTCCCAAGGAAAATCTGGTGATTTAAAACTGCTGACCTTTTGGTTAGCAGCACTATGAGTAACACCCTACACCCTGAGTAACACCCTACACCCCACAAGTTTGGGTATTCAAAGTTACCAATCAATTCATGTGACAAAGATGAAACTGTCTGCTCCCGTGTAGACGCACAGCCTCCAAAACCCTAGGGAGCAGTTCTACTCTGTCATACAGGATCACTGGGAGTTGGAATCGGCTCAGTATCAGTGAGGGAGAAATGTCTACTCATAAAAGGTCCAGGGTGGACTTCCGGGAAGATGGCAATGGAGTAACACATACCAGAGAGGATCCACAGAAATCAGCCCAGGAGAACTGCTTAGAGGGAAATTCAACACCGCTGGGTTGTGGGAGGAGCATCGTAAAGATACATGGGCTCAGATCCAAAAGATTTTGAGGGGCTGGGGGCTTTTGGCTTACCACAGTGGAGGCTGGCTCAGGCTTGATCTTAGCCTGCCACTGTCTCAGCCAGAGCAGGGACCACTTGGAGCCTGAGCAGGGGCTTATAATCAACACAGCCACAGCTTGCCGCCACTTGCCCCAGGGCAGGGACTAAACACATGCAGCTCAACAGGCAGGGACTGGGGCTCAGCTACATTGTTACTTTTGTTTCCCTCTCTTCTCTCTATCCACAGTCTCAGCGGGCTTATTTTTTAATTTTTTCCCTCCTTTTTGTCTCTTTCCTGTTCTCTCACACTCCACTGCTGACCTCCAGAGCACTCCCCTTAGCCTAGGGCATTTATGCCTG
>NW_022103896.1:20590725-20591697 GCF_000313985.2 Echinops telfairi
GAGGTAAGGAGGGACACTATATAATGCTCAAGGTAATGGTAGACAAAGAACCACTAAGCATTGTAAACATATACTCCCTGAAGGAGAGACCCACTGAATACGTCAACCAAACACTCCAAAAGGTGAAAAAAGAAATCACACCCTCAACAATTATAGTGGATGACTTCAATACACCGCTCTCTGAGAAAGATAGATGACAGGGAAAGAAACTCAACAAGGAGGCTAGAGATCTATACACTACAATTAGACAATTTGAACTGATAGATATTTACAGAGTTTTTAATCCACATGCAAAAAAAATTCACATTCTTTTCAAGCCCACATGGCACACATTCAAAGATAGACCACATGCTGGGGCATAAATCAAATCTACATAAATTTAAGCACATCGATATCTCTTTGACCACTGTGCCATAAGGCTGGAAATCAACAAAAGGAAGATGAAGAAAACAAGAGCAAACAATTGGAGGATGAATAACTCTCTACTGCAAAAGGAGTGTGTACTGGCTTAGATCAGAGGTGAAATTAGGAAATTTCTTCAAACCAATGAGAATGAGAACATGAAATACCAAAACTGATGGGACACAGTAAATGCAGTTAACAGAGGAAGTTACATAGCAATACATGCAAGCCTGATAAAGGAAGAGAGACTCATGATTGATATGCTGGCACAAAATTTACAGCAACTAGAGCAGAGTCAGCAGGACAATCCTACTAATAGCAAAAGAAAACAAGTAATACAAATCAGGGCTGAGATTCAGAAGAGGGAAAATAAGAAAACTATGGGAAAAATTAATGCTGCTAAAAGTTGGTTCTTTGAAAGGATAAACAAAATCGACAGACCACTGGCAAATCTGACCAAATAAAGAAGGGAACAAATTTCAATAGCAGAATAAGGGATGAAAGAGGGGACATTACAACAGACCCTAATGAAATCAAAAGGATAATTACACAGTACTATGAAGGATTGTA
>NW_022103896.1:20596511-20638843 GCF_000313985.2 Echinops telfairi
AAAAATGAGGAGCTGAAGCCAGGGGCTTAAGTGGAGAGCAAATGTTTTAGAATGATGAGGGCAATGAATGTACAAATGTGCTTTATACAATTGATGTATGTATGGATTGTGATGAGTTGTGTGAGCCCCTAATAAAACGATTTTTAAAAAAAGCCCCAGGGCACAAGCCAATTTCAAAGACCTAAAACCAACAGGTACAATTTCCTACTTTATTATTATATTATATATATTATCCCCCTGAGATAGTCTTCAAACATTTGCCAGTCAACTACTGTTGACTTTTTAGTTCTGATTTCATTGTACTTCTTCTTACCCTTAGAATCTTTCAGTGTGACTCTGCATAGTCTTTCCATCTTCTTTTGAAGGCTGCTTCCATGGCACCTGGTCCAAGGTAGCCATACTATCTGCAGTGCTCCAGGCATCTAACTTTTTTAGTGCTGAGTCAATCTGATGAACATGTTAGAGAGAAGGAAGTTCTTCCTGTCTACAATAGCAGGCCTGACATATTTCTCCTGTTCCTGGTTAACTTTTCCCCATGAGAGATGGCAGTCCCTGTATTATCTCACAATAATCCACAGAAGACAATCACAATTGTCAACAGTTTATTTTCCCAGATGTGGCTTGTTAGTTTTTAATGCCATTATGTTGGGACATTAGCACCCAGTGGTTTGATGGTACTGGTTCACATGAGTTTGTGGGAGCCAGAGTTTCACATGATTTCCCAACTCTACATTCAATAATACATTGGCAGCATGAAATCAATCGTCAGTATTTATATCTGAGAAAATGATAAATATTGTAACCAAGGGCTTTTTTTTTTTTTTGTAACCAAGGGCTTTTATTTCCTGGAACTAGTCTTCAAACATTTGCCAACCAACCACTGTTAGTGATTTCAACGCACTTTATGTTACCCATAGAATCTTTCAATGTGACTCTGCATATTCTTTCCATGTTCTTTTGAAGCTTCCTGTATCAGTCAATATTTGGCTCATAGAATGTTTCATTTTTGACACTCAAGACTTGACTTTTTTCTTTAGTTCTTTCAGTTCAGGAAAGGTTCAGGAAGGGTTGCCCTCCAGTTCAGGAAGGGTTACCCCCCAAACAAACAAACAAAATGGAAAAAAGATCCTCTGGACAGAGCTTTCATATTACCCATTTTTCATGCTAAGAGAGCATCAAGAAACTCTCTTTGAGTTAGTGCACCCAGTGGCATCATCTGGGAAGGTTCTCCCTGGTCACAGTGAATGTTTTGTAAAAGCAGTTTCACTCAAACCTCATTTTTTTGTGATAGCCGATTTAAGAGAATAGTGTGCAGTTATGAATTTTGTTTCCTGCTCAGGAAAAATGCTGCCGAAACTGTTGTGCTGTTGAACACAGCTTGTAAGGACAGTGCTCTGGGAAAAACGCAAGTGTACAAGTGGTTTTCCTGTTTCAAAAAATTGAAATGTCAATTGATGACAAACCTTATTCTAGACATCTGACAAACAAAAATGTCAACTCAAAGTGCATTTGGAGTTTGTTCCACCAGGTCAGATGGTTAATTAAGCTTTCTATTTAGAGGTTCTGAAAATATTGCCTAACAGTATGTGACAAAAAAAGGCCTGATTTGTGGCAGATAGGGGGCTGTGTTTGCCACCATGACAGTGCATCTACTCATGTAGCAATCTCAGTGAGCCAGGTTTGACAAAACAGCATGCCTCTCTTGCCACACACACCTTACTCACCTCACCTCACTCCTTGTGACTTCTTTTTGTTTTACGAATGCAGAGGGTCATGAAAGGACAGCAATTTGACGGCATAGGAAAGGTGAAGGGAAAAAACAAGAACGAGGGAAGTGCTGTCAGCCATGCAAAGAGATGAGTTTGAAAATGTTTCCAAGAATGGAATAGCAGACTTGACAAATGTATTGTGTAATTCAAAGTACTTTGAAGGTAATACGGTTGTTTTGTAAAAGAATTTAAACACATAGCTTTTGAGGGGAGTGGGGAGATTCCAGGGTTTTTTGGGTACTCACTTATATTCCTCCTTTTTGATGTTCTAATACCAGGTCTTTGTACATTTTGTTTTGTCTCTCTGAGATGCCCCTTGGAATTTTCTGTTCATTTCTTTTACTTCATCATTTCTTCCATGATCCTTAGCCACTCTGTGATTAAGAGCGAGCTTCAGGGCTTCTTTTGACATCCATTTTGATCTGTTCTTTCTTTCCTGTCTTTTTAATGATCTGTGCTTTCTTCATTGATGATGTATTTGAAGTCATCCCACATATCATCAGTTCTTCTGACATAAGTGTTTAAGACATCAAATCTGTTCTTGAGAAGTTCTCAAACTTCAGCTGGAATATTCTCAAGGTCATATTTTGGCTCTCGTGGACTTGTTTTTATTTTCTTCAACTTCAACCTTAACTTAAATATGAACAATTAATCACCTGCTCGACA
This sequence comes from Echinops telfairi, assembly GCF_000313985.2. Taxonomy (NCBI): domain Eukaryota; kingdom Metazoa; phylum Chordata; class Mammalia; order Afrosoricida; family Tenrecidae; genus Echinops; species Echinops telfairi. The sequence goes on from NW_022103896.1 coordinate 20,598,947, forward strand.
GTCAGCCCCTGGCCTGGTTTTAGCTGCCAGTGTTGAGATTATCCATTATCTCATCCCACGGGTGCAGTCAATGTGATTTCTGTGTATTCCAGAACACTTAATTGTCCTCATTTGGAACCCATAAAAAGGCAGTTGTGCAACCAGAGCAAATAGATGCTGCATGGTTCAATATCAGAAAAGGTATATAACCGGGTTTTAGCCTCTCATCATACTGATTCAGTTTGTGTGCTGGGCAAATAATCATAGAATTTGCATTATATGAAGAAGAATTTGGCACTAGGATGGGGGGATGTATTAACCTGTGATATGCAGATGACACAACCTTGCTTGTTGAAAGTGAGGAAAACTTGAAGTACTTGCCTTGATGAAGATCGAGGATTTTAGGATTCAGGATGAATCACAACTGTGAAGAAGATCAAAATCCCCACAACTACACCAATAGGTAATATCAGGATAAGTGGGGAAAAGATTGAAATTGGCAATGATCTCATCTTGTTTGACTCACAAGCAATGCTCATGGAAGCAGAAGTCAAGAGATCAAAGGATGTATTACAGTGTGTAAATCTGCTACAGTAGACTTCTTTCAAGTACCGAAAATAAGGAATTACTTTGAGGACTAAGGTGTGCCCAATTCAAACTATGGCATTTTCAATGGCCTCATATGCATGCATGTGAAAGTTGAACACTGAATAAGGACGGATGAGGAAGAACTGATGCATTTGAACTATGGTACTGAGAAAGAATGTTGAAAGTATCCGGGACTGCCAAAAGAGCAAATAGATGCGTCTTGAAAGAAGTAAAGACAGAATGGGTTCTGAGAGACATGCTATCAGGAGAGACTAGACCCTAGAGGATATCTTTCTTGATAAAGTGGAAGGGCAGTGAAAAAGAGGAAGGCGCTTGGTAAAATGGACTGGCACAGTGGCTGCAGGAATGAGCTCAAACGGAAGAGCAATGGCGAGGATGGTGAAGGGTAGGGGAGTGTTTCATTCTGTTGTACACGGGGTTGCTATGCATTGGAACTGGCGTGATGGCACCTAACAACAACAACAACAATCTTACCCAATACCTTTCACGCAGTGTTTTAACAAGCATCAAGTCTCAGAATGTATCTTTTGATAATATTTGTTCAGTCTGTATGCCGAGCAAAGCATCCAACAAACTGGAATAAGTGGCATCAGGATTAGAGAAAGAGTCATTAACACCCTGCTTGATGCAGCTGACACAATCTTGAGTCCTGAAAGTCAAGAGAACGCAATGCATTTGTTGGTGGAAATCCAAGAATACAGCTTGCAGCATGGATTACACCTCAAAGTAAAGAAACCAAAATTCCTCACAACTGGACCAATAAACCACATCATAAGAAACTGAGAAAAGACTAAAGTTGTAAAGCACTTAATTTTTCTTGGATCGTCAATAACCCAGTTGAAACAGCAGTCAAGAAAACAAGCTACAAATTTGTGTTGGACAAATCTGCTACAAATAACCTCTTTAAAGTATTAAATGTCTGGCTCTAGTCATGATATTTTCAGTGATCTCATATGTATTCGAAAGGTGGGCAATGAACAAGGAAGGATGAGGACGAAGTGATGCATTTGAATTATGGTTGCCAAAGAATATTGAGTATGCCAGGCCCTACAAGAGGAATGAACAAATCTCCCTTGGAAGAAGTACAGTCAGAAGAAGGATGGTGAGATTTCATCTCATATATTTTAGACACATTGTAAGGAGAGACCAGTCCCTGGCAAAGGACATCGTGCTTGGTGAGGTGGAAGGTCAGTACAAAGGGGAGGACCTTCAATGAGATGGAATGACCCAGCGGCTGCAGCATTGAGCTCAAACCTAGGAAAGATTGTGAAGATGGTACAAGATGGCACAGGACTAGGAAGCGGTTCATTCGTGCAGAGGGTGGTTAGGGGTCAGAACCAACTGAAAGGCACATAACAACAGCAACATAAAGAAGGAAATAAAACTTCAAGACATTATGTATACAAAGTCACATAGAAAGCAACATATCTGGACCTCAAACCCACATCTTTATGACCCCAAAGTCTACATATATTTAGAGGCATGTGATTTTAAGTACAATATCATACTTAAAGTTAGTCACGTCTCTAAATGTAGTCACTACTCTAGTGTAAACAATATTTCATATATTCACTTAAACTTGTACAGTCGTGCCCATACTTGTGTTGAAACAAAGCCAAAAATAAGTTTGAAAAGAAGTACTCCTCTCATAATAATTGCCACCTATTTTTGCAAATTAATTTGGCTTGCAATAATCACTCACTACCCGAGGGAATTAAAAACTAAACCCCATTATCTCATTTCAAGTGATTTTTTTCTCATTCTCTTTCTCCTATAAGGTCTCCTTCTTACTGTTGTTCTATTTTGCCTTTTCTAAAGGATCATTGTGTGTTTTCCCTACTACACTTACCCAGTACAGTGGAAGATACCCACTGAAAAGATACTCATTATAGGATCGTCTCATTCCTAGGATCATGCTCTGCTCAGGAGGATGCTCAGCCATCAATAGACAGCTGCTGCACTGAAATAAGCTCAGTTCTTGACCCAAAAGAACGAAGGTGGTGCTTGTTAGCTGCTCGTGGGTGACTCTGAATGTCACAGTAGATCTGCTCCATAGCATTTTCTTGGCTGTAATCTTTATGGAAGCAGTTCTCCAGGCCCGTCTTCCACAGAGCAACAGGGTGGGTTTGAACTACCAACCCTTAGCTTAGCAGCTGGATGAAAACTACTCCTTTTTTTAAAACTATCATTCTTTTCACTTTGCCATAAGGGCAACCTTCTAATTCTACATTCAAAACTCATGTTTTTTTCTCCCTTTTCCCATGTACATTTTTGGTATCAGAACTCATGTACAGCAGAAATACTAGTCAAAATTTGGGGCACTTTGTATATTTACCCGAAGTATTTGCTGTATCATGACCTTACCCAATATTTTCTGTGCAGGGCTGCTTTCTATTGCCCCAGGAAAATGACACAGCTCATGCCTTCTCTGAACATGGACGTGGGACTGCCCACACTGAGCGCTGTTTGCATTATGGACATCTTTATCTCCTCTATTTAAGACTATAAATTGCTAACGTGTGTGTCTATAAATCTTAGGTAGTCTGAAGGAGGCAGTGTAACTCCTAATGAAAGTTTTAGTGTATTCTAAGTGTGGGCAATAGAATAACAAAAACTACTTGCCATTCACCTCAGTAGTCAATGACCTTGTCTAACTCTGAAAATCCCCAAAGCAATGCATCATGGTATTTCATCACTATCTCCCACCCCCTTTGCCTCACAACATTTTGCATATTGCCACATTTTGTTTTCAGGCCCTCTGGGACGGGAGGGAATAAAAGGTTCTTTGGAGAAGTTTTCAGTAAATCATTAATCTGAATGTCTTGATACTTGCAACAGGGGACGAAATTGTTTTCTTTATTCAGCCTGTTAATCTTACCGAGGAGCCTTTTTACCAGCCCACATAATTTTTCTCCCATCTCAACCTTTAAAGGAATTTTTCCCCCTGTTAGAACTTTTACATTTTGAAGGCCTTACTCATAAATCATCTACTTAGGCCTATAATCATTTAATTTTCCTCTTCAGTTAACTCCCTCTAGATAGTATAAATCAGATTATTACATTACTTATTTGCATAATTTTCCAAAATCGAATCAAAGCAGTACTCACAAACATGATCCCAGTAACCAGTCTCACAGCTTCAGACACAAGAAATGAGGAAGAAGAGGTATTTGTGTTGGCCTAAGGAAATTACAACAAAGCTATAGAACATTTCAGCCTGGGCTGGCTTTGAACTATGTATTAAATGTCATTCTATACAAAGCAGACGGGCTAAATTCTACAATGTTGGGCCACCAGACAAGTTTCTAGGGAGACCAGGAAGTGGTTTTATCCATTCTGCCACTCTAGAGAAATGCATCTTTTCCAAATTACTTTGCAGAACAAATGAAACCCTTGTTGGCCTCAGACTCTTCAGAAACCATTTGTCACAAGGCCCCCAGTGAGTGTCTTCATGAAGCATACTTGTTTGTATTGATCCTATAGCCATACTTGCCTTTTGACCCCTGGTATCAATGGAATTATGTTTTTCCAAAATTTATGGTGCGTTTTTGTTGTGGTAAAGTTTAGGACAAAATGATGTGTCTGGTTGGAACACTAAAGTAGAAATAAATAGATCTACAAGAGATGAAAAGAAATATGAGGACTTGCCCCAGAAAACATGCATTAGAGAGATGGAGTTTGTCTTCCTGTCCCCTCCATTTGTCACCAAGTTCCTTTGGTCCTGATACTTTCTCCTTCAGGTGTATATTCCCATTCCCAAGCCACAGACCTGCCAGCCGTTCAGAGTCTGTGTAGAGCTGCTTTTTGATGCTTCCAAACCTAGTGTGAAGCGCCCGGAGGGTATAGTGGTTACAGGCTGAACAGCAATCCACAAGGCCAGCAGTGTGAAACCACCAGCCACACTGAGGGAGAAAGACGGGGCTTCCTACTCTCATAAACAGCTACAGTCTCAAAAACTCTCAGATGTAGGATATCAGGAGGGGAAAGGGAAGGTGGGCGGGGGGTAAAAGGGGAAATCAATCACAAGGATCGCCATATAACCCCTTCCCAGGGGGATGGACAACAGAAAAATGGGTGAAGAGAGACAGCAGTTGGTGAAAGACATGAAAAAATATGTATAAATTATCAAAGATTCATGACGGAGAGAGGGTGGGGGAGGGGAAAAGCTGATACCAAGGGCTCAAGTAGAAATAAAATGTTTTGAAAACGATGATGGCAACATATGTGCAAAAAGTGCTTGACACAATGGATGGATGGATGGATGGATAGATAGTGATAAGATCTGTAAGAGCCTCCAATAAAAAGAGTTTAAAAACAAATAAATAAAAATAATTAAAAAAAATAACACAGATGGGGGGAGAATGGGAAAATCGGGGAACTGATCAAAAGGTTGGATACAGACCCCCCCCCACAGGGAGACAAATAATAGAAATGTGGGTAAAGGGAGACAACAGATGGTGTAAGATATGAAATAATAATAATATATAAGTGAGCAAGGATTCGCAAAAGGAAGGAAGGGTGGGAGAGGAAGGGAAAAAAAGAGGAACTAATACTAAGGGTTCAAGCAGAAAGATAATGTTTCTGAAATGATGATGGTAACATATATACAAGTGTGCTTGATACAATTGGTGTATGGATAATAAAATGATCAAAAATAATGAAAACAAATTCAAAGAAGCAGTTCTCCCCTGTCCTATCAGATCACTGTGAGTCAGCATTGATGACAGTGTGTTATGTTTTTTGTTTTTCGGTTTAATGCTAACAAAGGAACTTATGATTGCATGCTATAGTAGATCATCCTCCAAAAAATGCATGGGACTCTAACCCTCATACTGGGAATGTGACCCTGTTTGAGAGCAAGGTTCTTGAAGGTGTTAGGTTCACATGAGGTTTGCCTGCAGTGGAATAAAACCTAGCCCTGAATTACTGGTATCCTGATACACGAAGATTCCCAGAGACAAGAGGAGACGGGACAAATGCCATGTGATGCTGCAGCTGTGAACTGCGAAGAACTCCTGGGGGAGAAGCATGGAACAGATGGTCCCTCCAAGCTTCAGAAGGAATCCCTGTGGCAGACACCCTGCTCTAGGACACTCCCACCTCCCAGCATTGTAAGACAGTGTATTTTTCTTCTTTAAAGCCACTTGTTGTGTTGGCTGCTATTGAGGCAGCTCTGACCCGCTGCAACCCAACGCACAACAGAACTAAACACTGCACCATCCCCCAATTATTCCTATGCCTGAGCACATTGATGTAGTCACTGTGTCAATCCACCTCGTGTTGGGCCTTCCTCTCCTCCACTGCCCTTCAACTGACCAGTGTAGGTAAGACAAAGTTGCCCCAGCCTTGCCTCTAAGGAGCACTCTGGCCTTCTTCCAATACAGAATGGCTTGTCCTTTTAGCAGTCCAGGATCCTTTCGATATTCTTCTCCCGCACCACAATTCAAGTGCACGGTTTCTTCTACAGTCCTCCTTAGTGAATATTCAATGTTCACACACATGATTCAATAGAGACTACCATGGCTTGGGTTAGGCGCACTTAGTCATCAAAGGAACATCCTTGCTCATCAATATTCTAATGAAATCTTGTGCAGCAGACTTACCTAATGTAATGTTTCTTTTGATCTCTTGGATTTTGCTTCTATGAGCATCAATTGTGGATCCAAGAAAGACAAAAATCCTTGAAAACTTTAACCATTTCCCTGCTTAGTTTGTGATATTTTGTTACCGCAGTCCTAGGTCTAAGAAATAGGTGATACATTTTGTACAGTGTTCTCTGTGACAGAAAGGGAAAAATGATTTTTTGTACCATGTCTTAAGCTAAGTGCTTTACATCCATTATCACAACAGCCCCGTGAAAAGGGTGCTCTCAGTCCCATTCTAGAGATAAAGTACTTGAGACGCAATATAAATAACTGGCCTGACATCATGTGCTTCACAAATGGTGACACTGAATTCAAGACCCACTCTTTCTATCTCCAGGCCTTTGTCCCTTTTAACTTTGCCACAGAGCTTCCTAAGTCACCAGTTGCCTTCTCTTCTTAAAATTGCATGCATCTATGAATTCATTAAAGGCAGATCATCATAATAGTCATTTCAGATATGCATACCATTTGGCTTGACACATCTTCCAATGGGTAGATCCATGAGTGCTCATTAATCGTGTCAAATAGGCATGATATTGGAGGACCTAGGTGAAATGACACATCCAGGAAGGCTTGATATATAACTCCAACAGACAAGTATTCCTAAGGCCAAGGGCAAATCAATACCACTTATGGTGAAGCATTATAATCATAAGATGAAGCCTGACTTGCTTTAAAACAACTAGCATCAGAAATAATATATAAGCTTCCTACTCAATTTCTTTGACCCTGGAACCAGTACTCTTTTCTATTTTGACTTCACAAATTCAGAGTCCTATTTCTATACATTATTTCCTCACATGGCATCAGGGATGAGTCTGGCTTTTTATGCCCAAAGAATATTTAGAAGGCATAGAGGTCTCTAAAAATCACCATCAAGATCCCAAGGATTATTTACTCAATTCATAAGTGGATTTAAAAAGGCCCATGTTACCTTCTGAGATTACTTGTGCAATGTCATTTGAGTATGTATTTCCTTCACAGAGTTAATACAAGTTTTCTTCACATCCTCAAAGGGAATGATGCTCCTGGAATTTATACATCACACTCTGTTAACCTATTGAGCTGGCAGCATATTTTCTGTTCCTACCCAACCATCCCCAACTAGAGTAGGAGTCAGCATCAACTGAGTGGGAGTGAGTGTAGTTTTCAGTTGGAGAGGAAAAAGAAGGAGCCATGGGGGTACAGTGGTTAGAACACTTGAGAGCTACCTGCCAAGTCTGCAGTTTGAACCCATCAACCACTCTTTGGGAAAAAGAAACGCAGCGGTCTGCTTCTGCAAAAATGTACAGACTTGGGAGCTTTATGAGGACTTCTGTTCCAATGCAGGGTCACTAGAACTTGGAATTGACCCCCTGGCCAGGAGTTTACCAGCAGGAAGGACTTCACTCCTTAAAACAATAACTAGGTTGGTAAGAATGTAAGATAGTCCTGTATCTCCCTGTTTCCACTTCTTTGTCTACTGGTTCTAGTCAGTCAAATATTTTCTAGGCATCTACTTTTGGGTAGGTACGATGTTAGGACCTAGGGATACCGTCAGGAGTGCAGCAGGAGGTATCCCTCCCTCTTATAGATCACACACTTAGTTTAGGATAATTCTAGAAGTGAACAGGCTGAGTTGATATCCTCTCTCCTATGACAGTCTCTTAAAACTTGAGGGCGTCATTGGGTTCCCTCAAGTTGTGTCCTTTGTTCTGGGTACGCAGCATGCACATCTTCACCTGGTTTCACAGATCTCCTCACCCTTCCCTCCACCCCAATTCTGTTTCTCAGAAGTCAAGGGGACACTTTGTTTCCTACAATGAAGCAAAATCCCCAAGTCCAGTGATTCTGAGACATTAAAATTTACTGACCTGGCAGGATCTGGATTATACACCTTTAAACATTTCCCCACTTGACAATGATGTTCTGGTTAATGTGGGACCTCTAAAGGTGTCTGATGAGTGGAAAGGGCAGTGTGAACCCAAGGAGAATGCCAATGTGGCTTTTGGAAGATTCAACCAGCTGAATCAGAACTACCCACTGATGCTATGTTTTTGTATTTTTTTTCAAGTATTATTGGCAAGTAACTTACATATCATATGATTCAATAGTTCTATTATTCAATCATATCACAGAGAATTGTACAATCAGCCTCAAATTAATTTTAGAGCCCTCCCCTCCATTTAAGTCTATTTAAAGATGATTTATGCAATCACAATCCATTCTAGTCCTCTCCATTAGTTACTCCCGAAATCCCCTTTTCTTCCCTATCTACCCCCTGCCCTCCCCAACCCCTGGGTTCCCAATATTCCCTGTGTCCTTTATTATCATTATGTATCTACTCTGCTTCTTAGCTGGGAGACCCAACAGAAAATAGTAAAAAACAAAATTGAACTATGGTGGTACGACTAAAGGCAATAGTATACAGATGAAAATTCTAATAATGCATAAGAAGGAAAAGACCACCAACAATAATAAAAAAAAGCCAGGGAAGACATTTCTGTCATGGAACCAGTGAGAAATACTTTTACCCTGAACAAAATCCAGTCACATCTATAGAGTGGTCAACTGGTCAAGTGTCAAGTTTGATCCAGCATAATGAGGATTTCAATGGTCTTTGCCTGGTAATAAGGCTGTTGGAGACTCTTGCCTGTGACTAGAGCAGATATGTTTTTGTATGCTAGTGATGGGTTTCCACTGCTTCAGCGATGCTCCTGCTCCTGCTATGAGTAATCCTGCTAGGTATGGGCACTCAGGTCAGCCCCAGACTCTCCCGGCCTTCATAACTTCTGCCCTATCTTAGCTTCTTCACTCCCTCCAGACATTGAATCTGAGTCCACTCACCAATAAATTTACTGGACAAAAAAAATCAGTCTGTTTTCCTGGGGAGACTCCTTTAAAACAAGATGATAACCCACAGGGACTTAGACTGAAATAACCTTAAGTCAATTAAGCTTTAGGTCTGGGATGGCCTTTCACAGTTATCCCCTCCTTTGGCAAAGGGACCAGGTCTTTGTACCCCACATTGTCTAGTCAGTAGCTATTGGCTGCACATAAGGAGTTAGTGTGCTCCTATGTACAAGGTCTCTTCAACTGGGAGCCAGTCCCAGCAGCTAACAGGATGGGTGTAGGTAGCACACCACAGCATCTACTACTATCCCAGACTGACTATGTAGTACAGAGTCCCAATAAGCCTGCATAGAATATGTACAAAGGTAAAATAAACATTTGTGTTGGGGGGGATGTTGTTTAGCCCCAAGAGTTGATGGTTACTTTGTTATTAGCAGCTTACCTCAGACTAACCTCTCTAATAATTGGATATCCTAACATTGTTGGAGGAATGCATTCACCTTAATGTGTAGCATCTTGCATAAGTGAAGCTTTTTTTTTTTTTTTAACCTGTTTGCATGTTTGCCTTTCTTTGCTCCCTGCATGGTGGCAGAGTTCCATTGTAGTTTTCAAAGTGCGGTCTCTAGATTAGCAGCCTCAGCCTGGGACTGGTAAGAAATGCAAATTCTTAGATCCATCAAGCCCCACTGAACTAGAGTCTCTGCCTATGAGTTAGAATCAACAGCAATGGATCTGGCTTGGTTTTGGAATTTACATTCAGCAATTTTGAAAGGCTATTTAATGAGGCAGGGGAAAAGCCATAATACTGGGCAACCGAAATGCCTTTTGTAATTAGTATAATGTGTTCATTATCCATGAGCATGATAAAAGATGTATATCTGAGCTATACCTGAGATCAAAATGTTAAGTAGATTCCTTTTCAGTACCCATATAAGAAAAGGATAAATCAATCATATTTCACACATCAGAAGCTCTGTTGTCAGAAACATAAGGCTAGAGGTCTTTGAACTACAGAAAACACAAGATACTAAAACAGTTGGTCATGTGGTCAACTCTGTTGATTATATTTATGGCCTCAATTTGTTGCCTCATCTTCTATCCACATATTTTGTGATGCACTTTGTAGTTCCTTCAATAATAGTGGTAGATAAAATGTTCTTGCTCTTTGACTTTGGTTTTGCCATGTGCCTTCCTTCAGCCAAAAGAATATGGTACTTAAGGACAGTGTATCTGTTCTGAGTCTATATCCTATCTTTACCAGTTGCCACTGACCTTGTATAGTCCTGTTTGGTCTTGCACCTCTGTTGTTGACATGAGAAGAATGCACTCACCGTCAGGTATCAGGAAGAGACAGGTGGATCAGCACCATTGTAGGAAATTGCCCTAATCAAGGACACCTAGATGAGCCAACCCTCTAATTTTTAAATGTGTGAGAAATAAATGTATGTTGTTGATTGGCCTGGGTGTGCTGCATTATTAGGCAGTGTTATTGGGCTACAGTTCACTGATAGAAGAATATATTCATTTTTTGTTCCTCTCTGAATTCAGATGCAAACCTTAATGGTCAAACATGACACTGCCTGGGTTTCACCTTGCAACAAATCCCAAAATAGAAAAACTTGTAAGAACAAAACTAGAAACAAAGGCTAAGAAAAACAAATGCCACCTTAAATTAGATTTCATTTCAAAGAGGATAACAGAGAAGAATTCATTTCTCTCCCTGAAACTCTGGGACTGAGGCTTGACACTTTTAATTAAAAAGACATTAAAAAATTAACACAGAACTCTTCTTAATTCTCTCTGGGGCAGATTATGAAAGCTTGTCATCTCACTCTCAGAATGCATAATATCTGTGTCCAGGCACATATGCTTGCCCTCTTACAGGAGAGATGGCAAATGTCAATGCCTCCAGTGAGAAACTGTCCTATTGAGGCTTCAGTTTCTCAGCACTGATCATCTAAAAGCGATCTGGTGGAATACATTAGAGGATGATTCAAAAGCACACATTTTTTATCTTCTGCCACATTCCTGACAGAAGTCATAACAGTCAAAATATTTTTCATTATCAAGAATTCAAAGAAGTCTGTTCAAAATGGTAAGATTCTGTTAGACTTACTTAAAAAAATGGTGAGAATCAGTGGGTCGTAACTTCCGGACATTACTGCTAAAACATTGAAGTGCACTCAAACAAACCCCAAAGATCCCGTTGGCGAGCAGATGCTAATTTATTACACAATAGGGTGCCCTCAGTTTGAGTTTCTACATTGAGGTACTTTCTCACTCCTGCAAAATGGCAATGACTGAAAAACAGAAAACAAATTCTTGTGAGATTTTTGGTGGAAATGTAAAACAGTACAATCAATATGGAAAAAAAGTATGATCCTTCCTCTAAAAGCTTTATAGAGATTTCTTTTTATATTGGTGTTTTTCTGATGCATTTGGTCATTTAACATTTTTATATGATTTTCTGTATGTGAAACCCAGGATTGCTGAATGCATAGAGAGAACAAGTAGAACAGGGATTCCTGAGGATAAGGGGGAGGACAACTGTGGGGGATGGGTGATAAAGGGGGACTGATATCAAGGAATTCAAGAAGGAAGAGAATTATTGAAACTGATTGTGGTAGCAATTGTACAATACTGCTTGGTGCAATAGAACTATAAAATGATAGGACATCTGTATTAGTTCCCCACAAAATGATTTTGAAAACAACAAAGCTTTATATGGAAATACCTATTATCCAACAATTCCACTCCTAGGTTTATATCCTAGAGGTGAAAAAGCAGAGGCATACACACAGAACAACTCCACCTAGATACCATCAAAGGGAAAACAGCCCCCAAGATAACATTGGCTCAAACATGGAATGAAGGCAAGAATGAACCACAAACATACATAAACACAACTCATAGAAAAGAAATGGAAGTAGGAAAACACCCAAAACAAGAGGAATAAAGTGACATCACAGAGTCCACAGATAGAAGTAATGATCCTGAATATCAATGTAATGAACTCAGGTCTTAAAAGACAGATACTAACAGATTGGCTTTGAAAACACACCCCCTCAATCTGCTGTCTACAGGAGACACATCTCAAAATTACAGACAAAAATAGGATGAGAATTAAAGGCTAGAGAAAAACATACCAAACAAATAGCAATTCAAAAAAAAAAAAAAAGCGGGAGTTGCAATCCTAATCTCGGATAAAATTGATCTCAAAGGACAAACCATAAAAAGAGATAAGGAGGGACACTATATAATGCTCAAGGCAACCATAGACCAAGAATTCTAAACATTTACTCACCAAACAAGCATTCAGCAGAATATGTCATTCAAATGCTTCAGAAAATGAAAAAAGAAATTACAGCCTCAACAATTATAGTAGGTAACTTCAATACATCTCTCTTTGAGAAAGATAGATCACTGGGAAAGAAACTCAAAAAGTAGACTAAAGATCTAAACACTACAATGGACCTGATATATATCTACAGAGCTCTCCACCCAAATACAAAAAAATTCACATTTTTTTCAAGCTCACATGGCACATATTCAAAGACAGACTACATGCTAGGGCATAAATCAAATCTGCATACATTTAATCATATTGATATCATACAGACTTCTCTCTCTGACCACTGTGCCATAAGGCTGGAACTCAACAAAAGGAAGATGAAGAAAACAAGAGCAAACAATTAGAGAATGAATAACTCTCTATTGCAAAAGGAGTGTGTACTGGCCCAGATCAGAGATGAAATTAGCAAATTTCTAGAAGTCAACGAGAATGAGAACACGACGCACCAAAACTTATGACACAGCAAAGGCAATCAGAAGAAGTTTCATAGCAATACATGCAGACATAAAAAAGGAAGAGGGACTTATGATTGATATGCTGGAACAAAATTACATCAACTAGAGCAGAGTCAACATGACAATCCAACTAATAGCAAAAGAAAAGAAATAATAAAAGTTAGGGCTGATATTCAGGAGAGGGAAAATACTGTTTCCCTGATAGTAAAAGATCCCCCCAAAATAAGACCTACTTACAGTTTTGCCTCGCGCTGAAATATAAGGGATCCCCCTGAAAATAAGACCTCCCCCAAATAACATTTTTATTAATAATAATTTTCATGATGTTAATTTTATTTGAACTTGCTTACTTAAGGTTTCTAAGTACTTAAGGCTTCTGAATAGATTCATCAATATTGATGTCATTCTCTTTAGAATTATTCAATTTTATAGAATCAACATTTGTCCCCCCTTACAAGCGTATTATAGAGGCTTTCTCGATCGGCTACTCCATGGCATAAAAGAGGCTGAATAACCGTCACATCTTGGTGGCACCGAGGTTAAGCATTAAGCAGCTGACATCAACAACAAAGCAGTGGCTCAAACTCAACAATCACACCATGGGAAAAATATGTGGTAGTCTGCTTCCGTAGAGATTTGCTGCCTGGGAAACCCTCTGAGGTACTTCTACCTTTTCTATTGGGTTGCTTTAAGGTGGAACAGACTCAATGGCAGTCAGTTAAATACAAGTTATACGTAAAAGAGTTTGAGAGTGAGAGGACAAAATAAAGACAAATGTTATCACAAAGGAATTCATAGGATATATTTTTGGATGGAAGGTAATTACTAAACTGAATGATTCTTGAAAGTAAGTTCTAATTTCTTGAATGTTAAGCAAATCATTTAATATCACTGAAACACACCCCTCTTCTATCTGGTGAAAATAGGCATACCTCCTGTGTCTGGATTTTTTGTGCTCCATTAAGTGTTCAATAGATGAGGGAAAATCACTTATTTTATTTTTTTATTTTTATGACTCCTTTCTAGAAAATATCAGGAATCTTAAGTAAAAATAAAAATTAGAAAAAAATTATAGAATGGGTTTTTAATCTTATAGCCACCCCTGCAAAACACAAAGATAAATGTGAAAGTCTACTCTACTGGGAAATTTTGTTAAACTCCATCATTACTCTTAAGCTTTTCAGTATATTTTTGGTGGGTCTCTATTTCTCACAAAGGTCTTATATCTCAGATTCATTCTATATACAATACTGTGCTGCAAAGAATCATCTCCTCTAACATTGGAAACCCCCCACCCCACTTCCATTCTGTCCCCATCTCCAAGCATGTTCTGTCTCCTTTGCCAGCAACTGATGATAAACCCACTAGGGTCCTTAGCTGACAACAAAGCCTGAAGCTATGGAAGATCACATAATTGGCAGGCTCCTTAGGAAATAAATTCTCACCATGTGAAACCTAGACACACGGGTAAGTTTTGTTGGTGGTAGTGGTGGTTTTTGTTATTGTTTCTCTTCTTCCAGCTATGAATGCCAACCTCGGGCCCCTTCTAAGTTGGAAGACTTTGTAATTCAACTATAAACATTCCCAATATCTGCCTACAGAATTACAACAAGCTGAACCAAAAGAGAGTCCACTTATATAGCATTGGTGTAAAAACATCAAAGAAAATGTCTTTGAAAAAAACCACCATTTTATTGGGACATATTTCATGTATCATACAATTCAATAGTTCAGTCATGTCAAGGAGAGTTGTACAATAATTACCACAATTAATTTTAGAATATTTAAAGAAAATGTGTTAGAGAATTATTTATATGTTTCTGCAAGGGTTGTTTTCCCTGAAGAACATATTTTAGACTCTTAGTATCACTAATGCCTCCCTCCATTTACTGGGCAACTACTCTGTTCTAGATATGTGTTTATCTTATTTGGCACAACCACTTTATGAAGTTAGCACAATGTTATTGTCCAGATTTACAGATTAAGAAACTGGATGTGGTGGTTACATAATCTGGTGTCAGATAAGAAAGAGGTTTCTATACAAGAGCAGTTGAATATTGAGAAAACATCCTAGTCCAGTCCAGATCAAGTCTACACATCTGCTATTAGTCCATATGTCCAGTACCAATCTATAAAGTCCTCTTCAGACTCACTAAACACATGCAATGATACTAACTGCAGGAAGATCACAGGACAGTGGGATCAAGTGGCAGTAGAAGCATTTCAGTGCTGGCAGGGGTCTCTCTGTGGCTCCTGCAGTTCCCAGGGCACTGGGTCTACTGGCAAAGTGCCATGTGCCTTGTCAGTAGAGCATCTCTCAGGGAATGAGCTGAGAGAGACAGTCTCTCACCTCCAAGAAAGAAAATATAGGAATTCCTAGTATCCTGAGGGGAAGGCCATGCCCACACAGAGGCCTCACTGGCTATGACCCAGTTGACAGACTAGACTCCACCCCTTCACTCTTAATCCTCTCAAGTCCCAAATTGACACCAGATTATATAACTACCACACTGAGGTTCAGAGTGATTAAGTAGGGAACATGCCCAGAGTCAGAGAGCTGTGACATGTTAAAATGGGATTTATATAGCCGCTCTGACGTCAAGGCCAGTACTGGCTCCATCATATTAAATTGTATTTCTGATATCCCAGCGATGCATTAAGCAAGAGCCCCATTTCCCTCAGAAAAGTGAACTTCACTTCAGAACTGATGAACTAGTCAGGGAAAATTGAACAAATGGCAACTTCCAGGTCATCTCAAATTGCCATGGTAGCTTCTTCTCTCTCCATTTCTAAAATGAAAGTTGTTGATGAAATATTTAGCTGATATTTGAATTTGAATTTAGCAAATATTTGAATTTCCTGTGACATCCATACACCTAAAGGCAATGAGTAGTGGAAAACCCAAATGGTTAAGATCCAGGAAGAGATGGTTATAGGATGGAGATACCAAAGAAGCCTCAGGAAGTAAGGGTCAATTGAGGAGGAGAAGGCTCATAAGGCGCCTATGAAAAGGAAATAAATGATTGCTTAGACACAAAATCAGAAATCCTGGAGACACCTGTTTGCTGGGAGCATACTATTTTATTAAAATTTCTGCAGGAATGGATTTGGCAGGAGAGTTGTTCAGGTAATTACCAGGGGTGGTAGAGATGTTCCCCAGGAGAAGAGGAGGAAGAATGGCGGGGGAGAAGAGAAAGGATGCTGAGGAGGGAATTCACAGGAGAATGGTTGCATGGGGAATGGGAAAGATGATGTGCAGTGTGCTTTCTGAGATGACCACACGCTCTGACTTCAAGTATTTGGAATCGAATGCCACACTTCTTGGAACAAATGGGGGTGGTCAACACCTTGTCATGTGGATCTCACTGGGCAAGGGAGCATTGGCCTGGAGTCATGCTCAGAAGACGATGGACTCTTCTTCATTGCCGCAAGGGAATCAAGAGGACTTGCACTATACCAACAAGGGTGGTAGCAGTGGTAGTGGTAGGATTCGATCCTTAGTTCCTCTGAAACTACCGTGATTTTAAATTCTTTCGAATTTAGACTCGAGTATAAGCTGACCTGAATATCAGCTAAGGCACCTCATTTGACCACAAAAACTGCACAAAAAATGTGCTGAAAAACTCAGCTTGTACATGAATGTATACGGTATGACCTTAGAGGCATGACACTATCCCATCCAGGGCTCCTATTCATAAACACCTTGTTGGCACGATTCTCTTTAGCATCTCCTTTTTATAGCTTTTAGTGTCTAGTAGGGAAAATGCTCAAGACAATTTAATGTAGTGGATAACTAGATGAATGCATGTTAAGAGACATTGGAATAGAAACTGCATTACTTCATAGCTCTGTGTCCTTGGACACCTGATGTAACTTTGTAAGTCTTGGTGTCTCCAAAAGTAGGCTAGGGTAAAGGCAAAATAAAATCATATATGTAAAGCAATGGCCTGAGTCACTTAGACTATGGAAAACACACACATCATAGGGGTTAGCTGGTCTTTTAAGTCTAATTCTCTAACCTGTGAATCCAGAGTTCTCATAATATCCCTGCCCACCCCTGAGATTTGTGTTTTGCTGTCTCTGTCTGCCTCCCCATTCCTAGGTCCTGACTTGTATCCTCATAACTATTCAACATTACCTTTAGTGGGCTGCACCACTTCCCCAGCTACCCTTTCTCTCTCTCTCTCTCTTACACACACACACACACACACACACACACACACACACACCAGTGATTACACATTTGTGAGACTACTCGGTATCTGAGAGCTAAGAGGATTAATTTGCAGTAGGGAAAAATTCTCAGTTTCATGCTGGCTCCATTTCTTCTCTTGCCCTTCTCTGTTGAGGTATCGCCAGCAAATCGACCTCGTTACTTAGCACAGAACAATAAAGCTCATATTTCTGTCTGTTGGGTTCAACTTTCCATTCCAAGTATTTTCTTCAACAAATATAGTTGTTTTCCTCTATGGAATCCTGGTGAATAAGACATTCTCCATTCTGATATGTTATTACAAATATAATAAGGAGCTTTCTGATGGAGAATTTCACTAAGCCTGTAATAAGTTTACCAGGCCATCCACAGAGTCTTTCCCTTCTCCAGGGTTATTCCAAAGCTGATGTTGATTAATGTGCATGTGCAGAAGGGACCTTGACATTCTCCACTTTGTGACTGGTTTAATAATATAAGATCTTACACTTATAATAGGGGTTTTGCATAAATGATCCCAGATAGAAGTACTTGGGTACACCAAATCTCAGGAAGCTTCAAGGCCCTAATTAGCTGCAGGGCAAGGAGGAAAAACAATAAGTTTCCTAGTCCCACTGTTATGGACTTTCCATGATACTCTACCTTGTGCTCAGTGCCCTAGCTCCACCCAATAGATCTCTACAGACCTCTGATTAGAGACCAGCAAGTGCCTGCCTTCTGCATCAAGACTGCCCTCAAAGTTCTAACTCAATTATTTCTATTTTAGTTTGTCCAGGAATGAAAACAAAAAAAAAGGAGAGGAAGAGGAAAAAGGAAGAGGAGACTTTTATTTTACAATGATGCAGGGTTTGGAAACATACCCAAAAAATGTTCTTTTCTTTTTTCAAAAATAAATCTCAGGGTCTGGTTTTGTTTGTTTGTTTGCTTGTTTTTGGTGAGGTTGCTCTTCAAAAGAAGCTGATGCACTTGGGCTGTGCAGCCATCTGCCACTACAAGCTCAAATATTGTGGTTAAAAAAATCTGGCCACCCGGCCTTTGATATAGAAGAACCACAGGGAGTTGAGTCATATGCTGTGGGGAGAACACAGCTAATTATGGGATGTGCTGGGCCGAGGGAAGTTGTTAACTGCTACATAATTACAAGTGCCAGCCAAGGGGACAGAGTCATGGAAATCCAGCTAATACAAAGAAGTCAACATAAAAATACTAAATTATAAGCTACAAAATACCAAACGCTAGTCCTATTCTTCATTGTTATTTCCCATGAATTTCCAAACATCAGTTCGACTTTATGATGAAGGATATTCATGATATTGCAGGACCTTTATGTAAAATATTTTGATGATGCTAGGGGACGACAATTTCTTTACATGACAGTGAAAATCCATGAGAATCCAGATCTTGTTTCTAGCTTAGAGTTCCAGTTAAAAACAAACAAATGAGCAAGGTGCCGTGTGGCCGTGGTGTCATTTGAAGAGAGATCTGAGCTAAACAAGCTGAGATAGTGTCTGAAGTTTCCCTGCACCACAGACAGAGATAGTCCATTCACAAAAGTGATCCAGCTCACGGTAGGTTAGGACATGGAACTCAGAGACGAACAGTAGAGTTACAGCCACTTTCACCAGGCTATTGCACTGGCTGTGAAGGAAACGCATTTTAATGACATCATCTTTTAAAATTTCTCTTCAAATCCAGATGAAAGAAAGTAGCAATTCAGTGGATGATGAGACTGGAGAGATTTGCATCCAATACAAATGTTTTATGACCACACACAGTGGCTCTTCGATTATTCTCCCCTCCTTGCTGCTTATCCAAAGCCTTCCTTCCAGAGTACTTCTTCCCTGGGGTCCCCCACCAGTTTGAGTGCCCCTCCCCTGAGTTCCAGAGCCTCGGCAAATGTTTCTGTCCTTGCATTTTCCATTAAAATTATTTTTTTTAAAAACAAACTCACTGCCATCAAGTTGATTCTGGCTCAGAGTAACCCTATGGCACAAGGTAGAATTGCCCCTGTGGGTTTCCAAGACTGACTTTTTATGGGAGCAAAAGCCTCCTTTTTCTCCTGAGGAGCGTCTGATGGTTTTGAACTACTGACCTTGTTGTTAGCAGCCCAATGTGTAACACACTACAGCACCAGAGGTTCTCAGGATCACCATATTACCTTTACATTGTCAGTGTAACAAAAGCAGCCACTCGGCTCCTTTGTCTCTGAATATCTAGTAGCCAGCACGAGGCCTGGGGAATAGATGTTGCACTGACTGAAAGGCTATATACATCTCTGCAATTTCTGTTTGTTTTGCCATCGCCGTCATTGCTTTTTTTGGAATGCTTACTTTCTGTGCCATTCAATGACTATGTCATCCCTTACTACCTGCCTATGTCTATTCTAGGAGCCCTACTGGTACAGTGGTTACAAGTGAGGCTGCTACCTATAAGGTCAGCGGTTCAAAACTGCCAGCCACTTTGTGGGAAAAAGATGAGGCTTTCTATTCCCATAAAGAGTTACAATTTCAAAAACTCACAGTCAGTTCTGCCACGATCTATAGGGTCACTATGAGTCAGCATCAACTCAATGACCATGAGCTTGTTTTGTTTGGTTTGGTTTCTTTCAATGTCTGTCCTTGGTGGCATAGTAGGGTATGCGTTGGACTGCTAACTGCAAAGTCAGTCATTTGAAACTATTACTTGCTTTGAGAAAGACAAGGTTTTCTAGTCCTGTAAAAAAAATGACAGCTTCAGAACTTCTCAGTGGCAGTTCTGCACTGTCCTATTGGGTCACTGTGATTCAGTATGGACTCCATGGTAGTGATGGTTTTAATCTCTTGAGTATGTCTGTTCTTATATCTTTGCTAAATTGAAAGTGATCTGAGGATACTCGTAGTGTGCTGGAAAAATAGTCTGATAGGATGTGCTAGTCCGGGTAGACTAGAGAACCAAATCCATAGAAACTCATATGTGTTTAAGAGAGAGTTTTATATAAAGGGTAATTGTACATTAAGAAAACATCCCAGCCCAGTCCAGATCTATTCCATAAGTCCAATATTAGCCCATGTGTCTGATACCAATCTATAAAGTCCTCTTCTGACTCATGAAACACATGCAATGCTGCTGAATCCAGGACGATCACAGGCCAGTGGGTAGAAAGTCTTTAAATCCAGTGGCGGTGTAAGCATCTCAGCGCTGGCAGGGGTCTCAGATGGCTCTTCCTGTTCCCAGGGCTGCATCAGGGTAGGTCCATATAGCTCCTCCTCAGGGATGTCTCTTAGGAAGTCGGCCTTGTCAGTAGAAAGTCTCCAAGGGAGTGTGAGGAGACAGAGAAGTATTTCGCCCACACAGAGGCCTCATTGTCTATTATCTGCTTGACAGGCTAGATTCCACTCCTACACTCTTAATCCTCAAATTGACAAAAGATTATATAACTATCACATAGGATTAGTGTTATTGATGTATTTACCAAGGGGAGGCAGGGGGGGAGGAGGAAGGAAACTAAAATTTAATGATTTTTCTAAGGCCATGTACCTAAACAAATAAGAATGTAAAGATTGACTAAACTCTAACTCTTCTTGGTCAAGCCTCTCTTTCTCATGGATAGGATTCTGCTGGTAACAGATGGTTTAAAAAGCATATTATGCTGGCATAATAATAAAGCCAACATAATTGTGCCAATTACCTTGTTCCAACATAACCTCACAATGTATTTGGAATTTTAATCCATGGTATCAAAGCTAGCCTTATTTTCATAGTTTGTGAGAACGTATCCCTGGGTACTATTTGGAAAGTATAAAATCCACAGAACTTGTTTCTTTCAACCAATAAGTATTATTTTCTGAATCTCTAAACTAAATGCCAACTGTAGCTCCAATCCCATAAACAGCCCTAGCTTTTATGAATCAAACTAACTTAGAGTTAATAACCAATTTGACTCATGCCTTTGGCAAAAGAGTCCATCTCTTTCTTTCTGAGGTTTTTTCCCTTGCCTTATGAACTGTGTCTACTCAAAAGGGCAGACTTCCTGAGGAATCAGGAGCTCTCCAGGTGCAAAAATGAGGAGAGCAGAAAGAACCATTCTTCCAGAGTCCCTTTTAAAGCCCATCAACCCACTCTAAAAGCTTGTTGTCTTTTGAAATTAATTCATACATCAAGTTAACACTTTTGACTTGGTGAAGACTTCAATCCTGATTTCACCAATGTATAGTTGAACATCCAACTTATTTTCCTTTAAAATGTTCCTGAAGTTCATGAACCCTTAGCTGCTAGAGTTCCCCTGGATCCCTTCTAACCACTAAGTTAGTGTTCCAAATCAGTAACGTGACAATTTCAACTTCGACGGGGTTTGCAAGCACCTTACTGGAGGTATGCCACTGAGAACCCGTTATTGTCTTTGAAACCCTAATAGACTTCTTATCTTGAAGCTATCAAATACTACTGCAAATTTATTTCCATATGTACTAATTTGGAAGAGAGATGCATTTTAAAAGACATTAATGCCAAACTATCCAGATTAATTAATTCCCATGCTATCCAGATATTAAAGTTATAAATTTAGAAAAAGGAAAAAAAAGCCCTCACTGCCATTGAATTGATTCTGAATCATAATAACCCTGTAGAATTTAGAAGAACTACCCTGTGGGCTTCCAAGACTGTAAATCATTACAAGAGTAGAAAGCTTCATCTTTCTCCCTTGAAACAGGTGGTGGTTTTAAACTACTGACTTTATGATTAACAACCCACTACAGTGCCAGTGCTCCTTAAAAGGTATAAGGCATTTTCATAAGCCCCTTCCAAAGGCTGGGGGATGCCTGCTAAATTCTTCAATAGATGGTAAGGGACTATCATCCAATGAATTACCACTGGTGTTTTCGTAAAGCCCCTCTCCCTTCTGAATAACTTTATATGCATTGGCCATATATCTTCTACTGAGGCTGATTTCTAGCTGGATGTATTGTTATGAATATGTATTAATATTTTTTAAAGGGATGAAACACCTTCTAGAAAACATTTCCTTTATTGACTGGTGATTTTATCTTCACTTTCCCTCACTGGTCAACAAATGAGGAAACATGAGAGGCTGGTAGAGTAAGGGTTAAAGGAACAGAAAGGGGAGATCCATTTACGAATTGAAAAGACATCTTTCTCCTACTTCACTTGCCCTTGGATTAGACTTGAATATATATTTTTTCTTTTTAAACGAAAATAGAGAATGTTCACAATGTTCTTTGAAAACAAGGAAATTCCCTAGAAAAGAAGTAATGAATGGTGGAACATTACACACACACACACACACACACATCAACAAAGGACTACAAAGAGTCCCATTGAAACAAGCCAATCTAAGGAACGCTGTGTTCCCTGAGAGGCCTCCTGTGTTTGCTCTCCCGTTGGCATTTTCCCTCCAGAGGACTGCTCTCATGGAGACACACAGTGAATTTCCTCCTCGGTCCATTTCCTCGACCCCTGGAGAGAGCCAACCAACTTCGCAAGTCTGAAACAGAAGACATGATGACTCTTGGCCCAAAAGTTATTTTTCAAAAAAGATTGTTCTTGTGGTTAGTCATGGACTCAGCGTTTATCAAATAATGAAATATCGAGATAGGTGTTTGGGTATGCAAAATGTCCAATGCTAGAATAATAGAATTTGTGTTTCGTTAGTAAATAGAGGTTTGACATTAGCTTCAGACCATTTACCGAACACCATTCTCCTTGGCCGAAGGGACCGGCTCTCTTCTCTGATTACTCCCTATCACACAGGGATAAAGGCACCACACTTGATAAAGGTAGTAAAACTGTTTGCACCCACTAGCTCTTTCTATTATTGTTATGTAATCCAGGCTTACAATTAAACATTGTTTCAGAGATGTTGCAAAATAGAATACAACCCTGTTTTTTGTTTCAAACTGGGGGGATATTTGGCAATATTTTTGGTTTTCACATATGGGTTGTGCTACTGACAACATGTAAGTATGGGAAAGCGATTCTCCTAATCATGCAACCATGCATAAGAAAGCTCCAACAACAGCAAAGAATGACCCAGCTCCTAATGTTCCAATGCCAAGGTTAAAAGATCATACTTCAGAGAGAATAGTGGACACAAGCCAGGTACCAGGCCAAGGTTTTGGCTGAGCTCAAGCAGGTCAAAAGCATAAGAGTAGGGCAAAAGGGGACAATAGGAAAGTTGTCATAGGTCACAAAATGTGACCATTTACAAAGTTGGGGCTAAGTTAGGTTAAACTCATAAAATGAGTTCTTTGAAGGCAATGCAAAGAGGAGTAAACTTCAAATTTCTAGTGGATTCGTGGAGAGATAAGAGCAAAGTGCACTGTTTTTAAAATAAAAAAAATGCATATGAGTACACCTGATGTATGAATTGTATTCACCTAATTTAGAAATCTATGAATGCTGTCCTGAAACTTATTTTCTTTTCCTTATGTTTCAAGAAATATATATAAGGAAGAATATTGGATTCTTGCAGATCTACTAATTACTAAATGATTAATGCTATACAGAACTTATGTATCAGTAGGAGCTATGAGAAAGAGGCATGATGGCATTGGATAAATATTGGACTGCTAGCCCCACGGTAAATGATTCAAATCCACCACTATGATATCAGATGGAGTAGCACAAACTTATTTTGTTGGTCCAATTTTAGAGAGATTTGAGTGAGATCCCTAAGAGAGCTTTTCTTTTAAAGATTTTTGTGCTTTAAAGATGTCTGTGTTCTCCAACTCCAAGAGGAACATGCATCCTAAAAATTTTCAACAACAACAAAAAATTAGCCAAAACCGATCTTTGAATAGTGGACAGTATCTGACTAGAGACTGATGAAAATATGTGGGAGACACTAAAGCACTGATATGAAATGCACAGTCCACAGATTCCCAGAGCGTTTGCTGAGGGCTGGTGCCCTGAGGGTCCATCACCATTGTTATCTATTGGAATCCATCATAGTAGTCACTCTTCCAGTGCATCCCCATTGAGGAAGCTAGCGCCGGGGAGGACCAGAAGAATTTTCAGGTTAGGTAGCACCATGTTATTTGGATACCCATGTCTTTCTTTTTCTAAAATGAATTAACTAGTATCCGTTAGACAGAAGGTAAGTATGCTTTATGTGTCATTGGGGAATAAACTCAACTACATGTGTCAAAAATTGGATTAAAAATTAGCCAAAGAGAAGTTTATAACTCTAATATTATAAACTCTGTAGATGGATAGTTCAGGGCTGATGCCACTGCTTAAGAAAGTTCTTAAATACCAAGACTCTGAAAAGTTCTATTAGAGCAGTGGTTCTCACCCTTCCTAAGGCCGCAACCCTTTTATACAGTTCCTCATGTTGTGGTGATCCCAACCATAAAATTATTTTTATTGCTATTTCATAACTGTAATTTTGTTACTGTTATGAATCGGTAGACCCCTGTGAAGGTGTTGGTCTACACCCAAAGGGATCATGACCCACAGGTTGATAAATGCTGTATTAAATACAGCTACACAGTATCTTTTGTTTTTATCTTGTCTTTCTGACTAGAGCTCATAGGAGGTACATTATCTTAGACTGGATTCTTGGGAGAGAAAAAAAAATCTAATATATTTTAATTATTATATATATTATTATATAGTTATATATAAATATTAAACAGAGAGAACTCTAGTGGCAATGTTGGAGAAGTATTAGACTGCTTATTCCCAAGGTTGGCAGTTCTAGCCACTCCCAGGGAGAAAGATGAAACTAGTTGCCCCTGGAAAGATTTATAGCCTATAAAATCCTGTGTAGGCTAGCTATGATTCAGAATCAACATGTGTGTGTATGTGTGCACATGCACAAGCATGCATATGTGTGTGTACAGAGAGAGTATTATCTCATAGAAGTGACACATGCAGTTGGAGAAACAAGAAAGTCTCAGGTCTGTGGATCAGGCACCAGTTTAGAAACTTCTCCTGACTCATGTAGCTGTAGGGCCTGATGAACACAAGATTAGCAGGTCAGATGGCAAGCTGCCATCTCACATGTTTCAGGGGCTACTGAATCCCAAGATCAGCAGACAATATGGCAATCTGCTAGCTCAAGTTCTAAGAACCAAAGCTTGATAATGACAAACTGGAAGCAGAATTCAAAGCAAAAGCCTTTAAGGTTTGCCAGAGCATCCATCTATATTGCATGCAGGCCACACTCATGAGGAAATTGCTCTTACAACCCTGCCTGACCACATCAGATCATATCACAGAGGATGATTATATCATCATATAAAAACTACCAAGCCACTGACAATCATGGCCTAGTCAAATTGATAAATAACATTAACCATCAGGTAGAGGAATTGTCTTACAACCATAACAACGAGAATTCACAGGGTGAGATTAGTCCTTTAACCAAAGCAAAACATTAAAAAACAAAACAAAAAAAAAACAACATAAAAATCAATGGCTCTTACACACTCCTTCTAGCAGATTCCACCTTCTGGCTCCTTGGTCGGAGCTGAGTCTTGTAACCAGGCCCTACCTAGCTAGAGAAAGTTCTGTGGTTGAAAATATTTTTATCTGAGTATATTGTTGCCCCAAGAAAAACAGGCTTTTTTATTAATTTGAAGCAGAGAGTGACTATGCAGAAAACTTGCAGTATCTGCCACAGTGAGTTTTGATATATCACACAGCTCTCATAAAGTAACAAATCTGATCATATATTCCTATGTTGTTTTTGGGTTTTTTTAGGGGTGTGTGTGCGCGCGCATGTGCGCACGCGTGTGTGTGTTTTGGAGCAAGAGTTACTGATCATTATTATTTCCAATTCAAACCTTCTCATTCTCTTCTACTAGGAACCACGATGATGTAAGGGTCAAGTCTGTGGCTCCTAGCTGAAAATTTACCAATCTAAACCCAACAGCAGCTCTGCTGGAGAAAGACTGATAGTTGGCTTATGTAAAAATTAAAGTCTAGGAAACCCTCTGGAGGAGTTCTTTGTCACATAGGGTCACTGTGAATCAAATCGGTTTTAGGAAACCAAGGACAACAATATGATTTTCTATGTCACTATAGTTTATGAAAACAAACAAATAAATGTACAGTACTGACCGTGGTTGTTTTGAAGACTGGAGTAGTGCCTCAGAAATTCACTGGGCCCTTGTAAGAGGTTTCTATTTCCCTCCAATATTTTATGAAATGGTTGTGAAAAATGAAAAGTTGTTTCCGTTCTCAAAGCCTGGCAGATTAATCTAAAATCACACAGTACTTCCCAAGTAGTCATTTAAAGTCAATCAAGGGAAAGAATGCAATATGAATAAGATGCTCATAATTAAATGTCAATGGCCTTTGCCACACAATTGTAGTGTGCCTGTGGTAAGGACATACCACATCACGATCCTCTGCCTTAGGGAAAAGAAGTTCCTCCCTAAAGAGAGATAATCATGATTGTTGGCTTTAACCAACAATGGTCTTCCAAGGTTATCTGTATTTTATTTATTATTTTATTTTGAACTGCATGAATAGAGAAGATCAGTTTTCCATTCAACCATCCATACACATTTTGGCTCATATCACTGATTGCAATCCACGTAATGAAACATCGCTCCTCCATGTTTCTTACTTCCATCCACCCTTCTTTCTTAACTCTTATGAACTTTATTTGTGGGTAAATGCTGCCCTTTCGGTCTCAAATGGATTATTGTTCTAAGAATTATGAACATCACTAGTATTATTCTTCCCCTATCGATTGGTTAAAATTGTAGCCATTAGGGGTGTGTTCATTTGCTTAAAAGGCTCTGTACTACCCAGTTGCCAATGAAAAGATCCCCAATTGGAACCCATCAGTCCCTCTGTTGAGAGACATGTAGCAGTCAGCCTCTGTAGATATTGCAGCCTGGGAACCCGACTGGGCAGTTCTACTTGGGTCCAGTAAGGGCTCTTAAAAGTTAGAATCCACTACAGCAATGAGCTTTAATGAGTTTAATTATTTTACAATATAATACATAAAGTTTTCTAATTTTTTCCACCAGATATGTGAAAAGGTTTACTCTAATGTCTAGTTTTCTGTTTGGGATTTGATTTTTTTTTTACTTGTTTATACCCTTAAACACAGTTTAAGCACTTGGTTGCTATCTGCGAGGGTTGCAGTTAGAACTCACCCAAAGTCTCCATGGGAGAAAGATATGGCAGTTTGCTCTAGTGAAGATTACAGCCTAGAAAATTCACAGGCACTTCTAGTGTCTGTGCCACCTAAGCACGCACTCAGTCGACACTTCTACTCTGTAGCAAAGGGCCACTCTGAGAGGGAACCAACCCAATAGCTCCGCACAGCAATAACACACTCTGCTGAGCTGCTTATCACGGATGAGATTAATAACACACAGCTACACTAGAATGTGTGCTGGCTAATTATTTTTCACTTTATTTTAGTAGCTTAATAAGGGAATTTTGAATGCTTAGATTATTTATCATTTGTAAGAGATACCACGCTACAACATATAAAAATGATTCTCAATGTACAGACTTTACATGAGTACAATGATGTCATCCATAGTTATGATGTGCACAGTCAAATGCCTTTGAATTGTCAATTAAACACTAATAAGCATCTTTCTGCTTTTTTTAAACTAACCCTTTGATAATAGAACATATTTTCCCTATCTTTCAAAAATAAATTAAGCCATCGTTATAAGAAAGAAGAGGAAAGAAAAAGAACTGAAGGAAAAATACAAAATGTATTACTTCAGATGTGGTGTCAAAGAAAACACTTGCAAGATTTTTTTGGCTCACTTTACTGATAATTTTCCTGAATGAGAATTGGTGAAATAGAATGGCAATCCTGGAATAATTTTCTGCATAACCTCAGATGGAAGCTATACAACTCAACAGAATTGATCTTCAAAACTGAGTCAATTATCAAATCTAATAAATGGGGTCTTAGGATTCTGGAAATTTTCTAACACTCTGATGTCCTACAGGAATGCCATGGCAAATCCATTCTCTCGGCTACTTCTCCAAATCTGCCCTGCCACCTAGAGCCAGACTACAAGGCTCTCCGATGTAATGTCAGGAGTTTCAACAGGCAGGTACTCCAAGATCTGATGGAAGTCCTCTTACAAACAAACCTAACAACCTGTGATGTTCAGATGACACAACCTTGCTTGCTGAAAGTAAGGAGAACTTGATGCACTTACTAGTGAAGACCAAAGATTAAGCCCTTCAGCATGGATTACAACTCAATGTAAAGAAGACAAAATTTTTCACAATTGGACCAATAGGTAATGTCATGATACATAAAGAAAAAAATGAAGACAACAAAGTTGTAATCTTATTTGGATCCATAAGCAATACTCGCGGAAGGAGCAGTCAAGAGATCAAAGGACACATTACCTGGGGTAAATCTGTGCATAAGACCTCTTTCCCATTTTGTAGAGCAAGGAGGTTACTTTGAAGAAAAAGTTGTACCTCACCCAAGCCATAGTGATCTCAATTGCTTCCTATGCATGTGAAAGGTAGACATTGAATAAGGAAGACCAAAGAAGAATTGATGCATTTGAATTATGATGCTGGTGAAGAATACTGAAAATCCCATAAACTGTCAAAAAAACAAACCAATCTATCTTAGAAGAAATACAGCCATAACGCTCCTCAGAGGCAAGGATGGTGAGACTTCATCTCATGCACTTTGAACGGGTTGTTAGGAGAGACCAGTCCCTGGAGAAGGTCATCATACTGGTAAAGCAGACGGGGCAGAATAAAAGAGGAAGGTCCTCAACAAGATGGATTGACATAGTGGCTACAACAGTGGCTCAAATACAAGAGTAACTGTGAGCATGGCACAGGGCTAAGCAGTTTTTCCATCTGGAATGGGCTAGAGGGTACCTAACAATCACAACATAGATAAAATGGACAAAGGGACCAACTTGACTTCCATTACAAGAAGGTAAACTGTTTTTTTTTTCTTCATTGTAGACTCTGGGTGCTAATTGAATAAGACAAACTTTTTCCAGGTGCCAATTCTTGATTCTACTAGATACTGGCAGGCACATCCTGTGTGCAGACATTCTTAGTTGGAAAGATGATTCTTACTTCTCTAATACGTTGGCCTGTAATATGTAGTTTTAATTAAAGCCCCAATGGTAATTGTCACACATACATTTTCAGGCTTTGTAGCACATACCAGCTGTCTAAAAATTGATGGGATAACTATAAGTATTTTTTTAAATGGCAAAAATAGCCAAGGGAAAGCCTGGTCCGGATAGGCATCCTATAACTCTCCTTACTAAATAGGTGGGAGGCAATATAGCATAGTGAGGGGCTACATTGTTTCAAGACACAAGCCTCCAGCCTGGTTCACCCAGTAGTCAGAACCACGCCACCCTCTCCTCTCTACCTTCATTTTACCACGTTTGTATCAAAATAGTCAGGCCAATATTGTAGAAAACTTAAATCGGCAAGAACGTTATATGATGCTTCCTTGTACTGATGTCAGAAGCTGAAATGAATACTGACTGTCTTCATCTGAGAGCACTTTAAAAAAAAATTTCAAAGCAGCATACAAAGTTCCATATTCATCAAAACATGAGTCAAGCTATCATCAAGGGTACATTGTTCCTTCGGCCGTGGTTGGAATTATATCCTCACCAATAGATGACTATAATATTCTCTTGTGTGCTGTTTGTTAAAAACTCATGCAATTCTGACTTCTACACCCATGTTTATCTTCTTAATTATATAGTACAACCTGTGTTTCGAAGGCCAGTTCCATTTTATTATAGTTTCCCACAGACAAAACAAAAATATTGGTTGAGAGTTGTCCATTGAGCAAAAGTGACTACTTTTTTCTCATTCAATGGCTACCCATGTTAGATTTGAATATTAAACGATGGCAATGATGCCCGTCTGCCGGAACAGAGAACAAGAGATGTGATGCTCAGTGGAGAACATCATTGTCCTCCTTCCCCTTCAAAACAGAGCTCCGGGGCGTATGCAATTCAGTTTCTTGGATCACTGGAAAGATACTATTTCTTACTCTCTATCATCATGCACCTGCTCCCAACCACTACTTAATGTCACTCACGACAGTCTGTTTCATTTGGCTGCTTCATTCTCCAAAAAACAGGGTAGCACAGTGACGGGTACAAGAAAAGAAAGGAAAAGACTAAAACAAAACAAAACAGGTCTATCTCAAGATGGCATATGTTTGCACTTCTGATCAGCAGCCCTATAGCAGATTCTCCCCGATTCCCCACCTGGTATGCCGATAGAGCTCCTGCAATGGAGGTCCTCGGCAGGAGTATGGAGTAGTACGTATCCAGTGGCATCTTGATTTAAACTGTGAAGATGGAGTATGGAGCCCTGGGGGGCGCAGTAGTTAAAGCAATCAGTCCCTAACCAAATGAGTAATGGTTCCCACTAGCAGCTTCCTGGGAGAGAGATGTGACCATCTGTCTTCATAAATGATTTACACCTTGAAAGCCCTAAAATGTAGTCCTATACCATCTGGCAACTAAGGGTTGATGGTAGGGCCACTATGAATTGAACTCAATGTGATGACAGCACCCTGTTGTTGTTAAATGACATGTGCCCCTGCACATGAAAAACAGTTCATGCTAACTAAGGAATGAATAAGTGGTAACAATATCTGTAAACAAGACAATTGGATCACCAAAAGAAAGAGTGAATGGCCTTCTCCTCACCCTAATTCTTGGTGGGATTCCTTGGTGTCACCTTTGGCAAGTGTTCCTTCACTCTAGTGACCCACACTGTTTGGTTGGGTGCTGCTCAGTCTGTTCCAATTCTCAGCACCCTATAGGACAGAGTAGAACTGCACCCATCGGTTTCCCTAAGCTGCAATCTTTACAGGAATGGAATGCCAGGGCTTTCCCCTACAGAACCATTGAGGGCGTTGAGGTCAGCAGTGCAGGGGAGCACAGAACTATTGTGCCCTAATACTTTAGGTTCCTCCATCCAATGCTTGAGTCTCCCTCCATTCTCTGTATTGCTAAGTGGCAATGAAGTGTGCATGGGTTAATTCGATAAAGAGCACCTAAGAGAAGGGATTGATTTATTACCAATGTAATAGAAAACCCAAAACCTTGACCCAGAGAAAACTTGTCTTCAATGATTCTAATCATGGGTCACTCCAATAGAGTAACACCTGGTTTGGGGTCATATTCAACGAAAACAGACACGTATCCAACTGTTCCTTCTCCTTGGGATCCCAGTGATCCAAGTGGCGTCCAAAGAATGCTACTGTACATGTAGGAGTTGTTGTACATCTGTCCCCTGACTGCTGCTATATTAATTTTGTCTTCTTTCTTTGGGATTCCCAGAGCCAACTTCAGAAGAAACAAAGTTTACACAGAACCCATGAGCATAGGCCCTGTGCTGTTTGCAGAATTATGTCCGAGAAGCTAGCGACAGCAGAAGGGTTATCTGTTCCTCTTTCAGGGCCATCACAGCACTGCTCCAAATGCAATCAAATGCTTGATTTCTTGGGAAGATCAAATGTAACTCTTCTAGAGAGCCAAGGAGTAACCTGACCTAACGCTGGTACTTTCCCTCTCAGTTGAAAACTCCAACTGAAGGAATCCTAGTAGTTCTAAGTGAAAGTCATGGGGAACATCACCAACGACTCAAGAAATTTCCAAGCACAAGTGAGGAAGTTAAAAAGCAGAAAACCCAGCAGATGTAGCCTTTAATCGCCTAAAATGTCCCTGCCTTGGAGCATGAATCACAGTGCATTGATGGGTCCCTGAGAACAGAATCACACATGGCACTGTATTGACCATGGACTTGCTGCTGAAGCCGACTGCTTGAACCTGAGTCTAGCATCTATGTCACCATGGACTTCGTTTTCATGTTTGTGAAGTTGGGGCAGTTAGACTGTCTACCCTGAAGAGTTGTTGTTGGCATCACATTGCAATGACTCATTCGCATAAAGCCCTATGCACAGAGCCAATTACATATTAAATATATTGCTGTTAAGTAAATTCCAACTCATGCCAACCGTAAGGTTCCCCATAATATTTTCTTGGCTTCAGCCTTTAGGAAAACAAACTGCCAGGCCTTTCTTCTGCAGCACCAATGAGTGGGTTCTAATTGTCCATGTTTAGGCTATTAGTTGAAGACAAACCATTTTCACCACCCAAGAAGCATCAGTTACATACTGGAACTCTTGAATTATCAACTGCTTTTAAGGATCCTTGTTATCCTGGAAGCACAGTGCACAACATATAGAACATTCTCACTGAACATATGGTTTAATAATTCAATCCAATATTGCCTCATGGGCTTGCGAGTTTGCTGAATAAATTAGGTACTCTGCAAAAATTTTTTCATCATATCACATAATCTGCTTACCTTATCAAACAGTTCTCTCTTTTTAATTCTTTTGGTAATGTTTCATGAAATCTTTCTGGCAGCTATGTAGGAATAACAAAATAAACATCAAACTCATCCAGTTAATTCTGACTCATCACAGCCCTGTTGAGTTTCCAAGAGTATACATCTTTTTTTTAATCATTTTATTGGAGGCTCAAACAGCTCTTATTACAATCCATCCATCCATCCATTGTGTCACGCACATTTGTATATATGTTGCTATCATCATTTTCAAAACCTTTTCTTTCTAATTGAGCCCTTGGGTATCAACTGCTTTTCAACACTCTCTCTCCCTCATGAACCCTTGATAATTTACGATTTTCTTTCCATGTCTGATACCAACCACTGTCTCCATTCACCCACTTTTCTGTTGTTCATCCCCCTGGGAGGGGGTTATATGTAGATCATTGTGACCAGTTCCCTCTTGCTCCCCGCACCTCCCCTTCCCCTCCTGGTATAGCTATTCTCATTATTGGTCCTTAGGGGTTTATCTGTCCTGGATTCCCTGTGTTGCGAGCTCTTATCTGTACTAGTGTACATGCTCTGATCTAGCCAGATTTGTAAGGTAGCATTGGGGTTATGCTAGTGGGTGCGGGAGGAGCATTAAAGAACTAGAGGAAAGTTGTATGTTTCATCATGCTATTCTGCACCAAGAGTGAAAACCTTTATGGGAGTAGAAACCCTCACCTTTCTTCTGCAGAGCCACTTGTGTTTTCAAACTGCCAACCTTGTAGTTAACAATCAACGTGTAACGCATGACTCCTGCCCCTGGGGAGGGAATCACTTCTTTATTCAACCATCACTTTTGAAACAGGGAGAATTTTTCAGACATTGTGAGAATGCTGATAAAGTGACAGAAACTTTAAATATCCACTATGATTTTATCAAAAATAAAAGCTTAGATTTATTTCTTAGACTATACCAGGTATTGTGTCAGGTGCCTGATATGTAATAGTTCATTTTGCCCTCACAAAACCCAGCACGTAATTATTCTGTCTATTTCAAAGAGAAAAAAATTCTAAGACATGAAAAGATTCATGAACTTTTCTTAACTTTGTCAGCAAGAACATTTCAGATATGAAACCATCTCTGTTTCCAAAGTTGGCTCTCTTTCCACTCTCTCACTAACCCTCCTTCCACAACTCACAACAATGTCAGGCAGACAGAAATCACCACTCTATTGGAGGTAGAAATAAACGATGGCAGAACACAGAGGAGGAGAACAATTTATCTAGGAGGGGGAGAATTAAGGAATGCGTTGTTCATAATATTTATAATGAACTCTGTAGACTGAGTGGCTCTACCAAGGGCAAAGAGGAGGAGAAGGAAGACAAGGGAGGCTCATCAAGTAAAAGTCCATCAGCATAGGCCCGGTTCGGTGGGAGACGACAGAAAACATGCTGCAAATACAGACAGTTTATGAAGAGGCTGTTGTTGGTGGTATAAATAGAGGGGGAATTCCTAGAGCATTGGGGAGATTGTTCTTTAAAGATGCAAACATAGTCCTCTTACAGTATCCCTGAACCTTCACAAAACAGCCAACCTTAGTTTTAAAGGTCCATGACAATTCCTATAGGAGTGGTCAGACTTAATAATGTCCTTCCATATCCAGCCCTACCACCACCCACCAGAAAAGACCAATTGATGTCTACACAACCCTGTCAAGGTCACTCGTGCATGCTGTCCACTCATTTTCTTCAAAAAGGCAAATGATCCAGAAGTCCTTCAAAACCCTACAATCAGTCATTCAACAAATACACTGAATTGAATCTGTGGCCAGACCTAACCAAACAAGGATATTCCCTCATTGACTCTCCAATGCAGGTGCTTCCAGTCTAAAACATGGCAAGCCTGCCCGGTACGTACACCGCAGCCAGTTGGGGGAGCTCAGAATAATGTGAGCCGCCAGAAAACGGTCTGTTTCTCCTGTTTCACGCTGAATGCGTGAGGAGGCAGGAGTCTGCTGGATTCAAGGCTAAGCTCCTGGTTCCCTCGGCGAGCCCTCAGCACTTCATCGTGTAGTTCTTCTGAGAGCTCTGTGGCTGCCTCAAGAATACATCCCATTTCCCTCTAAAGGGAAGGCTTTTTTTGGCCATAGCAAAAGGAAAGTGGGAAGATAAAACAAACTTCAATTCATCTGTTCTTACTCATAGACTTCCCATCAAGGATGGGTTTTCTCCTTATTTAGAATCAATACTAAGTAAAGAAAGTATAAATATACCAATTGAAAAATTCTTTCTGTGGAAGCCTGGGCAGCCACAGTAAATTGCCTGAGGTTTGAAGACATCATGCCTTTTCCCTAGGCCTTATTCTGAAACCCTGAAATGAGAAACTCAATTATTTCCTGGGACCTTCAATATCACAGCTTGTAGCACCCGTCAAAAGAGGTTTGTGTAGTTTTCGGACAAAGTCAGGAAATTCCCTAATAGACCAATGGGGGTTTTGAACCCATGTTGTTCATCTTGCCTATTTCTCCCCTGAAAGATAAGAACGGCTGTATTTGAGTACTACAATGTCTGGAAATAGTAAGTGGATCTGGGGTAGACTGGGGGACTTCCCCTGGGCATTCCCCATAGCTTAGCCTGTTATCAAAGGAACCACATCTCAGAAGGCTCCTGGGGAATCTGTATGCCAGCAGAAGAAGGGCGGACCATAAGCCCCTCAGTATCCCTCACACAAATTAGCGCTATGACCAAAGGGAACGTCTAACTCCGAAGTCCAGATTCTTCATCTGTTAAGTGAAAATGTTGAACTGAAGTTTCCTAGGGGGTCTCTTCAGTGTTAAGCTACTCCATTTCTTTGTGTTGCTCCAGGCCAACACAAAATGAACCACAAGGTAAAGGCACAGAGCTGAGTGTTCTGAGAAAGCAACAGGAAATGTCTATTGACTGTGAGTATACAGGACTTACATCCGGATTTATTCCCTAGCTCTTAGGCAACCTGAAATCATTTGGCCAGTGTAGTCTCTAGGTCATTGACTCTCAGGTTGGCTCATTTAACTGGCAGTAATGAGGAGGATTCATTTTCAATAGAAGGAGAAACTGTAGTAGACATGAGTGATAAGTCCAGGGGTTGGGCCTCTCTCTGGGTACTTTTCCACTACAGTGAGCTACCCAGATTTCTCTTCAAGGCCCGAATGACAAGAGAATGTGAAATGAAAAGAAGTTGGCCACATTTTCCAGCACAGTTTCTAGAAGAGACTGCTTTCAAGATTCAACAAATATGGGAGAGTAGAAAACGCATCTCTTTCTTGGAACTTCAAGAAGAGCCCTGAAAGTTTCCATGTAACACACACACACACACACACACACACACACACACACACATCCTTAACTATAATTTTCTAGCTTACTTGACCAAGGAAGATGAACTTTACATGTAACACCGGCTACCATTGCATCTGGATTGAAGAGAAATGACCGCTCCCATTTAAAAAAAAAAAAATGCCACTGAATTTGTTTCAACTCACGGAGGTGCCATGTGTACCAGGGAAGGACTATGCTTCACAGGGATCTTAATGCCTGATTTTTATGCAGATCCCTTGACCTGTCTTCTGAGGCACCTGTGGGTGGATTCAAGCTACCACCCTGTAATGCAGCAGCCCTGCACCTGAAGCATTTTCACCACACAGGGACTTCGAGCAAAAAGCACAAGAGTATCCAGAGGTACCTGGGAGAAAGCATTGGCAATCTCTTTGTAAAGCAGCCGCCATTGACAACCGTTTGGAACACACTTCTTTTCAAATACACCATGAGTCAAAGGAAACCAAAGGGAAACAACCCCAAAAAAAAAAGGAAAAATAATTGAACCGCAATGAAGGGAACAACCCCAACAACCCAAAAAGGGCCTTGTTTGTAGCTCTTCTTAAAAATTATCTAATTGTCTTCTTTCAGCCAACATGGCTCTTGGTTCAGAATTTGACAGCCAGTGCTTAACTGCTACCTTATTCCAGGGTTTAGTATCATATCTTTATATCCTCTAAATTGCCTGACATAATACTTGCATAACACGGTTACTCAAAGACTTGTGAATATTCATGAAGCTGTTTACAAAGATTTTGAAGACACTT
Organism: Echinops telfairi; assembly: GCF_000313985.2. Classification (NCBI taxonomy): domain Eukaryota; kingdom Metazoa; phylum Chordata; class Mammalia; order Afrosoricida; family Tenrecidae; genus Echinops; species Echinops telfairi. The sequence goes on from NW_022103896.1 coordinate 20,635,434, forward strand.
TTCCTGTGGGAAAGCAGTATGAGGTAAATGGCCAAGTGGCTCCCTTACACATGTTCCCAACCCCTTCCACCGCCCATTGGTTTTGTGGTTTTGTGTGTCAGTGAGGGGAGTACACCAAATCTAATCCTTGCTCAAATATAAACCCAGGGTAAAAGGAAGCCACAAGAACCCTCACGGGAAGCCAGTACACACAACTCAGGGTCTGGAGCGAAGGGGCCTGGACATCCGCTCAGTGGCCTATCTTTACCCTTGGGACCTACTTTGGCTCCAGATAAGCCAGGCAGGGGAAACATGGGTGGTAAGTAGGAATGAGTCCAGACCAGAGTGATCAGAGGGTCCATGTGGCCTGGAATAACTCCATTGTGGCCTGCCCAGCGCCAGGTCCTCTTTGCTTTGGAATCCAAAATGATAAGGTCAGAGCCAATAACAAGTAGCAGATGCAAATGGGCGCAGATAAGTAGCTTCGGACATATACGCATTGTTCAAATCGAGGGGAGTCTTTTGGATAAACTAAAGGCATGTGAGACATTGTAAGTACTCAACCCCTTACATTAATCTCAATCATTGAATCAGAATCATTGAACTCAGCATCAGAAGTTTAACTTACGGAATGAAAGAGTGTAGACTGGAGTCTGATATCTGTGTTATAAAGCCTCCCAATTGCTCCATTTAACATCTATAAGATGAAAGTTAAATAGAATTATATAGGGCATATAATGGAAGAATTTTTAGGCAGCACAAAGCAAATGACCACTATGTAAAAGTCTGAAAATTTGAATCCATCCAGAATCTGCCTCAAAAGACAGGTCTGGTGATCTGCTTTTAAAAGGTGACCGTTTTGAAAACCCTGTGGAATGCCCCTGGGGTTATCATGAGTTGGAATTCACTTGATGGCCACTAATAACAACAAGGCACACAGTGTGTAGTCAGTTTCTTTGCCCTTTCCATATAGGACAGGGTGAAGACCTCACATGTTGTCCTTACTAGGTGGACTTTCTTTGAGGTTCATGGCCTCCAGGCCACTTCTGCCTCTCTCTCTTATATTCCCTTTCCCTCTCCTTCCCCCTCCTCTCTCTCATTTCTCCTCTCTGAACTTTTGCATACAGAGGTTAACCATAGTTTTTCAATGGTGTACTCCAGTTCTGTAAGAGAGATGAAGAAAGAATTGTGTCTTCTGGGGAAGAGATGGGCAGGTTTACCTTCTTGATATGCTGGTCAGGAGGAATGAGGAAGGGTGACAAGTTCTGGGGATAGTAGCTACCATACTTCTCAATATTGGAGGAGTCCTACAGTGGGGATCATTTTTTAATCATCTGTCATGCAATAAGGATGAGGCTGTCTATTCCCCCAAATATGTAAAGTCTTGGTAATCCCCAGGAGCAGTTCTATAGGTTCTGTCCTATAGGCTTGCTGTGAGTTGGCGTTGACCTGATGGCAGCCATCCTCACCTCCATCATCACCAAGAGAATATTCGTTTGTCACCATGGCATTGCCATAATGTGACCTCCACACTCTACTCCCCAACTCATAGACAGTCCACTAAAAATGCGTGATCCTTAGCTGGACCACTTTTGATTTGTGAAGAGGGTACATGTTAGCTACTAATACCGAGGTGCCCATCAGGCCATCCTTGAGACCTGTTAGCTCTCCTTTTATAACCAGAACATACTAACTCCTTTATTGTAATCAGAAATTATTTACTTAATAATCATCCCCTTAAATATCATTCAACTACTAATAGAGAAAGCAAGCAAATACAGGTATGTATCAGTGGTGTTCACTTGCTCCATAGCAACATATGTGCATGCAAACATCTCTCTAATAGACAACTGCAAATTATTTGTTTAATTTTAAAAGTATAAATATTTCCAGAAAAAAATATAGAAATGAAAAGTGCCCGGGTTAATGAATTTTCACAAGCGCACACTCTTGCAATCATCACCCATATCAAGAAATAGAGAACTCCCAACATCCCAGATTACCCTATCCAACCCTCCTCCAGTTACCATCACCCCCAGACTAACACTATGCAGAATGTGAGCATCATATATCAGCTTGACAGCTTTCGAACTTTACTTAAACGATCTCTTATATCTGGCTTCTTCTGCTCAACATATGGTTGTGAGATTCAATCATGTGTAGCAATAGTTCATCTGTTTTCATTGATATAGATTAGTCCTACTCAGCTGATTTCTATTAGCCTTATTTGAATGTAACAAACCTAATACACTTCTGGTGCTTAGAAGCAGGAGCTATGTAGAGACTGGAGGCAAGGTTTTAAAAAATAGTTTAACTTTGGAACAGCTTTATTTATTGTTTCTCACATAAGATTCCACTCAGCAAAAGTCTCCACCCTAAAGCAAAAGAAGCTTATAAATTATGTATTTTGTCCTCCCTTTTCTGAGTTCTGTCCCACAAGTCATCCTCTGCGTCCTCCTCCCCATCCAACCTCCACAGAGAAAGGAACATTACAGAGTCCGAGGTGTGATATTTTTTCTTCTAGACCAATAACATGCACAACAACCACTGGACAGAATATCTTAGACAAATTTTCAACCCCTGACTAAGTAGGCCTTCACTCAGAAGATTAATTATTTTACTTGAAACGTCACAGATTTCCACCCAATTATGGGTAAGAATAAATACTTGTTTCTACATAAAAAGAATGTTTAAGGTTTATCTGGGCTTTGTTCTAGCACCACAATTGGTAGAGATCAATGAGCTTCCACTATACTGAACTGAAGTGAGGGCAAATATCATATCCAAACAAATGAACACTGAGAGACCACGTCTGTGGTTAATCCAGCCATGGAAAAAGCCCTGGAGTGAAGAGGAAAGACAGATGTACTAAAAATGGAAGAAAGGAAGCAAGTCAGGGAACACAGTTGCTCCGCCAATGGCATTCCTGCCCATCCCAATGGGGCATAAATACAAACATTTTGGAATTAACACCACTGATATTTAAGCCCAATTTCAAGCAAGGTCAAGACTAATAGCAAGTTATTTGTTTTGCTAACTTAGGTTGCAAGTGCCTTGGGCGGATCCTGTACCTTCTTCTATATCTCACTCCGCGCCAAGGACGCTGTGAGCCATCAACAAAACCATAATAGACCTAGAGTCGTCTCTGAAGGCCAATGAAAACACCCTCACTGAGCTAATGGAGACATTGACAGGCAGAGGATTTCAGTTTCCTTTCCGAACATGCCACCAAGGCCGTGTAGCTAATTAGGTAAATGACACTGACTGTCAGAATAGGAGCCCTGGTGGCGCTGTTTCGGGAAGTGTTTGGCGGCAAAGCACAAATGGGATCAAACCCATCAGATGCTCCATGGGAGGAGAAGATAAGGCTGTCTGCTCTGGTTACCTTACAGAACCTTGGAAACCCTTTATAGGGGTCACTAGGAGAAGGA
>NW_022103896.1:20639078-20641685 GCF_000313985.2 Echinops telfairi
CAGAACCTTGGAAACCCTTTATAGGGGTCACTAGGAGAAGGATTTGTTTCTCTAGTCTACCCAGACTAGCATACTTTCTATTTTGTTGCTGTTGTTCTACAGAAGGTCTGGTGATAAAATGGTTAAAGCACTTGACCTATAACCAAAAGTTGGCAGTTGGAAGCCAGTTGCTCTGTTGGAGAAAGGTGCTTCTGTATAGAGTTACAGCCATTGTAACCCTGCGGGGCAGCCCAACTCTGTCTTAGAATCTCTGAGTCAGAAGTGATTCAGTAGCAGCAGGTATAGGTTATTTTCTAACTGTGTATCAAAAGGGCTATTTAAAAAAATTATCTAGGAGTTGCCCTGCCACTTCATAGAAATTTCAAGGGATAAAAAGATAGTACTTAACATTTTGAAGGGTAAATTTATTTATCTGGGGGACTGTTTGATCATTTGACATAGACTCCTATGATCTTCTTTTTGAAATAGAAGAGAATAAGAATATTTTCTAAAGTTAGTATTAACCTAAATGGTACTCCCAGGGATAAAATTCAGATTTCTTGCAGCCTTATCTCTGACCTACAGGAATACTCAAAATTCTCCCAATATTCCTTATATGCATGTGCTGTGATCATCCAACACAGTTAGTTTTGTCTTTATAAGATCAACATAAATGGATGATGAGAGGAGGTGAATTACTTTAACCTAGAGAAAGGCCTAATCAAGTGGATATTGAATACAGGAAAACTCAGTATTAATGGAACAGCTATTAAAAATTCTCAGAATCCTCTGGATACCTGTATATTTTTCCCTCCCAAATATATGTCCACAACAATACAACTGAAAGACTTGACCTTTATCCATCAGAAAGAATTAAAAATCTTGGAAGAACTAAAGTACACTGGAGTTGAAAATTGCCATGCCGTGTGGTAGATAGAGCAAAGAGGAAGCAGACTCTTGAGGTAGACGTATCTGATTTCCAGTGCTCAAACCGTGCTTCCTAAAACTCTTCAAGCTTCAATCTCCTCATCTGTTTTGAGCCAGGCATGTCTTAGTCCTCAAAGTGACATCCTTGATTTTCAATTCTTTAAGAGGTCTTAGACAGCAGACACACCTAATGCAATGTGTCAGTTGATCTCTTGACTGCTGCTTCCATGAGCATCTCTTGTGCATCTTTGACAACTTCAATCTTGTTTCTATCGGTCCACTTGTGAGATTTTTTGTTTTCTTTACATTGAATCAAATCCATATTGAAGACTACAGTCCTTGATCTTTATCAGTAAGTGCTTTAAGTCCTCCTCATTTTCAGCAAGCAAAGCTGTGTCTGCATATTGCAAGTTGTCAATAAGTCATCCTCAAATCCTGCTACCATATTCTTCTTCATATAATGCAGTTTCTCTGATTATTTTCTCAGCATAGAAATTGAATAAGTGTGGTGAGAGGATATATTCCTGTCCCACACCTAACCTGATTTTAAGTCATGCAGTACTCCTGTGTTCTGTTCACACAACTGCCTCTTGAGCCATGTGCAGGTTCTGGAATTCACACTGAACTCAACACTATCCATAGTTTGTTTATGGTCCACAGAGTCAATTGCCTTTGCACAGTCAATGAAACACAAGTAAACATTTTTCTGGTATTCTCTGCTTTCAGCCGAGATCCATCTGACATCAGTAATGATATCCCTTGTTCCAAGTCTTCTTCTAAATCTGATCTGAATTTCTGGCAGGTCCTTGTCAATATAATACTGCAAACATTGTTGGATGATCTTCAGCAAAATTTTACTTCCATGTGATGTCAATGGTATTGTTCTATAATTTGCACATTCAATGGGGTCACCTGTCTTTAGTATGGATACAAATGTGGATCATTTTCAGTCAGTTGACCAAGTACCTGTTTGGCAAATTTCCTGACAGAATAGTGAGTGCTTCCAGTACTTCTTCAGCTTCCTGAAACATTTTAATTGGTAGTCTCTCAATTCCTGGAACTTTGTTTTTGGCTAATGCTTTCAGTGCAGCTTGGACTTCTTCCTACAGTACCATAGGGTCTTGCACATATGCTACCTCTAGAAACGATTGAATATCAACCAGTTCTTTCTGGTACAGTGACTATGTTCTTTCCATCTTCTCTTGATGCTTCAGGTAATATTCAGTATTTTGCCCACAGAATGTTTCAATATTGCAACTCAAGGATTGAATTTTTTCTTGAATTATCTGTTTAAGATATGCGGAGGGTGTTCTTCCTGTTTGGTTTTCTAACACTAAGTCTTTGCACATTTTATCATTATATTTTACTTTGACTTCTCAGGTTCTCATTGAAATGTTCTGTTCAACCCTTGCTTTCATAATTTCTCTTAGCTAATATATGATTAACAGCAATTTTCACATTCTCTGCTGACACCCACTTTTATCTTTTCTTTCTTTTATAATTATAATGACCTTTTGTTTTCTTTATTTATAATGTTCTTGAAGTCATCCCATAGCTCATCAGGTCTTCTGTCACTGGTATTTAATGCATGAAATCTGTTCCTGAGATATTCTTGAAATTCAGATATGATATATTCAAGGTTGTATTTTGGTTTTCTTTTCTTTTTTGAAAATTAATAAATCATTTTATTGGGGGCTCTTA
>NW_022103896.1:20642332-20646029 GCF_000313985.2 Echinops telfairi
ACCATTCATTCTTCCACTCTCAGTACTTTCTCTCAGCTGCATTGCACTTGATCAACCCCCACTAGGCATTCTACCCCTCCTCGCCATCTATTTTAGATCTCTTACTATTCCCTTGTCCCTTGGTTTGTTGGCTTCCCCCTCCCTTTCTCTCACCTGCTCCTCTTCCATGTCCCCTCAGGAGCCATTGGCCCCATTATTTTCTCCTTGGAATTGGTTATCCTGACTATCTTATATGGATAGACATGAGAAAAAAAGAAAAAGGCATATAGATAGTTCCAGGTCTGTCCACCGATCCCTCTAATTGTTTTCCAATCGGATCTAGTGAAGTGCCACACCCTGCCCACTGATTGCAATGTCTATTTTTAGGATTACTCAGGGACTTCATTGCTTTGCTCCCCTTGTTGCTCCATTGTGCTCCCTTCATGTTTCGTTCTGGTGTGAGGTGGTCAGACCGGGCACAATACCTGCACGGTGTCTCCAGTGCTGTCCCCCTTAGCACCGTGTTAGTGAGAGGGCATTATGTCTCATGGTGGGGCCAGCCACATGGTCCTCTCTGTGCACTGACTGCTCCAAGCAGGAATGTTGTCCTCTAGGCTTGGTAGGCCAGGATATGGTTCTCTCTCTCTCTCTCTCTCTCTCTCTCTCTCTCTCTCTCTCTCTCTCTCCTTCTTAGTTTGCTCCCCTGTGGTCTGGACAGATCCACCACTCTCTCCAGGCTGTACCTTCAGTGCTATTCTCTGTAGTGCATTCTACTGGGGATGGAGTAGACATAGCTGGGACTGCGCGGCCCTGCAGATCTTTCTGTTAGTTCACTGCTTCATGCTGGGACGTTGCCTTCAAGGCCTTTCTTGCTTTCCTGTGAAGACATGAAAAATACCCTCCCTGTGTGTGGGTTAGTGACGCATTTCCCATTATCCACATTCTTCCCCACACCCTTGTCCTCCTCTTTTTTAGTTGGCTACCATATGCATCTTTGGGTTGGGGCTGACCCCTGCCAGAGTGCCTGGACCTTGCTCTGGGAATTTATGCATTTGGTGGCTTTTCCCTTCTGCCCTTGTGCTTTTTAAGCTTACCTCATTGGACTTATGTTGTACTTATTCTTTTGTGATTGGCTTATGTGTTAGCCTGGGTAGGTTAGAGAAATTAATAGATAATCATATGTATATGAGAAAGAGGTTTATATACAAGAGTAGTTGAACTTTGAGAAAACATCCCAGCCCAGTCCAGATCTACTCCATAAATCTGATATTGCCCATATATCCAACACCAATCGATAAGATCCTCTTTGGACTCATGAAACACATGCAATGATGCTGAATGCAGGGAGATCACAGGCCAGTGGGTGGGAAGTCTTGTAGATCCAGTGGCATTGTAAACATCTCAGCACTGGCAGGGGTCTCCAAGTGGCTTCTCCAGGTCCAGGGTTCTGGCTGCATCAGGGTAGGTACATGTGGCTTCTCAGGGATGTCTCGTAGGGAGTGAGCAGAGAGAGAGAAGTGTCTCCTGCCGCCAAGGAGAAAAATACAGGAGATCCCAGAATTTTCAGGAGAAGGCCATGCCCACACAGAGGCTTCATTGATTATATCTTGATGGACAGGCCAGACTCTACCCCTTCACTCATAATCCTTTCAAATTGACACCAGATTATGTACTACCAAAGCTTACTTAGTTTAGCATAATTTCTTCCAATTCTTTCCATGCATTGATGTGCTTCACGTGTTAATCACTGCTTTTTAGGGCTGTGTAGTACTCCATTGTATGCACGTACCAGAGTTTTTTAATCCATTCATCAGTTGATGAAAATTTAGGCTGTTTCCAATTCTTTGTGATTTTGAACTGGGCTGTGATGAATATTGGAGCACAGATGTGTGGTCATGGTTGATTTCTTACTTCTTCTGGGTATATGCCCAGTAGGGGGATTGCTGGGTCATATGGTAGCTCAATTTCCATTTGTTTTAGGTATCACCATATCAATTTCGATAATGGCTGCACATAACTACAGGACCACCAGGAGTATATGAGAGTGCCTATCTCACTACATCCCCTCCAACACTTTTTGCCTTTTCCTTTTTTGAGTTGGGCTATATTTGAGGGTGTTCAATGGTATCTCATAATTTTTTTAACTTGCATTTCCCTTATGGTTGCTGAGCGGAAACATTTTCTCATATGTTTGTTGGCCATTTGGATTTCCAACCTTGTAAAACTTCTGTTCAGGTTTTTTGCCCATCTCCTCAATGGATTATTTGGGGGTTTTCTTATTGTAGGCTAACAGAGTAGGTAGATTTTAGTAATAAGGCCTTTGTCTGATGCGTCATTGTTGAAGATGTTTTCCCAGTCTGTGGGCTCTCTTATTACTCTCTTGGTGAAGTCTTTCAATATACAAAGATGTTTTATCTTTAGTATATCCCACTTGTTAATTTGTGCTTCCTTTGTGTTTGTGTCCTTCCCTATTCTTGATAGTATGCCGTGCACCAGAGTTCTTAAATTTGCCCTAATTCCCTCATTGATGACCTTAATAGTTTTGGGTTTTACCTCGAGGTCTGTGATCCCCTTGAGTTTATTCTTGTGCATGGAGTGAGATAAGGGTTTTGCTTCATTTTTCTGCAGGTAGATACCCATTATTTCCAGCATCACTTGTTGAAGAGGGCATCCACTGCCCATTTGATATGTTCTGGGCTCTTATCAATGATCAATTGTCTGTATGCTGATTATTTCATTTCTGGGCTTTCTTTTTTCCCCCCATCCGTCTGAATATCTGTCATTATACCAGTACTATGCTGTTTTGACCACAGTGGCTGTGTAGTAGGTGCTAAAGTCAGGTAAAGCAAGCCCTCCCACTCTGTCCTTCTTTAGTAGTTCTCTGCTAATTCTGGGCTTCTTCCCTCTCCATATGAAGTTGGTAATCAGTTTTTCCAATTCTTTGAAGAAGGACATTGGTATTTGTATCAGGATAGCATTAAACTTGTATAGTGCCTTGGGCAGGACTGACATCTTTACTATATTAAGTCTTCTGATCCATGAGCATGGATACCATTCAATTTATGGAAGTCACTCTTGGTTTCTTGTAATAGTGTTCTGTAGTTCTCATACAAATCTTTTGGGCTTTTTTTGTTAGGTATGTCTCTAGATATTTCCATTTGTGCTTGGCTATTATGAAGGGTACTACTTTTTTGACCTCCTCTTCTGTGGACTCGTCTGATGTATATAGCAGTCCAATAGAATTCTGTTTGCTGATCTTGTATCCTGCCACTCTGCCACATTCCTCTATCACTTCTAGTACTCCTCTTATGGAGCTTTTGGGGTTTTCCTTATACAAAATCTTATAAGCTGCAAATAATGATAATTTCATCTCTTCTTCCCCCAGATGAATACCTTTGATGTCTTTCCTTTACCTTCTGTTGTTAGCTAGGACCTCCAGTACGATGTTAAATAGAAGTGGGGACAAGTGGTATCCTTGTCTGGTTCCCTTTTTCCGTGTGATTGTTTTCATCTTTTCCCCATTAACTACCATGTTCGTTGTTTGCTTTTTCATATATACCTTGTATTCTATTGAAGAATTTTCCTTCCATTCATATCTTCTAGAGTGTCTTAAACAGGAATGGGTGTTGGATGTTGTATAATGATTTTTCTGTCTATTGATATTATCATGTAATTTTTATCCTTTTTCTTATCAATGTGATGAATAATGCTGATGGAC
>NW_022103896.1:20646528-20660553 GCF_000313985.2 Echinops telfairi
GGTGTTAATTCTTCCCTCAATGCTTGGTAGATTTCTCCTTTGAAGCTGTCTAGCCTGAGGGATTTTTTTAGTTGGTATTTCCTTGATAACCTTGTCCATTTCCTCTATTGCTGTGGGTCTGTTGAGTTTCTTGATGTCCATTCGTGATAGTCTAGGGAGGGATTATTTTTCCAAGTATTTGTCCATGTCTTCCAAGTTGTTGAATTCATGAGAGTACAGTAAAAGGCTGTGTACTCAGCCTTTTAATTTCATTAGGGTCAGTTGTAATTTCCCCTGTTTAATCCCTCATCCTGATTATTGATATCTATTCCTTCCTTTCTTTGGTTAGGTTTGCCAGCTGTCTATCAATTCTATTAATCGTTTCAAAGAACCAGCTTTTTTGCTGCATTGATTTTTTGCATAATTTTCTTGTTTTCCCTCATTTATTTCTGTCCTAATTTTTATTATTTCTTTTCTCTTGCTATTAGTAGGGTTGTCCTGTTGACTCTGCAATAATTGCTGGAGGTCTTGTGCTAGCATATCAATCATAAGTCTTTCATTTCCATGTGTGCATTTATTGTTATCAAACTTCCTCTGACAACTGCTTTTGCTGTGTCCCAAAGATTTTGGTACATCCTAGTCTCACTCTCATTTGTTCCTAAAAACTTCCTGATTTTGTCTCTGATCTCGGTCAATACTCATACATTTTGCAGTAGAGAGTTATTCATCCTCCAATGGTTTGCCCTTGTTTTCCTTATCCTCTTTTTGTAGATTTCCAGCCTGATGGTATAGTGCTCTGAGAGCGAAGTCTGAGTGACCTCTATGTGCTTGAATTTACACAGGCTCGACTTACATCCCAGCATGTGGTCTATCTTCGAGTATATGCTTGAAAAGAATGTGATTTTTTTTTGCATTTGGGTGGAGAGCGCTGAAAGTATCTATCAGGTCAATTTGCCTAATATGCAGAGTTTAGTTCTGTAGTTTCCTTGTTAAGCTTCTTTCCCTGTGATGTATTTTTTTTTTTTTAGCGAGCAGTGTATGAAAACCACCTACTATAATTGTTGAGCCTTTTTCATCTTTTGGGGTGTTTGATGAATTTCACAGGTTTCTAGGTGGGTGCATAAATGTTTAAGTATAGATTTGCCTTTTCCGTTGTTGAATAAAAGGTATGAGATGAAGTTTGTCTTACAAAATTTAACTATGAAATCACCAGCTTCATTTCTATCAGGACCATAATTCCCAGCCACTATGCCTTCCTTTTTGTTTCCAACTTTTGCATTCCAATGGCCCAAAAGTATCAGTACTTCTCGATTGCATTGTTTGATTGATTTCAGACTGTAAGCATTGGTAGAATTCTGCATCAACAGCTTTAGTAGTTGTTGCATAAATTTGAATAACAGTTGTATTGATAGGACTTCCTTGAATACATATACATACATATAGATATAATCCTGTCACAGACAGCTTTATATTTCAAGTAGATGTTACAATTTCCTTTGTATATTATGAATGTAATGCCATGCCTCTTGAATCTGTTCCTGATTCCAAGTGACCAATACCAGTCCATTGCAGCTCACTAGTGCTTAGAATATCGACTCTTATGCAATCCATTGCATTTTTAAAGGCTTCCAGGTTTCCTAGGTTCTTACGTGGTATACTCCACGTTTCAGTTATTAATTGATTTCAGCTGTTTCTTCTCATTTTAAATTGTGTTCCATACTTTGTTTTACACGCGTTGGACATATTGTCAGGAGAGAATAATGCCTACAGAAGGACACCATCCTGGGTAAGTGAAGGGTCAGTAAAAGAGAGAAAGACCATTGAGGAAATGGATTGAAACAGCAACCTCAATAATGGGCTTAGACATAGTAACAATTGTGAGGATGGTGGAGGACTCGGCAGTGTTCTGTTCTGTTATGCACAGGGTTGCTATGGATTCGAACTGATTCAATGTTACCTAACAATAACAACCCACTAGCAAAGGAAGATTCCAAAGAGTTTATTCTTACAGGCTTTACTCCATCTCCTCATTATGGTCTACTTTGGGACTAGTTCTTCCTCGGTCATGTTTTAAGTGTCTTTCAACCTGAGGGTTCATCTTCTGGCACTATCTCTGACAATGTTGTGCTTCTGTTCATTAGGCTTTTGGTAGCTAACAATGTTTTGATACTATCCATGGGGTTTTCGGTGGCTAATTCTTCTAGACAACCTATTCTTTCTTTATAGTCTATTGAACCTTGTTCACGTTGGGTGACCCTGATGGTATTTGAAATGCCACTGGCATAGCTTTCAACATCACATCAACACATAAGCCACCACAGTAAGACAAACTGAATGGACAACTTATATTAAGCTGTTTAAAATATCACTTGTGACAAAATAGTTTTAAAGAACTCATTCAACATAATTCTATCAAAAAAGAGAGTCCTCTTCCTGAAGCTGGGCCGTTCTCATTTGGATGCCTCTGGGCAAACATCAATCTGACAGAGGAAGTGCAGAATTCTTCATTACAGGACTCAATTTGCTCTCTTTAGTAAAAATGATGTATTAATAAAAGCCTAGCCATAACTGAGGAACAAATAGCAACATGAGAAAATTGCATTAATATACATGATGTGGTTTCTAACTTGGGCCAAGGTGCAAGCTATTTCCTGGATTTCAGATACAGGTTGATCCAACAGCAACCTTATTTTGAGCATGTCAAAGGTAGATTTCAAATCAATGATGAAAAGCACAACAGAAAACATTAAAGCAAGTATGAAGAGAGAGATTTTAGGCACATTGGAAGTGCTAAACATAAATAATTTTTGCAAGGAAAATTTACCCAGGCTTACTATCCTTCCAGTAATGCTCCAAGAACCTTTATTCCTGGATATGAAGAATTTAGATGAGTTTTCCTACCCCATTCTCAAAAAACTGTCTGCAGTAGGCTCTACCCGCTGCCAAAAGCCACGTTCTCCCAAAATAGAAACACCTTTTCAGTCTGACTTCACAAGTCTGCTGTGGGAATCTCAGGGAATTTACCAGACAGGAGAGCTCTATTTCATAAACGTGGAGTATTTCCAAGAGCTAAAGAAATTTATACCATATTTTAGGAAATAAGCCTGTGATTTTTTTTTTTTTTGCATTTTGTTTTAATAGATGGAACAAAAATTCTTGCTACAAGGAATAGTGAGATGCCGCCTTAAGCACTTGTGTGTCCTCAGAAAAGAAGTAAAATATGTGCATTAAAATAAAGAGTGCAATAAATCCAACATTTCAGAAAAAAGACGAATTGATTTAGGCCATGATGGTGAAACAGTCCATTTTTAAACAAAAAATGAACATAGCAATTCATCCAACTGCTCTCATCAGTGTACACTTGTTTCTAAAGGTAGTCATTGAGGGGTGTATATGCCAAATATTCCGTTGGGTGGAATGATGCCTGCATGACCTCTCCATGGTCTTGAGTATCCTTCTTCTGTATTTGTGACCGAAGAGACCCTTCCTGAATGTTCCCCCCAAGCAAGAGCACCGAAGCTAATAGTAGAGGTAATGATCTACCTTTACACTATAACTATAGGCAATCAGGAGTCCTGTTGGGAACTTGCCTCTTCCCTGGCACTTAGACCTAAGCCTGCTCCACAGTAAGTATCTGTGTCAATGAGGAGTCAGTCAGGTGACAGAAACCTTATCAGTCACTTATAAAGAGGGATCTTAATGTAAAGAGGCACTAATTAGTTAGAAAAGTGTCAAGGTCAGACCCAAAAGGCTACAAAGAGAATGCTCAAGTATCCCAGAAGTAGAAATTCCAAAAAACAGCCACCTTTTGACAGAGGAAGTAAGGAAGATGTTGGGATTGCTAACTCTTAGGAATCCAGGGTGGGAAAGGTCCTTCCAGAGCTGTAATTTATATTTATGAGATTAAGACTGTCCACAACTGTGTTTCTGAGGCTCTGAGGGGTGGTGAGGTAGTTAGTGTAATGTGGCAACCTGGCCGATAAACACGTGGGGTTAATTGAAAGGCGGAGGAGGTAAATGGCTCGGTGAGCCTCGCCTTTTGAGTTCTCGGGTCTCTGATGGTCAGACCAGAGTGCAGCTGCCTTAATCAGTTCTCTGCTTCAATTGGCAAGGCTCACTTCCTGCAAGACATCCCCAAGGAGATGCCACATGGACCTATCCTGATACAGCCCTAGGTGCTGGAGCAGCCATGTGTAGATCCCTGCCAGCATTGAGATGCTTACACATTCACTGATTTGGCTTTCTTCCTGCAGTCAGCATCATAGTGTGTGTTTTGTGAGATGGAGCAGGATTTTGTGGATTGGTGTTGGACATATGGTTAATGGGTTAATGTTGGACTTGTGGGTTCGGGAAGCACTGGGTTAGGATGTTTTCTTGATGTGCACTTAACCTTTATATAAGAATCTCTCTTATACATGAGTTTCTGTGGATTTGTTTCTCTAAAGTATCCAGACAAATACAGTAAGCTTGGTGAGTGTAGGGCTGCCAACCAACTAGTCCTAATGTTAAACGGACCCTGTTCTTTTAGGGAGGATTCAACACTGAAATCTGCTATAGTTCAAGGAAGAAACAGTGTTTGCATGATACTAATAGGAACATAAAGTAGGCAGGAAACACATGGTAAGAGGAAGAAAGGAGAACATGCTCTCTCTCTATTGGCCCTTTACTGTCAGAACCCAACATAGTCAAACCAATCAATGTTTGATACAGTACTCAATAATTTGGGGGGTTGAAAGGAACTATTGAAATGTATTGGAACTTCTTTTAAAAATCATTTAAAGTGTTTGGAAAAACTAAACACACACAACTAAAATGGAATAAATAGGAATGAAAACAAAGTTATCCAAATGACACAGAGGGAATTGAGGTTTGCCTAGAGGCTAGAGTCAAGTAAAAAAAATCAATTTCTCTCACAGGCAATGAATGGTATTCTCTTTCCTGGTAGCTGAGGCAAAAAATGGAAATATAGCAAGCATTAAATTTTAATTACAGTCATTAGTAAAGGTAGAGCATCAGGGAGGCCTCAAGGTAAAGTTATTATTATTATTTTTTAGAACAAAGCGTTGATTTTTCCAGCAAGCATGTGTGTTTGTTTGAAACCCTACAAGTCAGTACCCTCTGAGATGGAATACAAAGATATAGATTCATTTTCTTTCATGGTAGTGTGTGTTTGTGGGTGTGCAGCTATGAATCTCATCTATAAAAGGACATCAATATATAAACTAGGAAGTACCCATTTTAATAGCTAGATCCTGCCTGAGTCATTAAGATGAATTAAGAGCAAAATGCATGCCTGAATAACAGAATAAATCCACCTGTGGTCAGAGTGACTAAAGCCCTATGTAATGTATT
Organism: Echinops telfairi; assembly: GCF_000313985.2. Classification (NCBI taxonomy): domain Eukaryota; kingdom Metazoa; phylum Chordata; class Mammalia; order Afrosoricida; family Tenrecidae; genus Echinops; species Echinops telfairi. The sequence goes on from NW_022103896.1 coordinate 20,651,860, forward strand.
AACTTGTTGCCTGAGGATAGTTAAGATTGAATGTCTACCAAATATAATGACTGCTTCTTTTTTGCAGAATTTTATGCTGAGTTGTTCCCTATGGAAATCAGACAACAAAAGCCCATACTGCTGCTTAGGTTTATGCCTGGAAAGTACTACCAAGTCATCAGCATGCAGGACAACGTTTGTATGTCTCCTATTGCACATGAGAGGAAGTCAGTCTGTTTGCATACGGGTCCCATGATAAAGATTCATAGACAGGGGCTAAAACATAGTCCTATTTGACATCACACCAGGACGGAAAGTATGTCCTCAGATGCAGACTCTTTCTGCCTACTCGAATTCTGGTAGGCATGTTGCCTGGGAGAGACCGAGATTGCTGAGCTGACTGTAGATGGCACATGTTAGCCCATCGACAGCTCTTGTCCATAGAGTCAGAGGCAAAGGATGGCACAAAAACAAAGGTTACAAATGAGCTTCAGACGTTCTTAACCCAAGGCACATCATTGCATGTGCATCAAAGCAAGGTTAAATCTGAAACTTCAAGCACATGAATTGATTGCCTACACTAGTGAGGACTGTTGCATTGTTTTTGACCCATAACATCCCTGTATGACAATGTAGAACTACCCCTACAGGGTTTTCTAGGCCGTACCCATTACTAGAGCAGATGGCCCGGCCTACCTCCTGCAGAGGCGTGGGATGGCTTCAAACCTTGAACTTTTAGGTTAGCAATGGAACACTTAATGTTTATACCCCCGGAGCTTCTTTTCCCCACTAAAAAGAAACTACTATCTTATCATAGCTTGCTTCTTCTCATAGTTAGGGTATGTGAGGGCAAGGAGTGTTAGTAATTGTATTCAGCTCTAGAATTGTTGGCTCTTTGCAATCTCCCCTTTTTGAAAGTACCTCCTTTTTTTGGTTTCCCATCCTCTGTTATTGGCATAGGTTAAATGAGGTCCAGTGCAACTCTGTGGAAGCAAAGGGAAATTAGTTTGTGTGTGTGCAAACCATTCACAGCTGGCTTTCCCTCACAAACATTGTTTGTAAGGCAGACTGATGGAAGGCACACCAGAGGGGTGTCAGTTTCCTTAGACTGCTGCAGTAAGTGATGCAGTGGCTTCTAGGAGCAGAACTGGATTGTCTCACCGTTCTGAGGCAAAGATAGAAGTCAGTGTGTCAGCTAGGTTATGCTGCCTCCAAAGTAAGCCCAAACCACTGCTTTTTAAAGAAATCATTTTATTGGGGGCTCGTACAAATTTATCACAATCCGTGCATGCATCCATTGTGTCAAGCACATTTGTACATTAGTTGCCATCATCATTCCCAAAACATTTGCTTTCTACTTGAGCCCTTGCAAACCCACTGCTTTCAAGTGGATTCCAACTCACAGCAACCCTATACCACCAAGCAGAACTATCTCTTGGGGTTCCAGTGCTATCAGTCTTTATGGGGGAAGAAAACCTCATCTTTCTCCTGTGGAGAGGTTGATGTGTTAGAATGGTTGACCTTGTGTTCAGGAACCTAATATGTGACCCTCTATACCACCAACCAAATCAAACTCACTGCCACTGAGCCAATTCTGAATCATGATGACCCTATAGGCCAGGGTAAAACTGCCCCCTTCCTTTCTGAGACTATAACTTTTTATGGGAATAGAAAGCCTCCTCTTTCTCCTGAGGAGTGACTGGTACTTTCAAATTGCTGAGTTAGCAGTTAGCAACCCAATGCATAACCACCATACCACCAGGGATCCTTAAAAAATCTTTATTGGAGATAGTCTTATCTTTTTCCTCTAGAATGTCTAAGGAAATATCTTTTCTTGTCTCTATTTCTAATCATCCCCAACATGCATTCCTTGGCTTATAGATTCATCTTCACGTGATTGTTCTTCTGTCTGGCTGTGTTTATTTTCCTCTTTTCTAAGGACAATAATAGTCTGGTTGAATTAGAGGCTAACCTATTCCTAGCATCTTCAGGGATCTTATTTCCAAACAGGATCACCTTGAAAGGCTCAGGGGTTAGGACTTCAATACATTTCTTTGGGAAACACAATTCAGTTCAGATCAGTAGGTCTGAGCAATTCTATCACTAACAGGGGTACATGAGAAACAGTATTAACAGCTACTGAGTATGAATCACTGACCCTGCACTATGCCTGGCCAGGTGCTTTAATTTAAGTCATTGTTGTGTCTTTACAGTTCAGGAAACTGAGGCTCAGAGAAGGTATCTTGCAAAAGGCCACAACAAAGCTGGACTGGTTATGGATCCGATGGTGGTAATTGCCATAAATAGAACCCAAACTTATTTAAGAAAAAAACAGGTGTGGGGGGCATTTGACTAAACAAAAATCAAAGAAGGGTTAAACAGGCAGAAGATATGAAGGCCAGGCATGCATCCGAGCCTTAGAGATCATTAACCAGCAGTTCAAAGCCCACTGTGTTCTGTCTTTGTTATGGGTGGTCTTCTCTACAGGTTTGTTCAATCTCCCCTATTAAAGACAAGTTTTATCTATTTAGCAAGAAACTAGACTATCTGAAGTTCCAAAGACTTATATCTTACAATTAACCCTGGAAAGATGCTGTTTACAATATCAATTCTAAATATCCTGGGGAAACATTCTGATTACCTTGTCATGCCCTAGATCCATTAACTCTTCCCATCCCCGAAACAACCACCTGGATAACAAGAATCGGGGGCATAGTTGACCAGAAGATCCAGGAGAATTGGAGGCACTTCTTATGGAAATCAACCTGAGCACAAATAGCATCAGGTCAGACCTGCAACACTGATTCTCATTGAGTTGAGGAAAATAAAAGTTAAGTAATTAAGAGAAACTAGAAGTTAAACATCGTGCCCAATACGTCCTGGAGCTGGAACTAACTCTGATTCCACTGCTTATTTATTTATTTTTGTTTTGTTGTGTTTTTTCCCGTCAAATAGAAAACCAAAGAAAAACCAAACAGTCAACAATCAAACCAGTTGTTGTCTATCAATTCCGACTCATGTTGACCCAGCATGTTTCAGAGAACTGTGTTCCTGAGCGGATCAGAAGCAGATCACCAAGTCTGTCTTTCAAGATGCCTCTGGGTAGATTCAAACTGCCAACCTTACTAGCCAAGCTAGTAGGCAGACTCTTAACCATTTGTTCCACCCAAGGACATCCATATATAGAAAGATGACACTAAAGAGGTGATAGAACCCAACTAGCAGATGTCAGTGAAATTTGGTGTCCTCATGTTAGATCAAAGGTTTAATTTCCACTGGCATCAACACTCTTTAGATAATTAGAGATAATAATAAAGAAAGAAAGAAAAATAATAACCATCTTGATTGGTTATATTTGTGTACTGAGATGTGGTTTTTACATAAAATAGAATTGAGAGTTAGATCAGGCTACTAATATTTTACAGAATATGGAGTTGACACTAACAGAAGTCAAGATACAATATTTGCCTAAATCCATTGTTGACATCAAAACTGGTATCTAACTAAGCAGCTTCAAAAGTGTTGAGTTTTCTAAAAAACTTGTAGAAGCCCTGGTGGTACAGTGGCTAAAGTGTTCAGCTACTAACCAAAAGGGGAGCAATTCAGATTCACCAGTCATTCTGCAAGGAAAAGTGTGGCAGCATACTTCCATAACCATTTATAGATTTGGAGATCCTATAGGAAAGTCTACAGGGTAACTATGAGTTGAAATCAACTCAACAGCAGTGTTTGGTTTGGAAACCACTCGTGCCTTTAATGAGATGAAGGTGGTGGAAAAAGGACACCTAGAGTTTCTCTCCAATAAAAATGGTAAAGAAGACTACCACCTGTGTTTACCTCGATCCCAATTGAGCTAATGATCCCTGGAAGCAAAGCAAATGGTGAACACATGTCATCTACACAGAGCTGGCGTTCTCCAACTAAGAGTAAGGGCTTGAGTTTGGCATTGACATTCCAAAGGGATATAGTTGAAGAAGATGGAGCTCTCGCCTTCTAGGCATCTTCATGGGGTAAAAAGACAGGCATTTCATAGCAAACAAAGCTGTCATTTCAGTTATCCATGCATCATGAAGACCTTAAAATAGGAAAATACATCAGTGCATCAGTTTGGGTACCAAGTTATCTAGTGTTGTCATAGAAGACCTCTTTTAGGAAAAGTTTGTATGTAGACATGAATTACAAGATAAAGACAACCAAGTAGAGATTTGGGTGAAGAGGGAGGCAAGTGGGAAAGGGGTATGACAAAGAGTATGTCTATGAGAAGAGTAAATGCGAACCTTTACAAGGGCAACAAGCTTAACCTATTTACTGGACAGAGAGAACTCTGTATTAGTAGCAAAGCTGAAAGCTATGAGGAGAGATGTAAGCTGTGAGCAAAATCTGGATTCTGTAGAGCTTAGGAGACCTAAGTTAATAAAAGTTTGACATTGTTAATGAGAAGGAATTGGGAAGTGACATTATCGTGTTTTTGTGTATCTTGGAATGATGACTCTGTGAGGGAAGGACAGATATACAGGGATTTGAATGAGCGAGGAACAAAACCAATGTAGAATAACTTGAAAGAGACAGTAGGGGCCCAAACTCACTTTTTAAGAGTGTGGATGGTGAACAGCAGTTGAATTCAGAAGGAAAAGCCGATAAGGTCATATATGGAGTCTAAGGGAAATAAAGTAATTGAAACCCAAATCCAAACTGTCTAGCTTAGACATGTCATTTACAGAGAAGCCTTACAAAGGAGCCAATGTATGAAGGAGGACATACTTCTCTTTTGCCAATTAGTATGTCTATTACACATCTGAGTGGAGATATCATGTAGGTGAACCTGTGTATTGATGCAGGCTTCAGTAAGGAGATTTAGGATGGAGGTCTAAAACTGAGTCTTTACTGTCAGCAAATGGGTGTCAATGTAAGCTACCAAACTGATGACTTCACCAGGGGGAGACCAAAGCCAAAGGAGCAAAGAGAGAGAAGAAGAAACCTTGTATTTATGCCTCACAACCACCCTATAAATAGGTATCATAGTTATATCCATTTCATAGTTCAAAAGACAGATGCACAGAGAGACGCAATGCTTTCCTCAAGGTCACACAGCTAGTCAATGATCAAACCAGACTTTAAGTTGAGTCAGATTCTAGATTTCCTGCTCTAAATCAGTGTCCTATGCTGTGATGGCCAGGACAGTAGATGACACCCGGTGCTGAGGTCACCATAAAGGAGAGCTGGGAGAGCAACAAGAGGAGGCTGGATAATGAGGTGGATGACATACACTTCAAAGAATCTGGGGTTTTGAGGGAGGAAGGAAGAGAGACAGCCGGGCACAACAGCAGGGTGCGACACTGACAACATACGGAAGCATTGCAGGCATTTCCGGCCAAAAGGACAGCGGGAAAGAAAATAACTTCAAATTTGGGCATCCAGTGCACTTGGCAGTTCCTGAGGATTCTCTCCATGTCACTGTATTTTTATCCCCGGAAGAGGAAGCCCATATGAAGCCCTGTTCCCTGGCTCTGTCTTGCTGAGAACTATGCTCAGTTTAGGGGTGAAGCTGTCAGCTTAACCAGGAAGATACCAAGAGGCGCTTTTTCTTTGGTGGTTCTCAGACTAATTCCCACATGACAGCATCATTTGAAAGCAAAGAAATATTCTCAAAGTCAGGGGCTTCTCTGGTTTGTGAGTTATTGCAAATAGTACAATTAAATAAAAAATTTCTAATTCAAAAGATTCCCCAGGACAGACTAAGAAATATAAACAAAATTCTTTACCAAAAAAAAAAAAAAAAGTGTAGATGAGGGGTCAGCAAGCCAAATTCATCCTTCCAGAATTTTCTTGTGTGATCTGAAAGGTAAGAATGGCTTTTATAGGTTTAAAAAAATTAAAATCAAAACAGGGTAATATTTTATAAGCAAAAAGTGTATGAAAGTCAATTTTAAAATAAAATTCAAAATCTCTACAGATCATCATTGACAGATGAACTATTGTGATAGAAATCTGAGGGTAGGCAACAATAATTGTAAACTCCAGTTAAGCAAAGTACATTCTCAAAAGAGTAACTCCATTCTTTTCATTACATTACAAAAAGAATACTCAATTATTATTATTATTGATAATATTATATTTTTAACTTTATCAATTAAATTTTGTAGAAATGTGTTTCTTTTGTCATTGCTATATAGCTCCATAATATCTCGATTTTATTTTTCGCTTACGAAGCCTAAAATACTTACTCTTTAGTCCTTCACAGAAAACCTTACTAACGTTTGACATCGATGGCAGATAGACAAACTTTGTTTCACTATAGGAATCATTGTGAATATTATGAATGTGATATGTGGATGTCTAGTGTAAATATAGATCGTGGGGTGGTGCAAATGGTCTATATTTGACTACTAGCCTAAAACGGGCATTTCAAACACACTCAGTGGCCCCACCGAAGAAAGGCTTGGTGGTCTACTTCTACCAAGATTTCAGGTAAGAAAACCCTATAGAACAGAACAGTTCGATTGTGCTCCACTTGGGTTCACTCTAAGTGAGAATAAGCTTAACAACCACGTGTTTGGCTTTTTGGCATATGTATCAATGTTGCTTTCCAATCACATATCCTTTCAGTCAACAAACATTCATTGTGCACTACAATATGCCGGGAACTGTCGTGAGTCCTCAGGATGCCAAGGTGAGAAGATAAGGGTAATGCGCTCAGAGAAACCAGTCTTCTTATTCTAATGTTGGTAGAATTTGGAAAGGCCAGTAGTTCTCTCTCGGATGTGTGTTCCTCCCTTTCTGCCACTCCATTTTCAGCTGCCCTTGGTCATTGAATTTCACCCTTCTAAAAACAGTAAATTGATCCACTTTTTTGCAATTTAGAATGGAATGAGCAAATGTGAGATTTCTTTCATATTCTTAACCCTATAGGAGTAATTGTCTTGGGGCCTCTTCATCCTACCCTTTTAATGTGTGTTGGAATCCTGACATGCCTCTTGGGTGAAGTCATCCAAGATTCATGGCCCTGTCAACTGACTTTAGCATTGCCTATTAGCATAAAAATTGAATTGTATGTCCACAGAATCAGTAATCAAAGCCATTCCATATTTTTCAGTAGCTTACTCTTATCCTTTTCTTTCTAAATTGCCTCTGACACCAATTACCCTGCAGAATTTCAATGTGGGTTTAGGAGCCAATGAATTCAGGGCATTCTTACAGCATACAATCATTCTTGAGTTTAGCTTTCATAACAAAATCTTATCCAAAACCATCTCAAAGATGCCAAAACCAACCCAAAACCACTTCCTATGTCCACATTGCATAACAAGTATCTGTTCTTTCCCACAACAGAATGAAGAGCACTAAGTAGCTAGAAGGCTTATCATATGAATTGTGAAAATGTACATCTATCCATTATAGCAGCACCACATAATTGTAAGCTGTATAGTTCTATACTCCAGCTAATAAACAATGTTCTAGCCACATTCACTGCTGTCCCTTCTTTGACTCTTGGGAAGAGTTTGTTGCTGTCGTCATTTTCAAAAACATGGAGGCTTATAGAATTATGTATGCATCAGTGCAAACAGGGTAATGAGAAGAATAAGGCTTTCTATTAATAGCCATAGATGAAGAAATACAGAGAAAATAAACACAGAATAGTTGGATTGAGAGAAGCATAGGAGCCAGGTAGCATGGAGCTCATGAATATTAAGAATGTTGTATTTCCCCCCACTATTCCTAAGTTTCATCAATATTCCTAAGTTCCATCAATAATGTTGGGTATATCTGTCCAGTAAGGAGCAGGAATCTGGGACGTTCACTTGGTTCAGCAAGCCCTCAGCCCAGCAGGTCTTCTTCTGTAGAGGGAGAGAGTCTCTCAGAATCTTGATTTCACAAAGAGTAAACATGTGCTTTTCCTTTTAGATTATAAATACTCAAAGCTAGGAGGTCACGCAAGCCGCGATCAACACAGCTTGTATAGAGAAGAGTATTTTGGTAAAATTCAGTTTGGAGGGATGAAAGATTGAATGAAAAACAGGAGGGGACAAAAATTGGGGATTCAAAAAAGTGTGACTAAAATTAGTGTACAGCAAGGGCCGGGTCAAATGTAAATACAAGGGCCAGAGACCCAGACTGCAGAGTCCAGGTATCTTCATAACCAGCCAACCCTACCACCAACCCAGAAAGCACATTTCTTCCATTTATTAGTTATTATTTCTGATGCTACCAGTCTTATCAATACTACTTAAAAATAACGAGATAAGTGCATTTTAATATCAAACAGTATGATGCCATTTGGTTAGGAAAGCCACAGTTTCATTTAATAAGCTGTTCAGGTTGGGTTGTCTTATCTATATTCATTATCATAAAAATGGGAAGCACTCTGGGTCTTAACAGCTCTGTGCGGCCATTTAAAACGCAATGATTGGTCTCTTCCCATGCGGAAGAAAGAGGAGAGAAGAAACCGAAAGACACGGAACCCACCACAATGACCGACATATCCCCCCACCCAGGAGGACAAACAACAGAACAGTGGGTGAAGGAAGACAGCAGATGATGTAGGATATGAAAATAATAATAATTTATAATTTATCAAGGATTCATGCGATAAGGAGAGTGGGAGAGGGAGGGGGAAAGTGGGGAGCTGATACTAAGGGCTCAAGTAGAAAGAAAATATTTTGAAAATGATGATGGCAACATATGTGCAAAAGTGCTTGACACAATGGATGGATGGAT
>NW_022103896.1:20660899-20668142 GCF_000313985.2 Echinops telfairi
AACCCAAGAGGAAAGTGAATTTTGGGAATGATGAGGGCAACAAATGTATAGGTGTGCTTTACATAATTGATCTATGTATTGTGATGAATTGTATGAGGCCCAATAAAATGATTTTTTTAAAAGAGCTAAACAGAAAAAGAAGATAGAAAGAATGCACACACACACACACACACAAAAGACACATGGAACAATGATAATGGACTAATGGGTCACCTGAAAATCAGTGTCCACAACCCTGAGACCTGAAGAGCTGCATGGTGCCCAGCTACAGCTCTCAACTGTTCTGAGATGCATCACGTGAGAAGGTTCTACAAAGAGTGAGAGCAATATGAGGAACACAGCTCAAAATCATAGAAAAGATCAGGCTTACTGACCAGATCATGATTGGTGGGATCCTTGAGGACATGGCCCGTAGTAACCCTTCGGTAATAACTAGAACTGAACTTATCCCAGTGACTCCAGTATTAGCCAGTTAAAGTCTTTACAGGTAACAATAACATGAGAGAGATATGCACACCTTAATTCGAATCTAAAACCAAAAGGGCAGCCTTGACCCAAGGACAAAATACAGCAAAGGTTAGAAAAGAATTGGAAACATGGAACACAGGGAGGAAGTGTGATAAGTGATATTACTTTGTAACAATTTGTGGACAATTGATGGCATGAATACAATACATATGAGTGGAAAATTGTTCTGCTTTGTAAACCTGCATCCAAGTCACAATAAAAAGTGATAAAGAGAGAGAGAGTCCCCAATCGGTTGAACTGTGTATAGTCCTCCTGTCATGAATATTACTGGTCAGTTTCCCACACTATAGAGGTTCCCATATTGCTGTGATGCTGGACTCTCTTCAGCCAGTGTTCCAATACCACTGGGGTCATCCATGGTGGATAGGTTTCTGCAGAACTTCCTTCAGAAAGACCAGGATGAACAGGCCGGTGATCTACTTCCAAAATTAGCCAACGAAACTCTATGAATCACAACATCATATTGTCCATCCTGTCGACATTGACTCAAGGGTCATGAATTTGGTTGGGTTTTGGAGAGTGCTAGCGATGAGCCCTTCAGGTGGGAAAGCACTAACATTACAGAGCGGTATATTAATAAGCTCAAGCACATCAACACAAAGAGGGCTCCGAACCAGGTACCACTTTACTGTGATCCAAACACCTCCAGTCACAGTGAATCACAGGTGACTCGATGGATGGTAACTCACCACAGCATTGTTGAGAAAGCCCCATCGGGCCCTGACTTTCAGGCCAGACTGCTCACAGCCATTCGAGGGTCCTCAGTCTCCTTTGATACCGCTACTGCTTCAGTTTAGGCCCCTCCAGCTCTCATCAGACTTTCTGCTTAATGGAAGTCGTCTTATTCCCTGGTTCTCCTGAAAAAGGGGGGTTTCCAAATTGCAACACTGCGTTGTCATGTGTGTGCGTAACTTTCTAGGGGGTCTCTCACAGCCTTTCGGATAAAGCTCACACTCATCCAGATCTCACAAACAAAGCCAAGCGAGGGGCCATCAAGGCCATGCTGACGCATGAAGACCCCGTGAATGTCTCAGTAGAACTGTCCTCCAGGAGGTTTGCAATGGCTCTCACCTGTTAGAAGTGGGTCACCAGGCCATTCTCCGAAGGTGACTCTAGGGGGACTCAGGATGCCAACCTGTAAGTTAATAACAAAATGTTCCGTTTGGACGCCCATGGACTCCTCATCTACCTCTTAGATGGAGCACATTCCATGTCTTACACAGAGCATAGCTCATTCCAGAGGAAAGGCCCGCACCTCTTCAGGGGCCATACACCACCACCTACTATCATTTCCTCTAGTGTTCTGTGCTTATTTTTGTTACGATGTCTTCGCATTTTTGCCATGATACTGGATTTTGCTGTTTGTCTCATAAAGATAGGGGCTCCATGAGGGTGGGAAAGGCCCCTTGGTGGTGCCGTGGGATCTTGTTGGGCTACTAACCACACGTCAGTCGTTTGAAACCACCAGCTTCTCCTTAGCAACAAGATGAGGCATTCTGCTCCTGTAAAGATTTACAGCCTGGGAAACCCCCAAGGGAAATTCTCCTCTGTCCTCTTGAGTTGCTATCAACTTAGCAGCAGATTTTGGTTGGTTGATCTGTGGGAACCATATTCCTTGCTTATTGTCATAGTCAGGGCACCGAACACAGTGTGGGGCACGTGGGAGAATGAAACACAGAAACAGCAACTTGTAAAGTAAGTGACCCATTCAAAAATGACGGGTGTTTCCTGTCCGTGGGGCAGATACCAGAATGCTAAGAGTGAGGATGCCCATGACTGCCTTAGGAGGAAAACAAAGAAAATTCACCATGGAGTTGATTCCAACTTACAATATCCCTAGGAGACAAGAAGACCTGTTCCCAGGAGTTCGGAAGCTGTACGTATTCACAGGAGCAGATACCCTCATCTTTTCCCTAGGAGTGGCTGGAGGATTCTAACAACGGGCCTTGCCATCAGCAACCCAGCGCTTAAACCACAGTGCCATTAAAGCTCCAGGAAAATACAAAACCAAACCCCAAACCACACTCACTACCATGGAGTCAATGCCGAAAACACAATCTCCCAGTCAATCTGGGCCCCAGGTAAGAAGAATAGGGTAAATGATAGGCACCCAAAAGAAAAAAACAAATCAAGAAATGCTTAAAAACAACTTATTGCATAATTTTGCAGCCAGCTGGCCCCAATGTGAAGGATGGCTCAAAGGAAATCACTGCCCGACACAGGAGAAAAATATATTAATTATTTTCTTCTTAAGTATGGCCAGACTGGCTTAACAGAAAACCAGAGATAATGGGCACTGCGTTCCGGGAATGAATGGCACTGGTGCCATCGGCTGGGTTGACAAAGGAGATGTGATCCAGGAGCCACCCAGCTGAAGGCTGGTACACCACAGACAAATGGACTTCTTGGAAAAGACCTCTGGCAATTAGGAATTCAAGCTTAGCCCTAACTTCTCAGATGAAGCCTTCTAATTTTCCTTTTCCCTCCCTTCAGCTGCTTCCAGGAAACCTGCACTGCTGTGGTCAGGAAAGATCAAATGCGCCTTTTCCCGAAAAGGCAGGACTTTTCTCCTCCCTGCTTCCTCGTGTGTACCAACACGGGATGACCCCTCCAGGGACACTCCTGTTGACCCTGACATGAGGCCATCCTCACTCTGTGCCTCTGATCCTTGGTGTGGGATGAGAGCAAGGTGAAAGACAAGAGACTTTTTAGTCCAAGACAGTGAATGAGGATGATGCGAAGGTGACCAGGGAAACCAACATGTTAAATAGAAGTTCTCTGTGATCTATTTTCAGTTCAGGCCACTTCTAAATGTGTTTGTACCATGCCCTTTAGGATGTCATTCCTGGGAACCAATTTTAATCCAAAATGTAACAGAAGTATTAGATAAACTCGGCCAAAAGACTTGGGCTATGCTCCTAAAGTGAAGTCTACCAGTAAATTAGTTATTGAATGAGAGAAAGACATTGGGCTCCCACTTGCTCCCCAATCTTTTCTACAAGTATTCAACAAGATTCATTCATGATGGTGAGTCAGCAAACAGACCTGTGCACACACAGCATGCACCACCACCATCACAACAAATATAGAGTTTATATATATACACTCTCTCTCTCCGTGAAGGCACCTCTGGGTGGACTCAGTACTCCAATTTTTTAGTTTCTCTGCATCAACAAGGAATCCAGAATTATATGCTGATAGAGAGGAGTTTAATAATAGAAACTATAAAATTCATTAAATATGCCTATCCATATGAGAGTTTAAAAGAGTTGCAGGACTCTTTATTAAACTACAATATTGAAAGGAGACACTATTGTTTCTCAACCTCTCTATATTTAGGTCTGTGTCCTTCTGATGGCAGTTTTCTTCCATTGTTTTCTAACCCTTTCCTAAAGAATCCTGTGCTCTTTGACATATACCATGTCACAGTGGCAGTTTGGTCAACCTCAGACTCAAAGCCTAACCCTTTGAATGCTCTTTGACTTTGGGGAACAAAAGAAGTCTGAAGGGGCACAACCACACCTGGAGGGAGCATAGGGTAAGATTTTCCAACAAAATGATTGTAGGACACCCAGGTGACCCTCAAAGAATGAGCAGGTACCTTGTCATCGTGTGGGGAATCCTCGACTTAACATTCCTGGCTTTTTATCACCAACACAATTTTCAATGTTCTTAAAAGTTCTTCAAAATTAGCTTCCATAATTGCCTTGTGTCTTGATAAAACCTATGAAGATTTCCCTTTGACATTGCAAAAAGCTATCGCCATAACTTTCTGAGTTGACCTTTCAACATGAAATCTCACCGGTCCAGCAGATTCCCTCAGAAGCCACTGTTTTCAATTGAAACTTTAATTATTTGAAGGCAACTCTTCTGAGGCTAAGACAGGTGTATTACTTCTGCTGTCACTCACTGATCAGAGACGTGTTTTAAATATGCCTTCTTTGGAATAAATCCAGGAATGTACCCTCTGCAATGCTTTTTGAACTATCCTCATAGAAACACTATTCTAGACCTTCTCTACCTGCTTCCTGGGAGCATATAATATAACTCTGCAGTAGGTTTCTTTTAAATAGCCTCCTCCTGCCTCCTGCCCAGTGACACCAATACTTATAGCCACTCCAACAAAGCGTCCTTCTTCTTCTACCCGGGTCTCTCCCATCAGCTTGTGAGCTTCCAGAAGGAACACCGTCTAGTCTGTTCTGACTGATAGCAACCCCATCGGACAGAGTAAACCTGATACCTGATGCATAGTTTTCCTGGCCTGACATCCTTATGGAAGTAGATTGTTGGGTCTTTGCTCCTGTGGAGCAGCTAGTGGATTCAAGCCTCTACTTTTTATTTTAGCTAAATGAACCCACGAGGTCATGTCTTCCTTTCAAACTCTTCTTGTGCTTTACTGATGCGCCATAAGTTCATCGTGGGCAGGGACCGTAGCTTATTCCAGCACATGGAAGTCAGTGAGTACATGTGGATTGCCTGTTTAATTTGGCCCAAACATTTGTTTGTCACAGATTTCCAAGTCCCAAAGTTTATATTCAAGCATACTGTTATTGATTAAATAGTGTCCCCTCAAAACATGTGCTGAAATCCTCACTCTTGTGTCTGTAAAGATGACTCCTTTGGGGAATAGAGGCTTTCTTTGATTATATTAATGAGGTCCTACCAGAATAGGGTTAGTCCTAGTAACTTCTGATTTATAAAAAGATCAGAATAAGAAGAGAGAAAAATGAAGAAAGAGCCAGACAGAAAGCTTCATCTACAAACCAGAAATGCCAAGAATTGCTGTCAATTGTTAGAAACTAAAACAGATATGAATGAAAATTCCATGACAGCCACATCCTGAATTTGAGTGTCTAACCTCCTTAACTGTAAGAAATTAGATGTATCTTAACTGCAAGAAATTAGATGTATCTTTCTAAAAGCCTTATTTCTGCTCCAGCAATGCTAGGTAACTAACACATTCATATGCACTCCCTCTTCCAAGACCTTCATTTCTTTATATTAAATAAAGCCTTAAAGAGGGGATGTAACCAATTAACATGGGCCCTCTAGTCATAATTCTTTCTATGATATAATTCTAGGCTCCATACCTATGGCTACAATCCGATTTTGGAGATTGCTTTCTGCTACAGGATTGAAGTGGGATGTATCTTTTGACTCTACTTACTAGAAGGTGTGACTGAAGCCACAATCTTTTGTTTCCCTTGGGGACAAAAACCACAGCTCCATCCAAACCATGATGACCATCTCAGTGAGGTGTCAACTACGTCCACCCTGAAGTCACACATCAGTTGGTGTGATATAATGATTATAAATAATGAAAGCCGAGTCTGGAGGAAGGAATAATATAAAAGTTTAAAATCTACGCACTCAGTGTGTAGAAGACTATGGATGGCAGTAGAAACCCAAAATCCACTTGCAGGGCCCCCCAATGTATTAAGCCTGTGGTACATTTCCCCCTGACCATAGCCAGGGATATGAATAGCCATGCTACCAGACAGAAAGCCTACTGTAAAGTTGATTGTGATAGGTGCAGTTAGGTGAAAAGATAACACTTTATCATTTGATCTCACTTTTGACTCATTTTAAATTTGGTCCAGTTTTTACTATTTCTTCTCAATTGAGGTTTTGCCATTTGATTTTTCCTGTTTTATTGGTTTTGTTTATTTCTTAATTTTGTTTTTATGTTTTGCTGTGTATGAAATCCATGATGGGGAAATGGGGAGCTAACATAATTACTACAAGAAAGAGGAAAATGTTCTAAGCTTGATGGTGGCCATTGCACAACTCTTCTTAATGGAGTGAACTATTGAATTGTTTGATATGTGAAATATGCACCAATAAAAAAATTTCTCTGTGTAGAAGGGCATGTAGGACAGAAAGAGAAAACCCAGGACCAGGGAAAGATTATGCTCCTTATCTTTATCTGAAGTTGAGGAAGCCAAGACCAGAGCACCAGAGACTATGAGATAGCCCACAAGGAACAGCACCAAGACAATGTGACTGGGAGACAGAGTGACAGGTGGGCTTCCTAATCCATGGAGACAAAGGCAAGGGACCGTGTGACCAAGAGGCTGAGGACCAGAGAGAGGCTTCGTTGCTGACTGAGGACAGGTGTTGCTGTGATCAGCGACTATTCTTACTGTTTACTTATCCTGACTCACAGCTACCTATTAACTCCCACAATAAAATCAAAACCAAACTACCCACCATCGAGTCAATGCCTACTCAAAGCAACCCTCTAGGACTGAGAACTGCACCTGTGACTTTCCTTCCACATAAAGCCCAAACTTTCTCCCATGGAGTGTCTGATGGTTTCGAACTGCTAACCGTGTGGTTAGCAACCCAAAGTGTAAGTATGGTCTGTGAGTTCTGTGAGGCCTTTGCACTGAATTATTGAGTGCAGTATAGAAGTAGAGAGCCAGGGGAGGGATGGTTGGTGCCAGAATAGATAAAGAAGGATGGAGCATTCAGGCATGCCTGACCCTTGCCTCTTGGCCACAGGGAAGCCAGAGGCAGTAAGATATGGCCTTGCATGCTGTTTCCAGCACAGTGGTAAGGATTTCATTACCTCTTGGTGTCAGCCCACCTGTGTGCTGTGAATATGCACATTTGGTCAAGATGGACTGTGATTTTGAACGTGAGGTTACAGGGAACGGTGTGGTGGTAATAATAATGATCTAAGTTATTTTTCACTGAAGACACTCTCAGAAAA
>NW_022103896.1:20668658-20672183 GCF_000313985.2 Echinops telfairi
TAAAAGAAGACGAACAAAAAGAGGAAGAACTCACTGCTATCTAGTTGATCCCAACTCATAGAAACTCTATAGATTGTTTCTAAGACCAAATCTTTTTTTACTTGAAATCAGTACATTGAAACTATTTAACTTATGCTCAGAAATAACTATAATGATGGTAGTTTGGCAAAGTATGACGAATAGTTCTAATTGTATGTGTAAAAATCATGTGTTCACATGCTTCAATGTGGATATCAGAATTTAAGCAGTTCTTGAAATGTATAAATCTCTCAAGACCATATCTTTAGGGAGCAGAGTGTGTTATCTTTCTCCCACAGTGTGGCTCTGAGATTTGAATTGCTGGTCTTGCAGTAAGCAACCCAATGCCTAACCCACAGTACCATCAGGGTGCCTTATGTGTTACTAAATCACAGCCAAATTTACTTGTGTTTTTACTGCCAACATGTTCACAACTTCCTCCCCCATAACTGAAAAAATAAATAAAAGAAAATTATAAAATGGTTCATACATGCATTATTTTCTACCGTATTTTCAGTATTTCCAGGTTAACAGGCATTTTACTACACGTTACCTCATTTAACACTCTTCACTTCCACAAATAGATGCCTATCATTAGTCTTAGTTTTATTTTTGAGGAAATAGGCTGAAAAAAGCTTTCCAAAAGTCATCTGCTGGTTCATAGTAAAGTCAAATTTGAACCCAGGTCAGTCGAACTCCGAACTCTTGGTTACTGTCCTTCTATTACATGACATTCAGTCCTCTGTGCTCATTTTCCCAGCTCTTTCCAATTACAACCATGTGTGTCAATTTCCAAGGAAACCCCTGACTAGTAGAATTGGATGTTAGAAAAGACCACAGAAAACACAGATTTCATCATTCCAGATGATGTGAATAAGACCTGTAAAATTTAAATGACTTAAGTAAGGCATCAAAGCAATTTCATATAATTTAAAATCAAAACTAAGTAGTCTTGTCTTCTGAATGAGTTCCTATTCTGACTGCTGTCTAGCTGTATCCCTTACATTTTTACATTGATTTTTTTTAAGCAGTAGCTCTTTTCCTTCACTCAAGAAGCTCTAATTTTGCAAAGGAGAATGAAGCATCTCAAAGGAACAGCTTAAAATGCAAGGGGGCTACAAAAAGTTTATGGAAAAACTCTATTGTCTTTTACTTCCATTTTTCCATGAACTTTAAAACCCCTGGAATATTGTCTGAAGCTATTGCGCACCTATCAGATGCATTAAATCTTTTGGATGAAAAACACCCGGGTTATGAAGGGTAATTATGTAAATGCAAGATGTCAATCTGGACTTCCTCCTTTTATAAATTACCCATAAGAGTCCAATCAGCTGGTGGATGTGACTAAATATAAGCAAGGCCAAATGTTAGGTAGACTTTAAATTAGGCATCTCTATTTCAGATGGTGTCCCATGAGTAACTCTGTCCTGTTCTCACCTCCTAGCACTTGTCCTCCCTGCTCACTCTGTTGGCTTCCCCAAAACACACTGCAAGGGCTTCCCTTCATTTCCCCTCCATTAGCATCTACCTTCATCCTTTCTCTGAATTCTCATTCTGTAAACTGATGATCTTACTCAAGGTTTGGGCATTTCTATAGTTTGTTTCCAGATGTCCCCCTGCCTCTATACATTCAGAGTCTTCCGGAAATATATTTCCCACAGAATTCTATGAATGGAGTTTTGCTATAACATTTGGAACTTTTTAATACTCTCCCTCCTCCATCATCATACCTAACAACAGTTAGCTATCTTAATGCCATTCCTTAAATTCCTGCTCCTCCAGGTTAATGAACTCAATAATTAATTAATTCCTGTCAATGTATAAACTTCCTAATGTGTGACCCCATGCGGTAATCAAATTCAAGGGCACACGTGCCCTGAAGATCTCCTTTGGGATTGACTCTATTTAAAGACAGACAGCAGCACTAGTTCCCCCAGTCCCAGCATAGGGACTAATTATTGTTGGCAACCTTTAACTTCAAGGCTAAGTTTACTCATCAAAGTCGAATAATTATCATTAAATTCTTCATTGAGTACATTTTAGCTTATTTCTCAAGCTATATGTAGCTTTTAATTTCATAAAATCTTATTTAAAATTTAGTTTTACTTTTTAGTTTATAGATATATTTTAATTTTAAAAGTTACTTATGCTTATTCTAATAATTAGATATAAGCACACAGAGATAAGTATGGAAAAAAATTAACACTCTTACTCTATCCCATTTTCATTTTGACATAATCCCATTCTCTAAGATAATATATATACTAATTATATTCAGTTATTCAATATATAGTCTAATGTATATATTCAAAATAAGCACCTATGTCCCACAGATATACACATAATTATATACACATAAAACACTTTATTTTAGGCAAGATGGCAGACTATGCAGACATGCTACACAGACTCTCTACAAGAAAGACACAAGAGACTAGGTGAAACAGATGTGGATGATAATCATGAACCCTGAGCTTCACAGGAAAGGATAGAGAAGTAGATTGGATACCAACTAGGAGAAGAAGCTGAACAAAAGCAGACAGAGAGGAAACACATGAGGGAATTGTCAGCTGGTCTGATGCAGAATGGCCATAGTCAGCTCCACCTTCTCAGGACCTGCACAAGAGTCCACACTAGTGTATGATCATAAGAAAGCAACAATGTGGGATAACAGTTGTATGAGCCCCTAATAAAATGTTTAAACAAATAAATAAATAAATAACAAGAAAGCAACAATGTGCACATGGTCCAGTCTCACCCATACTTTATGCAGCCACATCTACTGAGTAAAAGCCCTTGTGCAGCACCTGATCATTGATAGATATCCCAAAACATGAGCAAAACTTTGCCTCAACTGTGCTATATAAACAGCAAAAAGAAACAGCATACATAACCACATTCTCCATTATACCTACTATGAAACAAGTGATGATTAACTAAAGTCCCACCAACATGCAATTATCAATTAAATACAAATATAATACCACCATAATGTCCCAGAGACAACAATGCATACAAAGAAACACAACAGAGTGGCTCGAACATGGGACTACTGTATAGAGTCAAAAGGGATTTTTCAGGGGGAAATAATGTGTGGGAACCACCTGATAAGCATTTCAGAAAAATAGTATTTAGAGTCCTTCAACAGGTTGAGAGAACAACGAAAGCAAGAAAAAGTACAAGAAAAAAAAGGGGGGGGACTTTAGAAGAATCCAGGGAAACACTATAAAAGCAAATGAAAAATTAGAAATCACATGTAGAAATCCAGAAGATTAATATAACTGTTTCAGAAATATATCATGCATTGAAAGAACAAAGGAGTATAGTTGCATCAATGGAAGACAGAATTAGTGAACTTGAAGAAAAATCTCCCAATACTAATCTATCAGAGAACAATTTTTAAAAACAATTGAAAAATCTGAAAGAAGTCTAAGAAGTATGTGGGACATCATCAAAAGGAATGATTTATGTGTAATCAGAATACCAGAACAGAAAGGAATAACAAAA
>NW_022103896.1:20674339-20680254 GCF_000313985.2 Echinops telfairi
GGCAATAAATTCACACCTATAAATAATTATATGGAATGTAAAAGGATCAAATGCAACAGTTAAGAGTCAGAGATCTGAAAAATGGATAAGAAAACAGGCTCCATCAATAAGCTATCTGCAGAATTGAACATTGAGAAAACATCCCATCCCATTCCAGATCAAGTCCATAAATCCAATATTAGTCCATATGTCTGACACCAATCCATAAAGTCCTCCTCAGACTCATGAAACACATGCAATGATGCCAAATGTAGATGATCACAGGCCAGTGGGTAGACAGTCTTTGGATCCAGTGGCATTGGAAACATCTCAGTGCAGGCAGAGGCCTCTGCATGGCTTCCCAGGGCTGCATCAGGGTGGGTCCATGTGCCTTGTCAGCTGTTATGTCTCCTAGGGAGTGTCAGAGAGAGACAGTGTCTCCTGCCTCCAGAAGGAACACTGGATTTCCCAGAATTCTCAGGAGAAGGCCATGCCCAAACAGAAGTCTCATTGGCTATCTCCAGATTGACAGGCAAGACTCCACCCCTACATTCTTAATCCTCACATTGATAAATGATTATATAACTACCACATACATCCACTCCTCCTGTGCTTCACAGCTGGGAAACCCCACAGAAAACAATGAAAAACCAATCACACTAAGGTGATAAGGATAAGATATTAGTGTAAAGACAAAAATACCATATAAGAGGGAGAAGACCACATCAATATTCATAAAGTCAGGGAAGAAACTTCTGTCATGAAACAACTAAGAAACACTTTCACCCAGTACAAATTCAGGTGGTGTCTACAGGGAGGTCAACTGGCCAAGTCTGATCCAGCATAGTCAAGATGACAGTGGTCTCTGCCTGATAGTAAGGCTGTTGGGACTCTTGTCTTTGGGACTCTTTGTCAGCGGCTGGTCTGACTAGATACTCTGCAGATGGGTTTGGGGGTCCCACTGTCCTCCATAGCCTTCTCCATATTGGGTGTTCCTAATTTTAGCTCTGATACTTTTTCTTCATCGTATATTTGAATTTTGTTATTGTCATCTTTGGATCACACAAGCTGGTGTGCTTCTTCCATGTGGACTTTTTTGACTCCTCACTTAGATTGTCTGCTTCTTTGATTACAAACTTTTAAGACCCAGACACTATTCTGATTAATAGCCAGGCACCATATACTACTTTCTTCACCACACTTTGCTGTAGAACCCTTATCTTTAGTGATCATTTCATGAAGGTGAGTATCGAGCAGGGCCATGGTGTAAGAACTAAATGTTCCTAAATTAGAGCTAGGATTTAGTGTGAGCCCAGAGCTCATTCCTGGATCTATGCTTTTTAATATATATTTTTAATTTGCTGTAACTTGGGAATTAATACATATGTCTTATCATTCATAGTTCAACCATGTCAAACATATTTGTAAAATTGCTTCCATGATCAGTCTCCAAACATACTTTTCCTTCCTGGGTTTCCTGATGTCATTTCTTTCTTATCTGCCCCACCCCTCCATATTGCTCCTCCTCCCACACCCTTATTATGTTCTCTTTCTCTATAGGCTCAACATCCTGGGGTGTCATTTACTTGAAAACATAGAAGCAAATAACACAGCTTCAAGAGGTGTGCCCCACTGGAGGCACATCTCTGAGATACACCCTAATATGCATAAACATAAGCAAACTACAACAGATTATCCATCACAGGATTGCTGGAACAGTATGTATCTTAATCCAGCATACAGGGTATTGATGTAGCAAGACCATGTTTGTCCCCAACCAACTAACTATACATCACTCTTGGTACAGCTGTCTGCTGCTTCCTCAGACACCATGTGTTTTCCAGCTTGAGTTCTTAGGTTACAAGTGTGTCTGAGGTAGCTGTCCAGTTCACCCAGTGGGGCTCCCTCATGGGGTCTCACCATTGCAGTTTCTGGAGCCTGCTGTGTGCCCTGAAGACGCAGGATTTGGTGTCCCAGTGTTCTACACACCCAGCCTGGATTCTGGAATATCCCTAGACGCCCTACCTTCCTAATGCCACCACCCTTTAATACAGTTCCTCATGTTGTAGTGACCCCAAGTATAAAATTATTTTCATTGCTATTTCACCACTGTAATTTTGTTACTGTTATTAATCATAATATAAATATCTAATGTGCAGGATGTATTTTCATTGTTACAAATTGAACATAGTTAAACATAATTAAAGCATAGTGATTTATCACAAAACAATATGTAATTATATATTGTGAAATATTTATGTGTTTTCTGATGGTCTTAGGCGACCCCTGTGAAATGGTCATTCAACCCCAAAGGGTCGTGACCAACAGGTTGAGAACTGCTGCCCTAGGTCAATGCTGCCCACCTGCTGCACACCACTAAAGACCCTCCACACCTATTGTACCAAGAGCATCCTCAGTCTCCTCCCCCAACCTGGAGGTCATCTCTCTCTCCCCTCCCATCAACAAACATGCACCTATGTTCCCCCAAGCTTGGCCATTCCCTCTCCCCACTTCTCACTACCTTTCCCATCAGTAAACCTCCTCCCTCTGACAGAGCGTCCTCCCTCTGCGGGGTACCTCCCCCCAGATCCATATGGCTACCACTCAACAGACAGCATCCCTCCTCTCTCTCCTGACCATTTGATCCCAGCTGTCTTGAAGTGCCCTGGCCAAGTGACCTGCACTATACTTACCTGAAGTGGATGCTGTGTGGGTCATTGGCACTGGTCCAACTTTTTACCAGGCTGTCTGGTCCCCAGCCAGAAGACTGGATACCCTTCAAGCTTAAGTCTATGCCCACTCTGCTGCTTGTCCCTACTGCAGTGCACTCACACACTATTTGTCCCTTTGTGTTTGACTGACTTCATTCAGCATAATGTCTTCCAGATCTCTCCATGAGTGGAGGTGTTTTATTGTTTCATGGCTATTTTTTAGGGATGCACAGTACTCCTTTGTGTGTATGTACCAGAGCTTTTTAATCCACTCTTCTATCGTCACTGCCCTAGCTGTAAGGAGCATCCTGGCTATCCTTCTTCCAAAACAGATGTGTTTGTTCATCAGACCATCCACAGTATACTCAATATTTTTTACAAACACCAGGATTCATGCACATCATTTCTACCATATTCTTTATTCATTGTCTAGTGTTCACATACATGTGAACTAATTGAAAATAACCATAATTTGATCAGAAATGCAAAGCTTTTCAACAAAAGCTTATCCAATAGTATCTAAATAAATAAGTATATGCACGCATACATATATAAACATTATGACCAAGTGAAACTCATATCTGAAGTGCAAGGGTTAGTCAACAGTAGAAAGAAAACAATCAATGTACTCCAACCCAAGAGCAAAGGAAAGGAAAAGAACTACATGAGCATATCAATTGACACAGGAAAGGAATTTGCTAAATTCCAACAACCATTCTGGATAATCACAAAAGGACACATATTGTGTGGATGACTAATATAAAGTTATAAAAAAGGTTTCACAGCAAAAGAAGTATTATTTGATGTTTCCCAGGCAGGAGGGTACCGTGGACTGACAAAAGATCAAACAGATCCATCTTAGAAGAATGACTTAGAGGCAATGCAGGCGAGACGTCATCTGACCTACTTCGCACATGTCATCAGGAGAGACCAGTCGCCGGAGAAGGACATCATGCTTGGTGATGTAGAGGGACAGCACAAAAGAGGAAGGCTCTCAATGAGACGGATGGACACAGTGGCTGCAACAGTGGACTCAAGCATGAGAACAACTGTGAGGATGGGGCAGGGCTTATTGGGGTGGACGTAGGGTTGTTGTGAGTTGGGGTTGACTCGACAGCACCTCACAAGAAGAACAGGAGTGAGAGGGGAAATGCAGGAAGGGGAGTCATAGGTTACAGAGTAGATATGAGTTAACTTGTGCAGAGGGAAAGGCAATATACATTAAGAGGGGGACGGGCAGAAATCGATTGAGGCAGGGGAAGACACTTGGAAGCTGGCAATCACTGTTATACACCCAGTCCTGCAGTAACTGTGGTCTGTAAGTGGATGCTTGGGTAGACACACGACTGAAGAGGTATGTGGGGGAGGGGGACAGGCACAGAGGATGGTGATTGAGAATATACATATATATATGAATTTTAAAGTGAGCTGTATATATATATATCTGCCTCTACTGCAAATACATTCATGAAAATGGTGAGCATACAGGAGGGAAAATATATGAAAATATCTTAGATATAACCAAATACCTTGAGGATCTGAATGACTGGGCTTGGAGGACTGGGACCATCCTCTCAGTGGACAACAGTTTGTTGCTGTGGCATAATCTGCAAAGACAACACGAGTAGTAACAGAACATCATCAGAGAGATTCTGAAACGTGAGCCTCTCAGGTGGGAGGAATCCAAAATACGACTGAGGGAGAGTTGTCTTCTCAGCACCGAGTCCACCTGGGCCAACGATGGAGCAAAGCTGCTGGGACCTTCAGACTCCACAGGAGAAGAACGAGCTGCAAACCCTGTTCCCAGTTGGAACTTGGAATGTACAAAGAATGAATTCAGGAAAGTTGGAAGTTGTCAAAATAAATGGATCACAAGAAGATAGCTCTCCTGGGCATGAGTGAGCTGAAATGGAGTGGGACTGGCCATTTTGAGTCAGACAATCATCTGGCTTACTAAGTTGGGAATGACAGATGCAAGAGAAACGGAGTTGCATTTATCGTCACAAAGGACATCTCAAGATGTATCTTGAAGGACAATCCGGTCAGTGATGGAATGATATCTATACAGACACAGGGAGAGTCAGTCAGTACAACTATTATTCAAATTTTCCTAGCAACTACTGAAGCTAGTGATGAAGAAATTGAGCAATTTTCTTTTCTTTTTCATTGTAACTTAGGTGGGGGCTTACATTTCAGACTGTTAACTTTGTATTCCCCAATCTAGACTATGAATCCAACCCCCCCACCTGCTGATGCCTCCCTGACTGCTTATTTCCCTCCTTCATCCTGTAGATCACCCACTTCCAGTGCCCATGTTGTGAATAGCTCTATGATGCTATAATTTTGTATTAAAATATTTCACTACATGTGCTATAAGCAAACAATATGACTACATGGCTTTATGTCTGATGTAGTGAACTAAGTAAAGGGAGGGGCCTAATGTGGAAATAATGAAAGCAGTTTCTTCTGGGACTCTCTTTAGAGATGTCAACTAACATTTTTACACAGAATAAAGGTGGTTAGAAATAGCACCAAGGGAAAAGCTCCTTAGATGTGAAAGGAGAGGTGAACCTCCGAGAAGAACTCAACCTGAAGAGAGGTGTAGAAAGAGACAGCATGTGCTTTTTGACAAGCAAACTTCCTGCAGATTGCTCTGATTTGATGTGCGTAGACCAACAATTTGACCAGTGTCCTCTTTTTGATCATCCCATCCTATCTGTTCAATCAATTGTCCCCCACAATGGTTCAGAGTATACTCAGAAGAGTCAGCAGAGTGGGTGGCTAAGGACTCTGAATGTTAATAATAACAATAGCTAACCTTGGCTTACAGAACCCTAGTCATGCAAGGGTTAAGCTTATATGCTAGCTGAAAAGTCAGAGGTGGGAACCCATCCCCCTGCTCTGAGAAAAAAGACCTGGTACTCTCCTCCCATGAAGAGGATGGCCCAGGAAGGCCCAGGGGGCAGTTCTACTTTGATCTGTAGCGTCACCTGAGTCAGAATCAGTTTGACAGCACACAATGAGTGCCCTACAATGAGCAATGTGCAGTCTATGTGCCAGATGCAATTCTTTAAAGATTGCTGTCCCCTGGATCATAAACACCCACAAACATTCGACCTTTCTAGGTTCTGCAATCAGTCCAAGCCATATTATATAGCATGGACTGCTGCGTATCCAGGTTTAGGATAGTCTTGACTACCCCACCTCTTCATCTCCCCACTCTCT
>NW_022103896.1:20680521-20691032 GCF_000313985.2 Echinops telfairi
CTTCCCTGAAACACCTAGTCATAAGAATCGGCAATTGTCCAGTCAGGTGCCATCCATGGAATAGGAGATGTGACTGAGCCCATTGTTGTAGTCCCCATGTCAATCCAGCTCCTTCCGGGTCTTCTTCTTAACAGGGCAGTCATGGAATTCAAATGACAGGCAGTCTCAAACCAGCATGCATTTTAAACTGTACTACACAGCTTCTCAGCCAAGTCAAATAATAATTATAGCCTACGTGTATCGCATTTACTGCAAGGCAGCACTGTATACTAAGGATTTTTCACAAATGATCTCAATTTACCCCCAAACCTCTGAGGCAGGTAACATTACCTCATTTTACAAATGAGGAAATCCAGTTACAAGGAATTTAAACCTGTCGTGCATGGGTGACCTAACTAATAAGCTAGAAAGTAGCAGTGCCAGGATTGCAAGCCAAGCTCTTCACAGCAATGCCTTTCTTCTCCTTAGCTCACTTTCATTGCTCTCAGCAGCTTCATCCCTGCTGCTACCATGCTGGCCCAGGCGCTCATGATTTCACCTGTGCTAGCTGTCTCTTTGAATCCATTCCATACCATACAGGGCTCTATGATAAGCACATGTTACATTACTTCCTAAACCATTTACTTGTCAAAGGCTCCGTAAGGGCAGGTATTACTCATCTCTAGCTCTATTAAAACATCAATATATTTCAGAAGAATGAGGACTCCAATCCTCCAATCCCCAGGATGGCTCATTGATGAACAAATCTTCAAGGATCCATTCCCAGACAGAGAGATGGAGAAGAAAGAGTCCATTGGTACACAAGTCATGACAAGAAGCTCCATAATCCCTCCTCAATTGTGATTTTCCTTAGTGAGTCTTTGGCAAGAAACCTTACAATCTGAGCCAAGGTCCAACACACCACAGGTTTGTCTATTTGTTTGTGTGAGGAGTTTCAACAGATTATGCATAACGATTACAGCCAAGAAAACCCTATGGAGCAGTTAACCTCCGTGGCACACGGGGTTGCTGTGAGGCCGTGGCAGCTGTGAACAACAACATCATCATCCCCAAACCCACACGTTAGCATTAAACATAAAGAAGTTATCTCCTGTCATTAAAACATGAATCATATGGTGTGTCTACATAGAATGGTGTTATGTGGTTTTAAAATGATTTGTTTCCACCACAGATTTTCAGATTTGCCTTCTCGTGAATTAATATAATGATGGCAATTTGAAGGAAAATTTTCAAACTTTAGAGGGAATTGGCTAATGTCTACCCAAACACACCAATTGTACAACCACAAGCATTTCCCTGAGCAGGGCATTTATTTCCCTTTTCACAGCCATGTCAGCTGAGCAACCCGGAGCCTACAAAGTCTGGAGAGAAGAGAAACAACTCCTTGGCCTTCTTCCCAACACACCAGGCAAGAGACAGACTTAAAACATTGGGTTTGGGTAGAACAATGAGCCACTTAAACGAGCAATTCCTCCTTGGATACTCACCAGGTTCATTTCCTCTGGACGTCTTAAACGTGGCTGGGTTTCTAAAGATGGCTACTCAGCAAAAATACATGGAGTTGTTATTCATTTTGGGTGAAAAAATATTTAGTCCACCTTAGAAATATACCGAGTGACGTTTCCATCAACTGACAATTAAGAGTTGTTCCTGGCCAGTCTCTTCGGCTTCCGTGTTTTGCAGCCTTGGAAGTTCTATGGGGCAGTTCTCCATTCCATGGAGTCGCTGTGTGGAAATCGACTGAAGGGCATACAACAACATACTCATAAAAACAACATACAAAAAGATAATCGGCTTTTAAAAAGATAATTGAAAAATCACTCTCTCTAAAAAAAATTTCTTTGACCTTTTTGAAATCCTCTCATAGATGCATACATACACAGGGACACTCCTACCTGCAAAATCTAACCAAAAGAACTTTAGCCAGAAAGCCAGGCTACAAAATGTCAATCTTGAAGAAGCTTCTGCCACCTGGCTCTGATTTCTGTGATCCAGTTTGTGATAGGTAGGTTTATTGTGCCAACCTGGCCAATAGGAACATGTGGGATTAATCAGGCACAGGTTGAATGGAGGGCAAAGAGATAAATGGCTCTGCCTGGCCCACCCCTCTCTCTCTTGCTCTCTGGTGATCAGAGCATGCTGGAGTGTTAGTACAGCTGCTGTCCCTCGTTCTCTATCTCAATCTGTGAGCTACACCACCTGAGGGCCAGGCCAGCCCATAGATCGCGCTGCTAGAGCTTGCGGCTCCTTCTCCATGCTTCTGGTGCATAGTGCATTGTACATTGCTTGAGCTTAAGGCTGGTGAATTCTTTTGCCTTGCATTGCTTGCATTCGACATCCCACCTGGACCTGCTTTGATAAGCTCCCAGGCTACTGACTTGTTGGTGACCCACCCTGATGCTTGTTACCTGTGGGCAGATTCTGCTTGCCTTGCTCCAGGGAGGACTCTGCTGTCTGCTTCCTTGACCTTGGACCCTGTGGGTAAGTTGAAGGACTTCCAGTGTATTAACTGTTCCACAAAAGTGAGTTGAACTGAACCCTCTGTACTGTTGTGTGGACTAATTAGCTGTATAAAACTATCTATCTATCTATTTATAAAATCATAAGTGTCCCAGTCTCATTTCTCTACAGAGAACCCTGCCACACAGTATAAACCAGAAGCCATTTCTTCTCTGATGATCTCATCTCTCTAAGAATAACTCTGTCCTTTGTACAAGCAACTTTGGTGGTGTGGTTGTTCCTCATTGGGCTGCTTTAGTAACCACAAGATCAGCAGTTCAAAACCACCAGGCACTATTTGATAGAAGTAGTGCTGCAAAGAGTTAGAGTCTCAGAAACTCACATGGGCAGTTCTGCCCTGTCCTGTTGAATTGTTCTGGGTCAGTATCAACTTGGTGGCAGTGAGTTTGATTTCATACTTTGGCCCATCATACAAGCCTTCCTGAAGGCGGTCCCTCAATAGTTCGTCCTCAATCATCTTCACTTCCCCTTCTACTTAGTCTTCCATCCTCTCCAAATTTCCTCTTTCCCAAAACAGTGAATGGACCCCATTGAAAACCTCAATACCAAAGTTGTCCCCCTTCTGCATCAAACTAATGGCTCCTTATCACTTAAAAGGAAAATGCAAGCCTTGAGCTAGACTCTCTGTGAACTGGTTAAAGTCATGCTTAGTGGGAAATCTATATGTATATATTGTGGGGGAGGGGGAAAGAATGGCTGAAACCCGTAGATCAGCTTTTCCATCCTAAGAAGTTGGAAATGTAAAATAAAAGTTACACAAGGAAAAGCAAGCAAATAAACGAGGGTATAAAACCTTGAGAAAGGACATGTACAGGAAGCTTCTGTGGTGGAGTGAAATTTCTTAACATGGCTCTTTGATCCATTTGTCTCTGTAGCTCTCAGCATATGATGGGTATAACCATGCAAACCATATGTAACGCTGATAGGGGGGTGGTCAGTTTTTATTACCCCCTGCCTAGCTATAAGGATGAGCCATCTTTGAAGCAGCAGCAGAGAAGGAATTCCCAGGGCCATCAGAAAAGCATATTCAAGAGCTCTGTCTGAAGTCACCCAGGCTGAGGCTGACGCACAGAGACTGTGGGAAGGAGAGCAAATAGAGAGGTAGCAGAGAGAAACTTGGCTGCTAGCTGGGGAAGGCTGCTGTGGACCAATGAACGTATCCTTCATGTGCCTGGTTCTGACTTGTTAGATTCCCTAGCACACACCCCTATGCATGAGTATTGTCTGTGAGTTCTGTATGATCTATAAGTGCAGAAGGTGGGCGCTGTGGGAGGCAGGGTTGGTGTCTGAATCGGGTAAGGAAGGATGGAAGGGGGAGACATGTCTGACCTCTGCCTACTAGCAATAGAGAAACCAGAGGAGGTTACACACACACACACAGACACACTCATGCTGTTTGCTGTAGCTAACCAGAGTTAGCTGCTGAAAAAGACTAATGAAATTGATAAGCCTCTATGAGACTGAGGGAGAAAAACAAGGAAAGAAAAGAGGTATCAATGACTACCAACAGAGATCAAAGGAGACACTCATTGCTCATTCAGAGATTAAAAATAAAGTGAGGATATTGTAGGGTTGCCAGATAAAATCCAAGATCCTTAGTTAAATTTGAACTTCAGATAGACCATGACTTTTTTAGTATAAATAACTATGTCACAAACTATCTCTTGTTATCTGACAGAGATCAGAATGTTTTTATAATTGTTACAGAAATTGAAACCATAATTAAAAATGTTCCCACACCAACACACACACACACACACACACACACACACACACAACTCCAGGACTGAATGGAATCATTGAGAACGATATGAAACATTCAAGCAAGAAATTACACCAACCTTACATAAAAATCTTCCGGCAAACAAGAAACAATTACTCAGTTCCTTTTATGAGACCAGCCTAACCTTGAAATAAACCAGACAGAATATTCCAAGGAGAAATGAACTTAGACAATTTTACTTATAAGCTCTTATGAAAGATAGAAGATATATAATAATGATGCAACCAAATAAAGCTGCATTGATCCTGGGAAAGTCCGTCAATGCCCTTCACTGCCTTAGCAGAATAAAGAAGACAAAGCACAGGATTTTTTGGTAGGCAGAAAATGGCATTCGTGAAAATTCATGTTTACACAAGAATTTTGGACTGTCCCTAGTCCTAACAAAAAGGGGCCCTGGTGGTGTAGTGGTTGCATGTTGGACTGCAATCCATATAGTCCGCAGTTCAAAACCACCAGACGCTCTGAAAGAGAAAGACTGTTAACTTCTGTAAACAGTCACAGTTTCAGAAACAGCCAGGGAGTTGCTGAGTCAGCACTGACTGGATGGAAGTGATTTTTGAGTTCTAACAATGGAGTTGACTGTTGTCGTCTGGTGTGTGGAGATTGATAAGAAGTATATGTAGTGACTGATTTAGCAAGTGCAGTCTTGTTCTAGGTGAAAATAATTTCAAGGAAATGAAAATGAAAGGTTGGAAAGAGTTGAACAGCAGTAGGTGTGAATTGTTTCAGGACCTAGTATAACATTCCTAGAATTATAGGACTGGGATAAGTTAGAATCTTTTTGGTCCAGGACAAATGGGGCAAAAAATTCTAAAAGGATAAAACTATACAGGCTCTGTTCATGCACCATGGCTGACAAAGATTTTAAATCACAATGGACCCAAATAGGTAAAATGTGGGTGCAAAAGAATGACAATCAGAACAGGAAAAATCATGACTGGTGGGTGCCCTACTGGAAAGTTAACCTCCCTCATGGGGGCTGGGGGTTGGCATGTAGTGGTATATTAAATATGAGCATTGCAGAAGCAGAAACAGCAGTGCCTGGCTCAAAGCTGGTGGCTGATTGCTGTGCTTTGACTATATGTTGCTCTCCACAGCGCTGCTCATGCCATCTTTCCACGTGTTCCATTCCAGGGCTTCCTCCCCTGCTTTCTCTGTTCCAGGGAGGAGTGTAGCAGTGCCAAGTGAGTAAGGAATCGCTAGTTCAAAGCCTTGGTTAGACACCTTCTAGTGCCAATAGTATGAGAAGAAAACCAAGCCAAAC
The DNA here is from genome assembly GCF_000313985.2 of Echinops telfairi. Classification (NCBI taxonomy): domain Eukaryota; kingdom Metazoa; phylum Chordata; class Mammalia; order Afrosoricida; family Tenrecidae; genus Echinops; species Echinops telfairi. The sequence continues at coordinate 20,686,089 of NW_022103896.1, forward strand.
TGGTTGCTATTCAGTCAATTCTGACTGCTGGTGTGCCCACATTTTTTTGAGTAGAACTACAGGACCACGTAGTGTTCCTTCCGGTTAAGCGTAGTGTTCCTTTGGGCTGTAACCAGCTCGATGGCACATAGCAACAACAAATATGCCATAGGGTTTCAACAGCGGTGATCTTTCAGCAGTAGATTGCCATGTTTTTACCCTGAAGTATCAATTGATGAAGTTGAACCATTAACCTCTCAGTTAGGAATTGAGCACGTGGCCAGTTGCACCCCTCAGTTATTACGTTAAGGAGAAAAATCAACAGGAAACTGGGTGGACCCGCCAATGCTTGATCCAGTTCTGATTAGAGGTGGTGAAGCAGAGGTTGGGGGGAAAGAGTTAAGTGAGAGAAGCACCAAGGTGAAGCCACCTGGATTGACTCTTGAGTTCAAAAATTGTACTTGTGTCATCCGCACAAATAAGCTAATCACGAAGCTGTGCTGTCATTCCTGAGTTCCAGCGGTTTTTTTCCCTACATGGGAAGAAATTACAGAATTGGGAGAAAGTTCCTTCTCATGGTATGATGACTTTTGTAGGTAGGTTTGGTTCTGGGCACTTAGGCAGACAATTATCTTGATAGGACTGCCAGAGTGATACAAACGTTTAAGACTCTTGCCTGCTAGCTGAAAGGTTGTAGGTTCAAGTCCACCCACAGGCACTCAGAAGGACGTTCTAGAGATGATGCCCCAAAACTCAGCCACTAACAGTCCTGGGTAGCACAGTGGTAGCCTGGCGTACATGAATCAGAAGCATCTCCATGGCAACTGGTTTGGTATTGGCTTACTTGTTGGTGATGGGTCTTGCGTCCACACAAAGGGTTATGATTTGCATGAAAAGGAAGAGGTTCTTACAACATTGTTAAAATCACTCTGTGCATTCAATTCTGTGTTTATTTTTGTCAACATCCATGGAAGCAGCTGTCAAAAAACCCATATAATCAATGCAGTAGTTCATTGGATGGCCCCCTCTGTTGATCCATCCTCCTGAGGCCCTTCCTCTTTTGCTCTGCTGCTCTACTCGACTAAGCCCGATGTCTTTCTTTAGGGACTGCTCTCTCCTGACAATATGTCCAAAGTAGGTGAGACGAAATCTCTCCATCCATGACTCCAAGGATGGTTTGACACAGTACGTTGGCTGCAGTGATGGGCTCAAATATAAGGACAATGGTGAGGATGGTACCGCCCCAGGCAGTCTTTTCTTTTGTTGTACATAGGGTTGCTACGAGTCAGAACCAATAGGCCAGCACCTCCCTCACAACAACATGGGGCAAATCTGCTGCAAAATAACTTTTTAGAGTATTAAATAACTTAAAAAAATAACTGCTATGAAACAACTCTTTAGAGCAGTAGTTCTCAACCTTCCTAATGTCGTGACCCTTTAATACAGTTCCTCATGTTGTGGTGACCACCCACCTATAAAATTATTTTTGTTGCTACTTCAACACTGTAATTTTGCTACTGTTATGAATCAGGTGACCCCTGTGAAAGGGTCATTCAACCCCTTTGGGGGTGGCAAACCACAGGTTGAGGCCCACTGCTTTAGAGTATTTCAAAGCAAAGATAACACTTTGAGATCTAAGGTGCATCTGATTAAAGCCATGCTATTTTCAAGTGCACCATATGTAGGCAAAACACAGACAATGAAATCCAAAGAACTGATGTCTTTGAAGTAAGGTATTGACAAATAATATTGATTATACCATGGGCTGCTGTAAGAACAAACAAAAGTCAAAAAAATCTGTCTTGAAAGAAGTTATGTTAGTCTTGGTGGACTAGAGAAACAAATCTAGGGAGACTCATGTGTAAAGGATATAGCTTTATATTAAAGAGCAATTATATATTGAGAACATCCTAGCCCACTCCAGATCAAGTCCATAAGTCCAATATTAGCCCATATGTCCAATAATACCTTTTTAGACTCATGTAGTCATACAATAATGCTGAATGCAGGAAGATCACAGGCCAGTGGGTGAAAAGTCTTGTGGATCCAGTGTTGGTAGAAGAATCTCAGTGCTAGCAGGGGTCACCACATGGCTTCTCCAGCTCTCAGGGTTCTGGCTGCATCAGCATAACTCCATAATGTCTGGCAGGGAGTGTCTGTGTGTGCCACCTCCAGTGAGCTATTTATCTTCTTAGGGCCTCCAAATTAGGTCATCAAGCTGTGACCTGATTGGCAGGCTACACTCCACGCCTTCACTCGTAAACTCAAATTGATAAAGGATTATGTAACTACCACAAAAGTACAGTCAGAATATTCCTTAGATCCCAGGAGAGCAAGAAAACTTCATCTCACTTACTCTGGACATGTTATCAGAGGGAATCAGTCCTTTGTTTGTTAAGGGGACTGGTGGTTCCTGGTAAAGTAGAGCGTCAGGGAAAAATAGGAAGACCCTCAGTTAGATGGATTGACACACTGGACCCAACAGTGGGCTCAAACACTGAAGTGACACTGTGGATGGCAAAAGACAGAACATTATTTTGGTCTGCTGTCCATTGGGTCCCTAAGAGTTGGGACCAACTCAACAGAACACAACAGTAACAGTTGTTACTGTTTCACAAGCCAATCTATTGTTTGGATAAAAGGGGACCACTGGGCATCGCTTTAATTCCAAGTTCAAAGACTTATCTTTTGTTCCTTTAGTTTCTATTGGTCCAAGAACTTTGGACTTTTTAAAGAATTTGAGTTTTGCTCTATATGTTTTCTCAATGCAATCAGGTCTTCTATTGGGTTCCTGGACTTAACTGTCGGTTGTATTAGACCAGTTTAGACCAATTAGACCAATTTCTCCTGGCCTTAGGCTAAAAGAGGCTACAGTTCTCCTGTGTCATTAGTTCTATGGAATGATTTCTCCCTTGAGTGTTTGCTTCCATTACTCTCCTTCACTATTCAGCCGTCACATGTAGATGATGCAATTGCAAATTGCATATGCAATTGTACACTCAATCCTCAAAAGAAGATCTTGTTTTGTAACACTTTAAAGAGACATTTGTGACAGATCTGCTCAAATCAATGTGCCATTTGATTTCTTGTTTGATGCTTCTTTGGGCATTAACTATTGATCCAAGTGTAATGAAGTTCTTGATAACTTGACATTTTTCTCCATTTGTCTTGGTGTTGCTTATTAGTCCAACGGGGAGGACTAATCTGTACCAAAGACTTTGACCTGTATTAGTCTAGGTACTTTGGAGAAACAAATCCACAGCAACTCACGTAGAAGAGAGAGTTTTATGCAAAGAAAAGGTGCATCACGAAAACATCCCAACCCAATGCTGCCCAAGCCCACAAGTCCAACATTAACCCATTAACCCAACACCAGTCCACAAAGTCCTCCACCTCACAAAACAGAGGCAATAATGCCGACTGCAGGAGGAAAGCTGAGTCAGTGAACGTGTAAGCATCTCAGCACTGGCAGGGATCTCCACATGGCTGCTCCAGCACCCAGGGCTGCATCGGGATAGATCCATGCGGCTTCTCCTTGGGGATGTCTTGTAGGAAATCCATCTTGCAAGCTGAAGCAGGGAACTGCTAAGGCAGCTGCACCCGATGCAACCATCACAAAACAAGAGACCCGAGAACTAGAAAGGTGAGGCTTCACCACCCATTTATCCCTCCGCCTTTCAACCAGACCCACATGTGATTATCAGCCAGGCTGGCACAATTAACTAACTCAATCAGCAAGTGTTTCAAGTCCTCTCCAAATTCTGCAAGCAAAGTTGTGTCATCTGTTTATCGAAGGTTGATAATAGTCCTCCTCCAATCATGAAACCATGTTTTAGTTCACATAATCCAGTTTCTCAGATTATGTGCTTGGCATACAAATTGAGTAAGTATGGTGAGAAGATGCATCTTTTTCCCAATTTTAAACTATTCAGTATACTTTGTTTTGTTCAAACAACTCCTCTTGGTCACTGTACAGGTTCTGCATGATCACCATCAAGTGTTCCGGAATACCCATTTTTTGGAAATGGTATAGCATAATGTGTTCTGCTCTACATAGTCAAATGCCTTTGTGTAGTTAAGAAAACAGGTTTCTTGTGTTCTCTGCATTCAATCAATATCTATTTTACATCAGCAATCATATCTCAGTTTCACGTTCTTTTCTGAATCTAGCTTGAATCTCCTGCAGTTCCATGTCTATACACTATATAACCGATGTACTATATGATTAATTTCAGCAAAATTTTACATGTGTGGAAAACTAATGATGTGGAGTCACCTTTCTCTGGAATGGCGCAAATGCACTTCTCTTCCAATCAACTGACGAGGCTGTTGTCTTCCACATTTCTTGTCACAGTTGAGTGAGCACCTCCAGTGTTGCATCTGTTTGTTGGAATGTGTCCCTTGGAATTCCACCCGTTTCTGACGCCTTCATTTTCACCCATAACCTTGTTGTAGTTTTGCCTTTTCCCATGAGGACCATTAGTTATGGATGTTTGGAGGCTGCTTCCCGATTTGTTTGGACATCAACCAGTTCTTTTTGGTCCACCGACTCTATTCCTTCTAGCTTCTTTTGATGCTTCCTGCATCATTCAATAGTTTGTCTGTGAAATCCCTCAGTATTACAATGTAAGGCTTGTTTTGTTTCTTTTCCTTCTCCAGTTCTTTCAACTTAAGAGATGCCAAGTGGAGCGCGTACTTCCCTTTTGGATCTCAAACTCTAAATCTTTGCATATTTCATTAGACTATTTTGTCTGCTTGAGCTGCCCTTTGAAACGTCTGCTGCGTTCTTTACTTCATCATTCTTCCTTTTGCTTTTGCTTGTCCAAATTCTATAGCCAGTGATGACCAGAGTCTCTTATGACACCCAGTTTAGTCTCTTCTTTCTTGGCTCACTTTTTTTTTTTTGGCAAAAGCAAAATGAGAATTTTTAATTTTTTAAGGCCATTGATTAGCATAAATTGTAAA
>NW_022103896.1:20691311-20692520 GCF_000313985.2 Echinops telfairi
ATTTTCTTTCTAACTCATCTGACTTCCATTCCTTAGTTGTGAGAGCATCAAATATATTCTGAATTCAGGTAGAATGGACTCAAAGTCATATTTAACTCCCTAGATTTGTTTTAATGTTCTTCAGCTTCCACTTGAACTTGCCTGTGAGTAATTGCTAGTCTGCTCCACAGTCCGGCTGAGCTTCTCTATTGCCTCTTTGCACAGATGCAATTGATTTGATTCCTGTATGTTCCATGTGGCAAGGACCATGTGTATAGTGACCCCTTATGTTGTTGAGAAGAAGTATTTGCAACAAAGAAATTATTTGTCTTGCAAATTCTATCATGCAACTTCCTGCCTCATCTCTGGCAACAAGGGTATCGTTTCTAACTCTGATTCTACTTCTTTGCTTCCAACTGTCACATTCTAATCACCAGTAGTCACCAGGGCCAATAGATTGCATGTTTGCTTAGTTTGAGACTGTGGAAGTTGGTAGAAATCTTTAATATTTCACCTTTGACTTTGCTGATTCATTTGCAAATTTAAGTAATAAGAAACCCATATTGCACACGAATACCAACCTATCACTGACAGAATCATACTTCAGAATAGGTCTTGAAATGTTCTTTTGGATGATCAATGGGACACCATTCTTCTTCACTTTATCATTGTCACCACAGTGACATAGGATTGCCTGTTTCACAATGGCCACTATCAATCAATTGCAGCCCACTAATGCCTAGATACTGGTCTTTTTGCATTCCATTTCGTTTTTGATGACTTCCAGCTTTTCTAGATTTATACTTTATGCGTCCAATGTTATGATTATTAATGTAACTTTATAGCTTTAATTCTCATTGTGAGTCATGTCCCATCAACAAAGGAAGAGCCTGAAAGTTTTACTTCAACCACTTCATTAAGATCAACTCTACTTTGAGGAGACAGCTCCTCCCCATTAGTATTTTCAATTCCAGCTTGAGGAACTCGTCTACTGGCACTAGCAGACAATGTCTGACTAATATTCATGAGGTTTCCAGTGGCCTTTTCTTTTTCCCCACCCAAAAGTAGACTGCCACATCCATCTTCCTCGTCTTTCTTATTCTGGAAGCTCCACTGACCTGCCCATACTGGGCAGCCCTATTGGTATTTGAAATAACTATGGCATCGTTTCCAGGATCACAGCACGTAAGCCACCATAGTATCATGAACTCATCGACAATATCACGCAGG
>NW_022103896.1:20694002-20712504 GCF_000313985.2 Echinops telfairi
TCCTTCTTGGAGGCAGGAGACACTTCTCTCTCTCTGCTCACTCCCTGGGAGACATTGCAGCTGACAAGACATATGGAACTACACTAGTGCCCTGAGCTGGAGAAGCCACACGGAGACCCCTGCCAGTGCTGAGATGCTTATACCACCACTGGATCCATAAGACTTTCCACCCACTGGCCTGTGATCTTCCTGCATTCGGTATCATTGCATATGTTTCCTGAGTCTGAAGAAGACTTTACAGATTGGTAACAGACATATGGGTTAATAGCAGACTTGTGGACTTGATCTGGACTGGGCTGGGATGTTTGCTTAATGTTCAATTGCTCTTGTATAAAAAGCTCTTTCCTACACAGGTGTCTGAATTTGTTTCTCTAATCTGCACGGACTAACACACTTGTGATGTCTATTTTCAAGAGAAGACGACAACTCCTTTGCCTAAATCATCTCCATGGAAGAACAAAAGCTTTTCAAAGATTTTAAAGCTCAACCACTTCTTTTCTTGAGTTTCTTCTAGATTGTCTCCACTCAGCCCAGGCCCCAAAGCTCAGTTACCCCTGAAAATAAAACACGTTTGCAGCTGTTCCCACCATGCCTTCATGCAGCTCTTTGGCTATGATGTTATTTATCTACCTATCAGTGAAACTAAGCCCAGAATAAGCCTAGGACCTTGGGATGATCACCTCATAGCTCATTCTGACAGATTTAGTTAAAGGGTTTTTGTACTCTGTTGTGTTTCCCTTTTCAGCTAAGAATATCTGCAGTTTGAAGCCAAAATTCATAGACTCATGTGGTGGGTTCTCCTGAATTCGTTTCCAAACACGTTCCCCCTTCTGACAGGGTATATAGAGTGCCCCAGACCCTCCCTCTGTGAACTGGGCAGTTCCCCATGTCGGGAAGCTATTACCTCCTGCTAAAGCGCTGTGTAGTGTGACTGCCATCTGCTGGCGTGGCACTGTCATTACAGGTGAGACAGCAAGTACTGCTAGCTTGGTGGCAAAAGTAATCAAAGGCACTTTGTCAAGAGCCATGAAGGAGCAATTTCTTTCACAAATCTCGTCCATCTTTGGTGTGGGTGAGCATATACACACACGCACACACACAGTCTGCAAGTTGGAAAAGTTAAAAAAAAGAGGAGAGAACTGGTTTATGGCAGACTTCCAAGTGCTAACGACTGAGGAAATGGGGTTATCAGCTACTAACCTCATTACCACAGCAGAACCTATTATCAGCAGCTTTGAGGCCAAACCTCACTGACAATCACTGGCTATGCGCTCTTCTGCGAGGCCTGTTAGGGCTGAGAACCAAGAACAGGTTGAAGTGTCTTCTTGGAGATGCTGTCAATTAGCGTAACTCGAACCCAAACGATTGAAGCACATGCATTGGTATATGGAGGACGAGAGGGTTTTTTTCGTCGTTCTTCCTATACACACCAGGTTCCAGTGTTTCAGACGCATGCTTAGGAAATGTTTACACAGCCTCCCCCTGGACATTGGAGTTGTTTCTGCTCAGCTTGTTTGTTTTTTCCTTTTTTCGCTTTAATTTCAAGATTTGAAGAGCTTCACAAGTCACTGGAAGTACATCCAAGTTCCTATTGCAGACTCACACGGGCGTTGCCACTATTTCCACAGCGAAGAATGGACCTTGTGTAATTGTGACTAGAGAAACCGCAGCGAGGAATTTCCCGGAAAGAACCCCCCGGGGGGGGTGGGGGCGCGGAGCAAAGGGAAGCAAGAGAAAGGGCCTCATTCACCGCAGAGGAACGCTCTGGACGCCCAAAGCACTGTCTGCCAGGAGCCGACACAGCTTTGCTTCAGAACGATCCTGGGAACCAAGAGGCAGCCCCGTATACAACTGGAGGTATAGAATAAGCAGTCGGGTTTCCTGCTTACATAAACATCACTTCTCCCATGTCCCCACACCTGGAGCTCCCTGGCCCTCCTCCTCTTAGTCAGTAGCCTCACATCCGACCTGTTGTTCCAGCCCCAAGTGCATCGAACCATCCTTGTAAATCTGATGGCTTTGCTCCCCCAATTCCCATCCATCTCTGGGGCTTGGCAGCCCCACTTCAAAATATACAGTTGTTGCAATTTGGCCTAAATCTCTCCACCGCCCCCGTGACCAGTGTCACCCAGTCCATACCGGTCCTCCCCGTGAGCCCCATCACAGCCTGCTCCGCGCTCCATTTCCATGCTGACTCTCCCTCTGAAGCCCTCAGCCATTCAGTCGTCGGTGTGCGCCAAGAGATCCACTCCTAGAGGCTTCCCAGACGGTGACACCCGAACCCAACAGCAGGCTCCGCACGTCCTTCTGTCCTGCTGTCTAGCCTTCCATGTGGCTGTCTTTCTCTCTTTCCCTCATTCATGTCCTTCCGGTGCCTCTGGTTTTCCTGCTGCTTTTCCGATTCCCCAAGCTTGCTTCCACTTCGGAGTGGGGATTTGCTGGCTGCTATGCAGGACCAGAGTCTCACACGGCCAGCTCCTTGTCCTCTCGCCCCTCCAGTGAACAGCACTGCTTTGCCTCCATGAGTCTCCCTGACACGACCATGCATCTAAATACACCCCCTGTCCTCTCCTCACCCTGTTCCCTCTGCTTCCTGTCACCTGTCACTATTGGCTATGATCTTACCCTTGACTTATTTTTTGCCCCGTTTTCCTTGTTACCTCTTGTAGCATCTCTGAGGACAGGAGCCTTGCTATTCTGTTGGAGACTGCCTACCCAGTGTCATCTTAACTACTTGACGTGTAGTGAGTGAATGAATACGTGCATGCACCATCTACTTACATTTACCCATCACCCAAGCTTGCGCTTTCTTACACATGAAAACACCGGGTGCCCCAAATGTAAGTGAATAAAACAAGCACCACCCTGTATCGATGATGAAACAAGGCTCCCTTTCAGCTTTTGAAACTCCCCTCTAATATTTCTGCCCATACCCTGTTGGGTTTTCAAATACTGGCCCCAAAGCAGCAGCAGCAGCTAGATTTCATGGTGCTCGTGAGAGCTGAGAGAGTCCGCAGTCTCCAGCTCCCTGAGAATGCACCAAAGAAATGGATGCCTTCGCAGTGGCTAGAGAGAGGTTTCTGTTTCCATTTGGAGAGACATAAACAACAACTGGCTTGGCTTTAGATTCGTCAGTGCTCAAGTTCACACGCAAAAAAACCCAAAAAACCCGAAAAACAAACCTTGATTCTAGAAATAGAAAAAAAAAAAGCTATGTTCCATATAAATGGGATCTGAGCACGCCCATGGTGAGAGGGACCATTCACTCCATCGTGTGCAAACCCACAGGGGCACTTCTACCATGTCCTATAGGGTCGCTGGGGGTCAGGGCGAGGAGTATGGATCGCCGGGTCCAGTTTCGGTGGAGAGGGAACAAGGTGCATTTTCTGTGTTTGCCTCTGTGACTAGAGACCCCGACCTGGATCATAAGCTCAGGTAGCTCTTTGAGTCAGGGCTAGAATCCAGTTCCTGCAGCGATCAGGAGAAACCTCCCGCCTGGCAAGCTGCTGTGGTGAGAACACGCTGGGCGGGGGCAGCGGCCTCGGTTTCTCCCACCTGGGTCCCCTGACTGCTTTCTGCGGCTGGGCGCCCCCGTGCCTCCTGCAGTCAATCTTCACGGGAGGTAGCGTCACGGGATCGACGGCACACGTGACCGTGCCATCTGCCTGCTGCCCACGGTTGTCGTGAAGATCAGATTGAATGGTGTGCACCTGGCATGGAGGACAGGGTCTGGCCCATACTGGAAAACACAGGGAATTCTATTTTTATTGTTCTATTTTATGGCTGTGGACAAGAACATTAGAAAAGCTGAAATATAAATAAAAGTCCCCAAAGGTCCCAAGTTTTACACCCCCAGAACCTTTTGACTTTAACGTTTCTGCACACAGCGATCTCGCTATGCAAACTCTCTTTCGGACCAAGTCATTTTCAGTGAGACAGCAGATGCCAACTCGATGCAGGAAGAGATGTGAGGGACCAGGAAGCGATCAGGCGATTTTAGTCAACACCGTGCGATTGCCTGCCAGGACTGGATGCCCTGTTTGTCATTGCGGTTTAAGTTTCCACTTGCCTAGGTGTGCACATGATGGATCACCTAAGAGAGCAGCTTATGTGGGTCCACTTAGCCTCTTAAGGAGGAGAATTCTACAAAAATGGAAAGAAAACAAAAAACAAAAACACCCTGGTGCGGGGGGGTGGGGTGGCAAAATGAAGGGTGCAATTGGATATTTCTGAGCATCACAGATCCCACGTTATTTTCTGGGAATTTGACATTTTTTAAGTTTCCTCAAGCCAAGAGCGGAGCAAATGAGAGGGCCACACACGTGACTTACTGAACCAGTGAAGAAGCTGTATACCATTCCTCGCTTTAGAATGGGGTTTGGAGCAGAGGGCTGGTTGTAACCTTCCCACAGCAGCAGAAGTTCCGCTCCCTTGATGATTGCAGAAGGTGCCCATTTTGAAAAGTCAGCACACACCTTAGGGCATCAGTAGACTCGAAACAGCCAATGCTCCTCAGAGCCACACAGAGACATGAAGTTGCCCGGGGCAGACTAATAATTTGGAAGTCTTTCAAGTCGATCCTCTTAAAATAAGTCTTAACATGTATTTAGAGATGATTCTGCATTCTGCTCAGGGACAGTGGGTATTGGTAATTCCACTTATCAGCATTCTCATTCGGTTACCCCCAAGCAATTTTGTTTGGGTCCCTAAATAGCATTCCCCACACACAAGAAACACAGGAGCCCTGAACGCAACTAGGACCCCCAATTATTAGAAGGCAAGTGAGTCCAGGGATTGTGTCCACAGTTGGCCCATTAAACAGCCACACACAATGGCTTCTCCAGAACTTCTTCCAATCTCCTATATTATTTTCCTGCCCACAATTCTGCCAGATTCCATTTCCCCCCTAATTGCCTTTCCAGAGCTGGTTCAGTGCCCTCTGGGTTGGATTTGAGAAACAGAATCACCAGGAGATTGATATCATCGGGGTCTTATTACAGGAATTTGCTTTTTGGCACTTGTGTGTCACGGGCGCTAGGGAACTGGGAGAAGCTCGGCAGGGCTGGCAGCAGAGCCTGGACGGTGGGGTGACCCACGAGAAGTGAGTTCCAAGAGGATCTTGCAGGGATGGGCAGAACCCAGGGAGTTGGACCTGTACCTACCTCCGTCAGAGTCTCGTAGTATCTGAGCCTTCCCACCTGGGATGATGGGGGTGGGATGAAGAAGATGAGACCCGTACTCCTGAACTCAACTTGCTTCGGACCCAGCATTCGGGAAAGCTGAATGAGGGAGTCTGGCAGGATTTGGAAGTGCTGCAGGCTAAACACTGTCCTATGCCACCCAAGTGAGGCAGCCAGAAATGGAGGGAGTGCAAGAATTGCAACAACCGTGTGTGTTGCACCCTCGTGTTGGTAAGAAGGAGGAGCACTGCGGCTCCACTCCCAACCTTCCAGAGAAAATTCAAAATGTCTTGGTGGCCCAGACGCTACCAGAAAGAAGTTCAGGAAGCAGTCGTTTCAGAGTAGCCAAATTGGTGCAATATACATCCACTCCATACAAGGCTGGCCCATCTGTGAATCCCAGCAATGCATTCTGGGACTTCTGCATAGCAAGGAGAAGCATGATAGAATATGACCACTGAGGTGACCTTACCACTCTCTCATCATTGCTACTCACAGATGAGGAAGAACTAGATCCAGGAAGGTTTGGAAACTTGCTCAGGTTTCCTAGTTGACCAAAGGCACTACAAAAAAGCAACCTGCCTGTCGGCTCTTCCTCGACCTGGAAATGGAGAAAGGCCAATGGGGAAGTCGAAATTCCCTGTAAACAGCCCTCTTTGAAGGCTGCGGGCATGAACAGATCATAAGCTTTGCGGTCCTGACAAGACTTCTCCTTTAAAAACAATACCGCATCACCTGCAGTCGTCACTTTTATTTTGCCACTCACATTTTCTTGAAGTATGGTGCTTTTTCAAGAAAACGGACCAACAGACAATCCACTTGACAATAAGTTGCCAAAGAAATGTACATTTTTTTCTTTTAAATTAATTTCTCAATTAAAAAATGGGATGCCCTTTCATAAATGTTGAACTAAATGTAATCCTCAAAGTGTAGGCTCTATTTAAGTTGATGTTTTAAACCTTAGTCTTAGAAACAAACATGTAGCATAACACTAAGAAACCATCTTGGACTTTATACAGGTTTAACCTCCGTGGCTCTGCCACTGCCAGGGCTGGGACCTGCCCTAAGTTCTCCACACTTTCCAAGATGATGTTTTTGTCTTTTAAATAGGAATCAATTATTGTTAAGATTAAATGAGAGACTGTAAATAAAACATTGCTTACAGCACCAGAGGAATATAAAGAACATAAAGGTGGAGCTATTAGTTGTTACTATTATTATTATTGACACTACTAATAATGGTATATAGTAATTAGCATTTGAAATTAACTGTTATAAATTCACATTATGATTATAATTAATCACGAAGAATATATTGGACCTAAAGGAATGACTATAGAACAACAGGGTTTTTTATGAGTTTTCTTAATGAAAAGAATAATTTATGTAATGCCTTTAGGAGGTCATATTCATGAGGTTAGGATTTAATATAAAAAGAGTCTGATATCACCATATGCTTTAGCATCTATGAGGTCTCCCATTATGGGAATTGCTACAGACATTTCAAGCCAGTTTTCAGGATAACAAATGGGAGTTGCATGGAATTAAATATATATCTCTGCCAACCTCCAGCTGTTTATCTCCTTTTCATTGCTCAAGTTCCTCCTCAAAAAATCAGAAATGCACATCAAAGATAACCGTGTTGGTCTGACAGTCCCTTTCCCCACTGATCTTGGCCATATCTGAAGGGATTCTCTGGATGGCTCTGCCATGAGGATGATTGATTTGGAATCAGTTGAGCACCATCATTGGCACTCAGCCCGTTTTACTCTCTAAATCAAAGGGGCACTGACCCTTGTCCCATCAGGGGTCTACAACTTCCTTGCGTCACCAAGGTTTCCAAGTGTTCTCGAGGTCCTCAGTCCATGTCGTGTAAGTTGTTGACAAGCATGAGATCTGGTAAATTCAGCACTAGATATTCCATCCCTCTCTGAGCTCCACTGGCATTTTGAGCTACTCCTATCTTCTTTCCACGCCATTACTGTAGTTCAACACATAGACAGGGATCTGTCTGATGACTGCAGATACTTAAAGTATATTTCTTTTCCACACTGTACATCCACTGCAAGGTACCAGGTGGTCTCTGCTTATTTTTTCATGTCCCCAGGTAGAGGGACTAGGCACCCTCATGAACAATGTCAGTTTCTGGGCCAGAGGAAAAAGAGATTTGCAGTGTCTCATATCAATAATTTAATGCTTGACCTGAAAGTGGCTGCACCACTTCCTGTACCTCATTGGCCTGAAGAATCACATGGCTACATCCAACCACAATGGGACTTGGAATCACATCGTACCCAGAAGTGTGAGCAGAAGTATTTGAAGAAATGGCATGATGGCTCACATGCAAATTCTATATGACTCAAAATGGAAATATCTTCCTTTTACTTAAACAACTATAACTTTGAGAAATGTATTTTCTCTATGAAACCTTTGGGTGGAAATTCATCTAACATAATAACAATATGTGTTATATGTGTTGTCCTTGGGTGCCATGCAGTTGGATCCCATTCCTAGCACATCTATGTACAACAGAATGAAACACTGCCCACTCCTGTGCCATCCTAGCATCATTGCTATGAGTAACCCTATTGTTGCAACCAATCTGTCAATTCATCCCATTCACGGTCTTCCTCTTCTTCAAAGACCTTCTGCTTTGCCAAGCACATCTTTCTTTAGAGATCAGTTCCAAGTACAATGAACTCCTAGACAGCTTGAAACATTTCTCCATGTATCCTGATGTTGCTTATATATCCAGTTTGTCAAGAGTTTTTATTTCTTTGTGTTGAGGTGTCATCTATAGTGTAGTTTTTTGACCTTCATCAATAAGGGCTTTAGATCTTCTCTGCTTTTAGCAAGCAGGGTTGTACTAACTGCATATCACAGGTACTTCATGAGTCTTCTTATAGAACTGATATGTTCTCTTTCGTAAAGTCCAACCTCTAGGATCAGTATATACATCGAATAAGTACTATGAAAGGATACAACCCTAATGCACACCTTTATTGATTTACACCAACTATCCCTGTGTTCTGTCCAAAAGACTGTCTCTTTTGAACAGAGTCCACATATGCATAATTAAGTGTATTTACTTTCCAGTGTTATCCATAATTCCTATCATCCATACGGATGAATGCTTTTGTATAATCAATAAAACACATGTAAAAATATTTTTAGTATTCTCTTCACTCAACTAAATTTCATTTTACATCAACTGTGATAACCCTTATTAGACATCATTTTCTGAATCTCACTTGAATTTCTGTCAGCTGTCAACATACTGCTGCAACCATGTTTTAATTATCTTTAATTCACAAGCAAAATGTACTTGTGTGTGCTATTGTTTGATAATTTCTACATTCTGTTAGATCACCTTTCTTTGGAGTGGTCACCAAAATGGCCAGCTATTCTTCAAATTCTCAACATGTATAAATAATCGCTTCCCGTATTGGACTCACTTGTCGAAACATCTCAATTGATTGCCATTATTCCGCGGCCACTGATTTTCACCAATACCTTCAGTGCAGCTAGGATTTCTTTTTTCAACACCGTGGATTTTCGAGCATATGCTACCTGCTGAAATGGCTAAATAATGACCATTTTTGATGCAGTGACTCTACATGTCACCTCACTCTTCGGATTCCTCCAGAGTCATTCAATGCTTTGTGCAGAGAATCTTCAAGTATTGCAAGGGAGCCTTGAATTTTGTTTTTGCTTCAGTTCCCGCAGCATGAGGAATGCTGAGCATGCTCTTTCCTTCTCGTTTTCTAAGTTCAGGGTCTTGGCACGTTTCATTGTAATCTTTACTTTGTCTTCTCGTGGACCCTTTGAAATCTGCTGCTCAACTTTTGGACGTCAGCATTTCCTCCGTTTGCTTTAGCTGCGCTACATCCAAGAGCAAGTTTCAGAGACCCTGCTGACGTCCACTTTAGCCTTTACTTTGTTTCCTACATGCTTCACGAACTTTTGATTTCTTCATATATCATGTTTATAATGTCACCCCTAACCTCATCTGGTCTTCTGTCATGAGTGTTCAATGCATCAAATATATATATATGATATGGTCTCTAAATTCAGGAAGTATTTACTCAAGGCCATATTTTGGATACCGTGGGCTTGTTTTAATTGTCTTCAGTTTCTACTTGAACTTGCATGTGAACAATTGATGTTGTAGTCCATAATTAGCCCTTAGCCTTCGTCTGACTGCTAATATTCTGTTTCTCCAACATCTCTTTCTTCACAGATAGCCAATTTGATTGCTGCAGGTTGCCACTGGTGAGGTCCACATGGATAGCCATAGGTTATATTGTTGGTAAAAGGTATTTTCAATGAATAAGCTGTCTGTCTTGCAAAATCCTATTATGCAGTGTCCAGCTACATTTCTATCACCATGGCCATATTTTCCAACTACTGATCGTCTTTCTTTGTTACCAACTTTTCTGTTCTGTTCACCAATAATTCTCAGTACATCTTGATGAAATGTTTGATGAATTTCAGACTGCAGAAGTTGGTCAAAATCTTCATTTTCTTCATCTTTGGCAGTAGTGGCGGTTGCTGCATATGTTTGAAGGTAATCGTATTAACTGGTCTTCCTTATCAGTGTACAGACTTTATCTCTTTAATGATAGCATTGCACTTCCGGATGTTTTCTTTGACAATAAATGCGACACCGTTAGTCTTCAATTTGTCATTGCTGGAATAGGAGACCATATTACTGTCTTATTCAAAATGGCCAATACCTGTCCACTTTAGTTCAGCAACGCTAGGATATCCATCTACAAACATTCCATTACATTTTTGAAAACTTAAAATTATTCTAGATTCATACTATACATTCCACCTTGTGATCATTAACGTGTGTTTACAGCTGTCTCTTTTCATTTTGAGCCATGAAACATCATCAAATAAGGGTTCTGAAAACTTTACTCCATCCATAGCATCAGGTCAACTCTATTTTGGAGCCCTGGTGTAATGGTTATTCGTTGAACAATGATCCTCCTGTCCAGCAATTCAAAACCACCAGCAGCTCCTTAGAAGAAGGACTGAACTTTCTATTCCCATAAACAGTTACAACCTGGGAAACACACAGGGATTCTCTACGAGCCAGCATCAACTCGCTGTCAGTGAGTGCTCCTCTCCAGTTGTGTTTTGAGTATCTTCCAACCTGTATGGGGTCATCTTCTGGTACTACAGGGGTCTTTAAAACTCCTTGGAAAAAATGAAATTAAAATATCATGACATTTTCATCAAGTTTTTGAAGCACCTTCATATGTCAGAAAATGGTCATAAAATTTTCACTGTTCAATTTTGTTAGGACGTCGTTAGATCCTTCTTCCTGGTCCGTTTTAGCCTGGAAGTTCTGCTGAATTTTTTCAACCGTGGGTTACTCTAATGAGATGTGGAATTCTGATGGCATAGCTTCTAACATCATAGCAATATTCAATCCACCGTAGTCCAATTATACAAAACAATACCAAAATCAGAGACATGTGTACGATAGTGAGTAAAAGCCTCAGGTGCAAACAAAATCTGTTTTAGTTTAGGAGAGTCTCGAATAACAAATTGCGTAGTTTCGCAGGAATGACTCTGATATGAAGACTTATAAACTCATCCTCTCCCCATTCTTCCTGCCAATAAAAATGACAATGAAGACAATTTAAAGCACAAGATCTAACCAAGAGTTCTGCCAAGGGTCAGACCTACAGCTTTCATTGAACTGCCTCCATGTTGCTATATCTTAATGTGCAAAAAATAAATCTATGTAAGTCAATTTTGCTTTAAGAATGCCAATGATTTACCCGCGTATACGCATCCATGGAGTTGATTTTTTATGTACATTAACAGGACCTGTTAGACAAGCATGGCTACTTAAACTAGCCTAGGAGTCTATATCATGCTATTTAAACTTGATTTCATTAAAATTAAAACTTTAGTTCCTCATTCATAGTAGTCCAATTCCAACGTCTCACCATGAATTTCTGGCTAGTGGCAACCCTATTGGAATTGTGTAGATATCAAATATTCTCAGAGTGTTTCATTGGGCCACTCGGGTGGAAGTCTCACTTTGGCTACTATACGTAGTTGAATGCTTCTCATGTTCTAAAATAAAACCTTTCCAAGGGTTAGCTGATTCACCAAATCTCAAACAACAAAATAGAAAGTCCTGGTTAATCTAACAGTCCATCTTCAGGGTTTGCCAAGCTGGTTTTAATCTCACTGTTTTGATATACCTTGCTCCTTAGTTGCAGGGGCTCCTAGCGCAACACAGAAGCAGTTCAAATTCAAGGTCATCCAAGCTAGACAAGGAGAGCAGAACATGAGAAATCAGATAAAATGGTTCCCATTTCTGCGACCCTTGCACTCGAAAGCTCCATGCTTACAATCCAGCCTAAAGAACTTGGTGTAAGGCTTCTAAAATTTTTGGTAGAGTGTATTGTAGAAAGTCTAAGTTGAGAATCATTGGTACAATACATGTAAAATAAAGTTTTGTTCTCTGTGATTTATTATTATGTTTCTACTAAATTAAGAAATACTTGTACCCGACCAAAAAAGAAGTCAATTGAGTTGGGTTCTATGGACAAAGAGGTCATAACGAAGGAAGCATCCATTATGCTCTTGGTCAGCTGTGATAGGCACGTCATCTCTGCGTCCTTCCTCAGGCTGGAGATGGCGAGTGCCCAGCATGACACCACAGTCTCAGAAAACATGACCCGGGTAGCCGGCTGGGTTTCCATCCTCCTGCTCTGCGTTTGATTTCTTTTTTTGTCTCGTTCTGTTCTGCCTTAATTAGAATATAAAATATTGCCAAATAAGCAAGCTCCATATAGCTGCAACCCCAATTCCTCATGGTTGAACCCCTTTTAATGCATTCAGCTTCTGCATAATGAGACTCGTCTTCTGATTTCTGCAAAGCTTGTTATATCAGAAATGAAAGCTTATTTTCCACTACCTCATCTAAGTTTACTGAGATTCAATAAGAGGACTGAAGATCTAATTATAAATGGCTTAAGTACTTTATCTGATTTCAGCAGGCAGAGTTTGAGCAACAGTAAAATCAAAACATTTCTGGATAAGTTTTATTGAACCATGGGGTATTTTAAATATATATATTCTCTGAAAACTACACACAGTCAAAAAGACTTTACCTTATCTTTTGCAATAAGGATGAAAAAATTAGAATTTTTATCTTCAAATTGGCATATGCTTTACCTCTTTAACCCAAATCCTCAAATTATAATTACAGGTAATTTTTAAGAAGTATTCGTGAAACATTAAGTATGCATACTTGTGTATGTACTATGCATTTTTTGCTATTTAGTATAAACTTGTACTTGACTTTCTGAAGTGTACAGTTGAGTCTACTTCTGTAAGATCTTATCATCTAATATGATTGGTTAAGCGTCCTGCTTTAGAGTCAAGGTTAAAATATTTGTCATACTGATTTGCGACAATGACTTTAGGAAAGTTAGCTTATCTCTTCAAGTCTCATTTGCAAAAAGCACCTTTACAGAGTAGTTGTAAGGATTAATAGTAATATAGTGCAAAGTATCTAGCATATAGCAGGTGGTCAGTGAATGCTAGCTGCTGAATTCACTAACTGATACCACTGACATTACCCATGGACAGTATCACAATGGCATAGCTATGGCCATGGAAGATATAATCATAGCACCAAACCAGGAAGTTCAAAGCAGTTCTGCCCAATGATTCAATAGATTTAAGCACTGAATGAATAGATAAGTGATTGTCTGTATGGAGGATTTAGTGCTAACCAGTCCACCAGTAAATGAAATACTATATTCACGCCACATCTGAATAATACAGGAAGGTCCCTTGCTTTGATACTATGATGGGATAAGTATTTAATAGCTTATTTTCTTTTTGATAACAATTTTTATTGTAAATTAGGTAGAGTTTATATTTCAGATCACTGGCTTTGTAAAGTTTAAATGACGAACCGCCCCCCCACCCCAGTAGTTGACCTTTCACCCATTCCTTGATTTTCCTTCTCCTTCTGCTGGACTCTCTTCCTTTTCACCCAAGCTAACCCCCATCAACAGTCTAACCCATTGCTTTATTCTCTCCCTTGCCCTAGCCCCTTGTGGCAATCCCCAAAGTCTGTTTCCTGTGGTATGAAAGTCTTTAACTCCCCCCTCCAACCTACCCCTTATACAATCATCTCATGCTATGTGTCCTTTTATGATTGGCTAATTTCAATCAGCACTAGGTTTTCAGGGGCTATCTATGCCTTGAGGTGCCTCGTGGTTTCATCATTGATCTTTAGTGATGCATAGTATTCCACCGTGTGGATGTACTGGAGTTTCTTTATCAGTTCTTCGACGGGTGGGCACTGAGGTTGTTTCTATCTTCTTGTCATTGAGAACAGTGCTGAAATCAACGTGGGTGTGCGTGTTTCTGTCCGTGTTATGATACTTCCTCCTTTAGGGTGTATACTCAGCAGAGAGATGGCTGGATCATATGGAAGTTCTATGCTCACTCGTTTGAGGTAAACGCCGTATCACTTCCTAAAGCAGTTGTACATATTTACTGTCAAACCAGTGATGTATGAGGGTTCCAATCTCTCCACAGTCTCTTCAGCATTTGTTATCTTCTGGTGATTTTTTACTTGGTTAGCCTTATTGGTATAAGGTGGTATTTCATATTTGTTTTGATTTTTATCTCCCATGGCAAGTGATCATGAACATTACTCTATATGTTCATTGGCCATTTGTGTGCCATCTTTGCTGAACGGTCTGTTCATGCCCTTTGCTCACGCCCTGCACATGAAAACTGGAAACTTACATAGTTTTGAATCCCAGTTCTGTCAATAACAAACTAGCTCCTAATCTGTGGTCTCTCTGAGTCTCAGTGTCCTTATCTATAAAAACAGGTGAGTATGAGCATTATGATACTTCTGAAAGTTCTTTGTAAACTGTGAATACTATTTATTATATGAATTATGAGGGGGGAAAAAAACAAAACAAGATAAGCCCTGTGCTTCAGCTTGCCAAGTTTCCATGCTTCACCTCTTGGGCAAAATGCAACCAGACATCATCCAAATGTCTCAAATGGAACATATTATGGAAACTGATAGTCATATGTCACACATTTGCTGACAATAAAAGCTACTTAAAAAAAGAGGACCCGAGTGAGGATGCTCATTGTGGATGTTACATAATTTCCTGTCATCTTGAGCAAAGAGGTAGAATCTAGCCTGTCAAGCAAGTCATAGCCAATGATTCTTCTGTGTGGGCATGGCCTTCTCCTGAGGATTCTTGGAACTCCTGTCTTCCTCCCTGGAGGTGGGACCCACACACTCTTTCTGCTTCAAATTCTGTTGACAAGCCACATGAAGCTATGCTCATGGCATCCAGAGCCCTGGAGCTGGAGGAGCCGCATGGAGAGCTGTGCCAGCGCTGAGATGCTTCCACAAGACTTTTCACCCCCTGGCCTGTGATCTTCCTTCATTTGGCATCATTGCGTGAGTCTGAAGAGGAATTTATAGACTGGTGTTGGACATATGGGCTAATGTCAGGCTTGCAGATTGATCTGGACTAGGCTGGGATGTTTTCTTAATGTACAATTACTCTCTGATATAAAGCTCTTTCTTACACCTCAATGAGTGCCTCTGGACTTTTTTCTCTAGTCAACCTGGACTAACACACTCGTAGAAAGAGTTCTTTGGGGTTTTGAAAAACCAAACTGGCCCTCTGACTGTGGAGCAAACCGTGAAGGAACTAGACGAGTGCTGACATATGGCAGAGCTTCTTTTCCCTCAAGGCTCAATCCCATCACACACAAGGATGAACCCAAAGAAGGAGCCCTAATGACCCAAAAGGCTGGGCATCGGGCTGCTAACTGCACAGTCAGTGTTTCCAACACACCAACGGCTCTGTGGGGGAAAGATAGAGCTATATGCCTCCATAAACGTTCACATTCTCAGAAACCCGGAGGAGAAATTAGATTCTGTCTTAAGGGTTGCTCTGAGTGGGAATTGACGCAGTGGCCGTAGGTTTGGTTTGATTGGGGGAATGAAGCAGAAGGCAAAGAAGTAGGTAGAATTGAGTGATCACTCCCCCTTTGAGTTATCTCATCCACAGCTTCCTGCTGAATGGGGACATCATAGGCAGATCAGGACCTTCAAACACATACAAATAAAATTCATTGGTCTTTTAACTCATAGAAAAGTTGATTGAATTTCTAGATACCCATTGTCATTGAGTCAATTCTGAATCATAGTGACTGTACAGGCAGGGAAGAGCTGCCAGATTACAGTTTCCTAAACTGTAAGCTTTAGGGAAGCAAAATACCACATCTTTTTCCCACGGGCAGTTGGTGGATTGGAATAACCAAACTTTCTATTACTAGATAAGCACTTAAACCACTATACTTTCTTTAAGACAAGCTTTTAGTGTTTTACATTGTTTATATCCTTTTGCCCAGATTTAAAAAAATAAATTTTGTTGTTGTTAAAAACAATAGAAAAGTACAAAGCCCCCGAGAGCATGCTATTCCATGCGACTGTGTTCCCTAGAAGAGGAAGCAAAGGCCTAGGATTTAATTGGCCCCCACATTAGCCTACTCTTCATGCCTCAAGCCATTCATTCAGAAATGGTTATTGAATGACAACACCGTGCTAGCTTCTGCATTTAAGACCGGAAAGACAGAAGTGAAGACCATAGAGGAAGTCTCGCTCTTCATAAATCCTGTACTCTAGAAAGGAGATGAATCAGAGCTAAGTGGATGAATCCAATGTATTCACTCTACTCCCACATCATGCAAAATGCAATGAGAACAAAGCAACGGGGTGGTGGGGTGGTGGTGGTAAGATGGTCAGAGGCACTCGCATTGAGGAGGTTCTATTTAAATCCAGATTTGACTGGGATCTTAAAGGCTTGAAGGTAAACAAGCGGCCATCTAGCTCAGAAACAAAAAAGCCCACATGGAAGAAGCACACCAGCCTGCGTGATCACGAGGTGTCAAAGGGATCAGATATTGGGCATCAAAGAGCAAGAAATCACATCATTGAGAATGAGGGGCAGTGCAGGGTGGGGACCCAAAGCCCATCTGTAGACAACTGGACATCCCCTTACAGAAGGCTCGCAGGGAGGAGACAAACCAGTCAGGGTGCAGTGTAGCAACAATGAAACATATAACTTTCCTCTAGTTCCTAAATGCTGCCCCCTCCCCTCCACTATCATGATCCTGATTGTCCTTACAAATCTGGCTAGACCAGAGGATGTACACTGGAATATATAGAAACTGGAAACACAGGGAATCCAGGACAGATGAAGCCCTCAGGACCAGTAGTGAGAGTGGCGATACCGGGAGGGTGGAGGGAAGGTAGGGTAGAAAGGGGAACTAATTACAAAGATCTACATAACCTCCTCCATGGGGGACGGACAACAGAAAAGTGGGTGAAGGCAGACATCGGACAGTGTAAGATATGGCAAAATAATAATAATTTATAAATTATCAAGGGTTCATGAGGGAGGGGAAGTGGGGAGGGAGGGGAAAAATGAGGAGCTGATGCCAGGGACTCAAGAAGAAAGCAAATGTTTTGAGAATGATGATGGCAACAAATGTACAAATGTGCTTGACACAATGGATGGATGGATGGATTGTGATAAGGGTTGTATGAGCCCCCAATAAAATGATTTTTTTAAAGGATTATTCATGAGGTGGTTTCTCATGAAATTTCCTGGCATTCTTTGTATGGAATGCACGTGGTTGTATAAAAATTAAAATTACAGGTATATTGATCATTCTTTCAGGTATATTGATAATATTTGTAACATTATAACGTGTTGACTTTTTAAACATAATAATACTAATATATTGAGAGCAGTTTGGAAAATGCTATGTTGGGAAACCATAGTGTGAGTCTCCATCAGCAGGATTGTTAGCAATACAACTTGTACGCTTCCCTCTAAAGAAGAGTGCCATCAGACAGCAAAGGAGTCCTGGCAGTGTACTGGGCTTCACATGGAGCTGCGAACCGCAAGGTCAGCTGTTAGAACACACCAGCCACTTCATGGGAGAAAGATGAGACTTTCCCCTCCCATAAAGGTTTACAGCCTCTGAAGCCCACAGAGGTGGTTCTATTCTGTGTATGCAGTTGGTATGATTTGGAATCACCTTGATGGTAGTAAGAATCATTAGACTTGATTGGCCAGAGCAGTTTGGAGGCTCCACAGGGATATGGGCTCTACTGGAATCCATCCAAAATAGGCACACACACACCACCAGCACCAGCACCAGCACCAGATGACGCTTTCAAACTCTGCCAATAGCTTCCAACATGAAATATTGGAACATGAAATATTGGAAATCATCCTCAGCTACAATAACTGTATATTTTCCCTTGATTCACTTGTTCCCATCCCTATCCAGATAGTAATATACCAGTAACCAGTTGCCATCAAATCAGTTCCAACTCCTGGTGAGCTCCTGTGTCAGAGAATAACTATGCTCCATAGGGTCTTCAATGAACTGATGTGTGACATTAGATCGCCATGCTTTTCATCTGAGGTGTCGCCGGGTGCGCTTGAACCTGCAACCTTTCAATTAGCAGCCACCTGGATTAACCTTTGCACCACCATTATTTCTCTATTTGATTCTTATCCACTAGTTATGTCTATCCTCATTGTGAAGCATTTCCTGAGAATCCTGGCTTCTCCTGGGCATCTACGGGTCTGATAATCAGCGGCCCTCAGAAGTCAGGTTTTCTCCCGCGGTCTGTTCCTGTTTGCATCACCTTTGTTCTCTAGTGAGGATGTAAACCCCTCGTAAACAGGAGCCGTTCATTATGTGTTCATGGGTAGCCCAACGAACAATTAATTCCTTGCACATAGTAGGCACTAAAAATTGTGGAAAAATGACTAACATAATCAATCTACTAGTTTACTCTTTGTTAAGATGTCTGGAAATAAAAAACAGTACCTGACAGCAAAAGATTTATGAAACTCCCCAAGGACTTAGTTTATGACCACAGAGTAATTTATGCACCATGAAACCTCCATCCATTATTCACCAATGTCTTACAGCAGTAAGCAAGTCTCCTCAAAGAAAAGTTTGTGTTTCTGGTCTTGTATCTGTGACCTCATGTGCATCAGTCTATGGTCTACATGGAATTGAAAAGAGCAGGGCAACATTCCTATTTCACTTGAATGAAAGTAATTTTGTTCTTATCTTTAATTAATATATATATATATAAATGCAACTAGCTTTTATGGGGAGGACTTACATTATAGAGCAGTGGTTCTCAACTCTTTAATACAGTTCCTCATGTTGTGGTCAGCCCCCCCACCCAGCCATAAAATTAT
>NW_022103896.1:20712651-20736184 GCF_000313985.2 Echinops telfairi
CTGGTGGTTTAGTGGGTTATGTTAAGCTGCTAACTCTAAGGTCAATAGTTCAAACACACCAGTGGCTCCAAGGGAGAAAATGAGGCTGTCTTCACCTGTAAAGATTTACAGTCTTATGAACCCAAATAGGTGAACCAAAAGAAGTTCTACCCTGCCCTACAGATTCGCTGAGTCAGAATCAACTCAACAGCAGTGGTTGACTTAGCTATTACAGTATAAGGAAACACATTCCAACCCACTCAGACTTACTGTGGTAGTTATATAATCTCCTGTCAACTTGATGATATTAAGAGTGAAGGAGTGGAGTCTAGCCTGTCAATCAGGTAACAGCCTGATGATGCCTCCTGGTGGGCATGGCCTCCTCGTGAGGATTCTGGGAACTACCACACACTCTCAACTTCATTTTCCTGTTGACAAGTCACATGGAGCCACACTGATGGCAGCCAGAGCCCTGGAGATGTGTCCACTGCCACTGGAGCCACAAGACTTTTCACCCACCTGCCTGTGGTCTTTCTGCATTTGTATACGTGAGTCTCAAGAGTAATTTATGGACTAGTATTGGACTTATGAGCTAATATCAGACTTGTCAACTTGATCTGGGCTGGGATGTTTTCTTAATATGCAAGTATTCATTTGGTATATAGCTCTCTCTTATACATATATAAGTGTCCTTGGATTTGTTTCTCTAGTCAACCCTTGCCAGACATAGGTACCTTGGCTGGAAATTTGCTGCTGAAAGAACACAGCTTTGAAAATCCTCTGGTGCAATCCTACCTCACACACATGGGGTTATTTATTCATGGCTGAGACTTGACTTGATACAACTAGCAGTAACATTCTAGCCAGACAGTGGCAAATTTGACTCATCTGTTCTACCTCTCTCAGCTTCTGGGACCTGGAAGCCTTGTCAAATGAGCACAGGCTCTTTAGGACTAAGGTTTCTAAGCCTGCCTTTTGTCTCAGAAGCACAAACCCACTCCCTTTAACTACTTCCATGAGTAGAACTTGCCTTTGTTCCTTCCCAAGGATATGATGGACTGCAAATAGGGACCAAGGGACAGTTGGTGAAAGGTGATAATGAAGGAGGAAATGATAAGAACATTCCTAGGTAAACAAGCGGCCATCTAGCTCAGAAGCAACAAAGCCAACATGGAAGAAGCACACCAGCCTGTGAGATCACGAGGTGTCAAAGGGATTAGGTATCAGGTGTCATCAGAAAAAAAGTCTTACCATAGTGAATGAGGGGGGAGTGCGGAGTGGAGACCCAAAGCCCATTAGTAGGCCACTGGAGATCCCCTTGCAGAGGGGTCGCCAGGAGGGGATGAGCCACTCAGGGTGTGATGTAACAATGATGAAAAATACAACATTCGTCTAGTTCCTAAATGCTTCCTCCCCGCCCACCCTCCCACCCCCTATCATGATCCCAATTCTACCTTACAAGTCTGGCTAGACCAGAGGATGTACACTGGTACAGGTAGGAACTGGAAACACAGGAAATCCAGGGCAGATGATCCCTTCAGGACCAGTGGTGTGAGTGGAGATACTGAGAGGGTAGAGGGAGAGTGGCTTGGAAAGGGGGAACCGATTACAAGGATCTACATGTGACCTCCTCCCTGGAGAACAGACAACAGAAAAGTGGATGAAGGGAGATGTCGGACAGGGCAAGATATGACAAAATAATAATTTATAAATTATCAAGGGCTCATGAGGGAGGGGGAGCAGGGAGGGAGGGGAAAAAATGAGGACCTGATGCCAGGGTCTTAAGTGGAGAGCAAATGTTTTGAGAATTATGAGGGCAATGAATGTACAAATGTGCTTTACACAATTGATATATGTACGCATTGTGATAAGAGTTGTATGAACCCCTAATATAACGATTTTAAAAAAGATAAAAACATTCCTTTGTAAAGACCACCAAGTTACTTTCATCAAAAAACCTTTTAATTTCATCATTCTGCCCATGTTTAAGTGTCTGTCGGGCTGTGTACAAAGAGAAGGAATTGCCCTAATAAACTATTCTGTTCTCCAACTTTGCCTGGATGAACCACTCTCCCAAATGATGAATTAGTAATCTGCTGACATGAGTATGATATTTCTCCCCCAAATCCAATACACTGAAACAAATGGCTATCCTTGGGAGTCTCCAACAAACCAATAAAGTCGTATCAAGTGAAATTATTCCATCCGAGAAGAGAGCATTTAGGAGAATTTGTTACTCAAAAGTGGAAGCCTGTCAACCAAAGGCATTAATACACAATTTATAAAAGAAGAAAAATCGCCAGTAAACTGTCATAAAGATGTTCAAAGCAAGACTATGTTTGTTTTGCCTATTGCTTTGACAAGGTAGGAGAATATTGGCTCCCTCGCACATCCATGTGAAGACACGCCACTTTGATGTCTGGCTGCTGGGCCTTATTTGGTACCTTTTTCCTAGAGCACAGCGGGGCAATAGGTGCTGTCTCAATCAAGGTCGGTCTAGAGGCTAGAAATCATTCCAGGAAAGAAGCCGTTGAGCACAGGGGACTTCACACTGAGCTGACAGCCCAGCTGAGAGAATGCAGAATGTCAGGCAGGCACCTTGAGTAAAGAGGTCAGGTAGGAGCGACCATTGATGATCTCCGCTCCTGGCAGCCTTGAAATCAGTGACTTGGGGAGCATACTCAGAGACACCGATGAGCCCGCTACTTGCCCTGCGGAAGTGTTGATTCTCCAGGCACAGGGTCCCATGTCTGAAGTCAACCACATGTTTCTACCCACAGCTGCCCCAGAGCATCATGACTTCTCTTTATTCTCCATCTCACATGACTGCCTCTCATTGGTAGATTCCAAATAAACGCTAAGTCAGGAAAATTAGACAAGTGTGCTTTTATGACCATCAAGTCCCTGTGTTCTATGATAGAGCTTAGGAAACAATACAAGAAGGTAGAGAAGAACCAAGAGAAAACCATTCATGGCGGCTCCCTGTGGCACAGTGCAGAATAGTAGACCTGCATCCCATGGGATTTCCAAGACAGGTTGGCAAGTCTTCCCTTAAGGTGCTCTGAATGAGTTCACACTGCCAACCTTTCTGATAGCAGCCCAATACTTAAGCGTCTGTGCCCTTCAAGAAGGCAGAGGTAGTGCTGACCACTGATGAGCAGTAACCAGCACCTACATTAATATACTTTAAATCATTCAAACAAACAAACAAAAAACCAAACACTGCCACAGAGTCAATTCCAACTTATGGCAATGCTATAGGACAGGCTGGCATTGCCCCTGTGGGAGTCTGAGACGGTAACCCTGTACAGGTCACTCCCGCTGACCTCCTGGTTAACAGCATAATGAGTAGCCTCTAGGCCACCAGGCCCAGACATTGAATAAGAAAGGTGGCAGAAGCATCGATGCTTTTGAATGGTGGTGCTGGGGAAAGATATGGAATATACTGTGGACTAGCAAAAGAACAAACAGGTCCATCTTGGAAGAACTACAACCAGAATGCTCCTGGGAGGCAAGGATGAAAAGACTTTTTCTCTCGTACTCTAGACATGTTGTCGGGAGAGACCAGTCCCGGGAGAAGGACATCATGCTTGGTAAAGTCGAGGGGCAGTGAAAAGGGTCTTTGGCAAGATAGACTGACACAATGGCTGCAACAATGGGCTCAAACACAGCAAGTGTGTGGGCTGGAGCAGGAAGGGCTCCCTGAGGTGTCCAGGGCTGTAAATCTTTCATTTGTGGAGAAACAGCATCACAGTCAGCAGCCCCATGTATAACCCACTGTACCACTAGGCTTCCTGACTGCTAATTTATGATCTATAACAAAATTCTCCCTTCCTCCCAACAGGAAAACATACATAACATATTGCTTCAAGCATATTTCTTTATAAATGTTGTCATCAGTAAATATTTTCATGGAAAGAATGGATAAAAACAGGTTATGAAAGAGTATTTATGTATGATTTCATTTACATAAAATTTATTATTGCACATAGGGTGTAAGAAATATGTTCAGAAAGATGTCTATAAAGATATTTGTAAGAATGATAACTATGACTATCTAAGACTGTGGATATCTGATTACTTTTGCTTTCTTTTTATGTTTTTCTATATATTGATTGATTTTTATAAAAATGACTGGGTACTACCTTTATGATTGATATAATATGCGGTTTTAATGCCAATTGGAATTAATCCTAATTCCTGGAACGTAATAAATATTAACTAAAGAAAACCCAAACCCACTGCCATCAAAGCCGTTCTAACGCAGAGTGATCATGTGTAGCATTCACGGTGCAGCAAATCCTCACAGGAGCAGATCGTTTGCTCCTATCTCCCACAGAGCAGCCGGTGGGTCTATACCACCAACCATGTGATCCTGAGATCCACCAGAGATCCTGCTAATTAATATTAGCCATTATTAATATTATTACTTATAAACAGAGGGAATATTTAAATTATTTCATAAAACATTTAAATAAGCTCATAATTCATGATATATGTATTGATGTACTAAGACATGAATGTAGGTGGCATATCTTGGATTCTTCCCTGGTCACGGGCAAACACTGGCAAATTTCCCTCTGTAAGCAAGCTTCAATTGCTACGATTCAGATAGGGTTTAGATTCAAAATATCTAAATTCAGATTTCTTCCACTTCCAGTTTCTTTCAAGCATCAAAGTGACAGAGGAAGTGCGGGTAAATGGGGGCTTTCCATCAATACTGACAAGAGGAGGAGTGAGCCTATAATTTACTTAGTTTACACTAATATATAAATATGACATTATCTGTATCACTAAGGTCATGCATTAATGAAGTGTTATATTGACAACCCTTTGGATAAATTACTTCTACTGATTAATAAGGAATAGGAAACCACTGTTGTGGGATCTGGTTGTTCCCTTTGGCCATATTACTCTTACCCGAAGGAGAAATTGTACTTAAGGTATAAGATTAGTTCGCATGATGACAACACCTCCATTAACTTGATTGAAATTTAAGAGAATAGCATCCACCACGTGATACAAAGAGCAGTTTCTATGTGTGTGAAAGTGAGGAATATTCAAAGAAATAGAAAGACCCAAGTAGCACCATCCACAAGGATACTGACAACTATGTTGTTCCTTTTGTTAGATGTTACCATGTCAGCCTCTTCTGAATCCAGCTTGAATTTCTGTCACTTCCCTGTAGATGTACTGCTGAAACTGATGTTTTATTAACTTTAGCAAAATGTTAGGAACCCCAGTGGCATAGTGGCTACATTGGGCTGCAATCCACAAGGGTGGCATGTCAAAAGCACCAGCGGCTCCTCAGGAGAAAGACCTTTTTACTCCCATAAATATTAAAAGTCTCAACAACTTCCAGGGAGCAGTTCTAACCTGTCCTATTAGTCAG
Organism: Echinops telfairi; assembly: GCF_000313985.2. Lineage (NCBI taxonomy): Eukaryota > Metazoa > Chordata > Mammalia > Afrosoricida > Tenrecidae > Echinops > Echinops telfairi. Next base: position 20,718,023 of record NW_022103896.1, read on the forward strand.
TACTGATTTGATGGGAATGTATGATATTAATGATATTGTCCAATAACTTCCTCATTCTTTTGCATGTTAGTCTGGGTAGACTAGAGAAACAAATCCATGGGCACACATATGTGTATACGAAAGAGATTTATATACAAGAGCAATTGAACATTGAGAAAACGTCCCAGCCCAGTCCAGATCAAGTCCATAAGTTCGATATTAGCCCATATGTCTGATACCAATCTATAAAGTCCTCTTCAGACTCATGAAACACATGCAATGACACCGAATGCAGAAGATCACAGACCAGTAGGTAGAAAGTCTTTGGATCCAGTGTCATTCATTGGAAACATCTCTGCGCTGGCAGGGGTCTCTGCATCAGAGTGGGTCCATGTGTCTTGTCAGCTGCTATGTCTCCCAGGCTGTGAGCTGAGAGTCTCCCACCTCCAAGGAGGAAGTACCGGATTTCCCAGAATTCTCAGCAGAATGCCAGGCCCACACAGAGGCCTCATCGACTATGATCGGATTGACAAGCTAGACTTCACCCCTACACTTTTAATCCTCAAATTGACAAACGATTATATATCTACCACAGTTTAGATATACTTTCTTTGAAACGGACACAGCTGTGGATCTTTTCCATAGGTTGGCCACATAACTATCTTCCAAACTTCTCGGCATAGATGTGTGAGTGCTTCCCACATTGCGTCCATTTCTTGAAGCATCTCAGTTAATATCCCAATCATTCCTGGAGCCTTTTGCTTTTAGTTTAGTTTAGTTTAGTTTGGGTTGGTTTGGGTTATTTTTGTTTTGTTTCATTTCACCATTGCCTTCAGTGTAGCTTAGACGTCTTCCTTCAATGCCATCAGTCAGTAATCAAATGCTATGTCCTGAAATCGTTGAAGGTTGACTATTTTTAGTACAATGCCTGTATTCATCTCTTCTTACTTGATGCTCCCTGCATCTTTCAATAGTTTTCCCATAGACTCCTTCAATTTTTCATTTGAGACTTGAATTTGATCTTCAGGTCTCTCGGCTTGAAAAAATACAAAGTGCATATTTCCCCTTGTTTTTCCTAATGCCAAGTCTTTGCACATTTTGTAATGGCCTTTTACTGTTTTCTTGAGGAGCCCTTTGAAATCTGGGTGGCTCTATTATTTCATCGTTTCTTCCATTCTCTTTAGCTAATGTATACTTTTAAGAATCAGATTCTCAAACTTATTTAGCCCACTGCCCCCTCTTCAGGAAAAAAAATAGCCCACCCCTAGCAATTAAAAACTTTTGTTTGATGGCCCATAATCCAGGACAAAGTGTCCCTTTTTACAGTCCCCTCCCATCAAATCCTTCCAGCTTCCCACCACCAAGGGATGGGATCACGCCCTTTGGGAAACACTGGCTTAACAACATGCACATTTCAAGCCTCTTCTGATATTCATTTTATTCTCTTCATTCTTGCTTGTTTTTTAAATGACCTTTTATTTTCTTCAACAGGATGTGTTTTATGTCACACCACAAGTGACCTGATCTGTTATTAGTGGTCAAAGAGTAAAATCTATTCCTGAGATGATAACCCTGTTTAGGAAAGTATCTTTTGACAATCGGTGTGACACCAGTCTGCTTCAAATTGTCATTAGCAGCAAAATTGAATGTCTTACTGCCCTAACCCAAAATAACCCAAACCAGTTCATTTTAGCTCACTAGTGCCTATATCAATTGTTATGATTTCCATTTCCTTTTTACAGGTTTTAATTATCCTAGATCCTTTGTGTGTGGCATGCTCTTACTAGTGGATAACTGCACTTGTTTCTTCTCATTTTGAGTCATGCCATGCCAGCAAATGAATGTTCAAAAGCTTTACTCCATCCATGTCTAAGGATCAACTCTAAGGAAGCAGGTTTTCTCTGGTCATATTTCTCCCATCTAACCCGAGGGGCTCATCTTCTGACACGACATCAGTCAATGGTCTGTTGCTATTCATAAGGTTTTCACTGCCCAATTTTTAAATAAATGTATTCTCAAGTCCGCCTCCCTATCCTGTCTTAGTCTAGAAGCTCCTCTGAAATCTGTCCATGTTGGGTTCCCTGCTGGTATTTGAAAAAACAGTGGCATAGCTTCCACCATTCCAGCAACAAGCAAGCCACCCCAGTCCACTCGACTGACAGATGAGCTGAGTTGCCATTGAGTGGATTCTGACTCAGAACCACCTGCAGGACTGAGTAGAACTGCCTATAAGATTCTGAAGAAAGCCATCATTCGGGAGCCAGGTTGCCACACCATTCTCCCATGGAGTAACTGGGCTCAATCTGTTGACATTTCAGGTAGGAGTTGAGGGATTAACCCCTGAACCACTAGGGCTGTTTCTGTTATTCACAAGGAAATCTGACTTCCACTTCATTTGAAAAGACCTTCCTTCCATCCTTCACCTCACTCCCCAGTCCGTTTTAAATGCCTCAAGCTAAAGGAGATGACAACCCAGACGGTTTGCCCTGTTTTGTTTCTATTTCCGGGTAAGAAGTACCATGAGAACACCGTTTCTGAACGGCTCAGTGTGCAAGCTGGTGGTAACGTGATGGCTGACTCTTGGAACCCACCAATCTGTTCCACCGGAGAAGAGCATGGTAACTTGCTTCTGTAAGGATTCCAGTCAAGAAAATGTATCTTCCCATCAAGAGATGAGCGGATACACGAAATGTGGTCTTTCCACACAATGAAATCGCATGCAGCCATAAGGAGAGCTGAAGCTGCGATTGATGTTACAACATGGCTAAACCTTGAAATACTAATGCTGAGTGAAATAAGGCAGACACAAAGAACATATATTTTATGATTCCACTTTTATGAAATACCTAGGTAAGCCAGGGGGTTGATAATTTATTAATGACTACCAAAGGTGAGGGGAAGGGAAAAGAGGGAGTTTTTACTTGGGGGTGGGGGTGGGTTTCTATTGGTGGTAGACTGATTTGCAAAAAGACCATGACAAAAGCTTCACAACTTAAAGAATGCAGTCACTTGTCACTGAATTATACGTGTGGAAATGGCTTCACTGGCAAGTGTTTTGTTGTGCATACTTCCACCACGCTATGGAGGAGGAAGACTAAAGAAAACCGTTCAGAGCTCAACTCTACTTTGTAACATATGGGGTCCTCATGAAACGACATCGTGGTATCTGGTTGGTTTTGGATATTTAGGACTTCAAATATTCCACGGAAAATAAAGAGCTGCTAGCTGCTAGCACACTCTAGAGATTAAACTCTCATTATCACTTTTTTTCTGAGAGTTCTGAAAGAAATGTGGAACAAAGGCACTGAAGCAGCACCAAAAACCACTCTCAGTTTGGTACAAGCAACTCCTGCTGTCTTTTCTTCGGTGCAATTGATCATGAAAGCGTGACTTCTGTACCCAGGCAAAGGGGAGGCTGGAGCTCAATTCTATCCACGTCTTTTGAAGAGTGCCATGGATGATCATGGGAATTAAACCAAAAGAAAAATAAATTATCTCCCACACCAGAAAAAATATTCATCATTTACAAAAAGGAGAAAAGCTCTACTACTGGTGCTGAGGTGGTGCCAGGCATCCCGAAGCCAAGCCTTCATCACAATGGTGGGCACTAGGAGTCCTGGTCTTTCTGCTCCTCCTCTTGCTCCTCTTCCTTCTTTTTCTTTTGAATGGATTATCTCCAGTTAAAATCCAGCTCCATGTGCAAGGGAAGTAGGGGTTAGAAATGAGAAGCTGGAGGAATTACTGAAACCCGAAAGATGGCCAAACATGACAGTGGGACAGGAGGAAAGTAAAAGGAAATAGAGTAAAATGAACTAGGAGGAAAAGGGCATTTATAGAGGTCTAAATACAGGCATGTACATATGTAAATATATTCATATATATAACAATAGGGAACGTTTTTTAATGTTAAGCATTCAGGTAGCAGACAGACATTGGGTTTTCTCTCAAGTACTCCCTCAATGCAAAAACACTTTGCTCTAATAACCCAGCATCACATTCGGTAATTCTCACCTTCCTGACACAATCGTTGAAGACAAAATGGGTGCATAAGTATATGTGGTGAAGAAAGCTAATGGTACCCGGCTATCAAAAGATATAGTGTCTAGGGTCTTAAAGGCTTGAAGATAAACAAGTGGCCATCTAGCTGAGAAGTAACAAAGCCCACATGGAAGAAGCACACCAACCTGTGTGATCATGAGGTGTCAATGGGATCAGCTATCAGGTATCAAAGACCCAGAACAAAAAATAATATCAATGTGAATGAAGGGGAGTGTGGAGTGGAGACCCAAAGCCCATCTGTAGACAATTGGACATCCCCTACAGAAGGGTCACAAGGAAGACACAAGCCAGTCAGGGTGCAGTATAACACCAATGAAATATACAACTTTCCTCGAGTTCTGTAATGCCTTCCCCTCCCCCACACTATCATAACCCCAATTCTACTTTACCAGTCTGGCTTGAGCAGAGCGTACACACTGGTACAGATAAGAGCTGGAAACACAGGGAATCCAGGACAGATAACCCCCTTGGGAACAATACTGAGAGTAGCCACACCAGGAGGGTAAGAGGAAGGTACAAGGAGAATGGGGGAACTGATCACAATGATCTCTATATAACCCCCTCCCAGGGGGGTGGACAACCAAAAAGTGGGTGAAGTGAGACAGTGATCGGTGTAAGACATGGAAAAAAATAATAACAATTTATAAATTATCAAGAGTTCATGAGGAAGGGTGGGGAGGGGGTAAGTGAGCTAATACCAAGGGCTCAAGTAGAAAGAAAATGTTTTGAAAATGATAATGACAACATATGTACAAATGTGCTTGACACAATGGACATATTGAATAACACAATATGAATTGTGTTAAGAACTGTAAGAGCCCCCGCCCCAAAATGATTTTAAAAAATGATAACCTGGATTTTTTGTGATAAAATAAGTCAAGTGATGTAATCAGATCACTCATGCTTCAAAATGAAATCCAAATTGGTAATAGATTGATATATCAAAAAATAAAAATGTTACCTGATGTCCTAGTTCCATTTGTTGGGCCCCTATGTGGATTGAGTCCCTGATGAATTTCCAAAGCCCACACACTAGAAATGTGAACAGCCCTGATATCAAACAAAGAGCATTGTAAAGCGTTCTTAGTAATTGTACTTAGACTAGGACAGCACCTTGCCAGTACATCTCCCTTTGGACCCATTTTCAGTGTATACTAAAGTTTTAATATTGTTTGCTCTTTTTAGAGATTGATGTCTTTCACTCTAACCCGGGCTCTTGATGTAAATTATTTCTCCTTACCAACCCACCATCACTGCCTTAGTCTAGCTACTATAGGAAATTGTCTCACACACCACACAGAGTCTTATAGACTGTGTGTAATCATGGCTTCTACATATATATTTGCTTTGACACAAATTCTGGGGGCCACAAAAAACTAAGCAACGCATGTCAAATACCTTATCTTGGACCCAGTTCATATTCTGAACCCATTAATTCTGCTCCTAGAAATATGACTCAATGAAATTAAGATTTAAATGAAGTCTGCTTATGGATATTTATCAAAGTTTTTGTAATTATTATTACTGATAAAAACTGGGCACATCTTAAAGATGCTATACTCGAAGACGCAACTCTAATAATGAAATATTAAATAATTAAGCATTATATTGTTGCTGGTAGGCACCATCAAGACAGTTGTTACTCATAGCAACCCTGCGTACAACAGAACAAAACACTGGCTGGTCCTGAGCCACCCACACAATTCTTATGTTTGAGCCCATTGTTGCAGCCCCTGTGTCAATCCATCCTATCAAGGATCTGCCCTTCTACTTCCCCAAGCATGCTGTTCTTATGCAGGGCCTGTTCTCTCCTGAAGGATCCCTGTAGGTGTAGGGTTTACATGTTGGGCTGCAACCACAAGGTCAGCAGTTCAAAACCAACAGCCATTCCTTGGGAGAAAAACAGAGCTTCCTACTCCCATAAAAAGAACTTTCTACTCCCATAAAGAGTTAGTCTTGGAAACTCACAGGGACAGGGTCACTATGAGTCATCATCGGCTTGATGGTAGTGAATTTGGTTTGGGTTTTGGTCTTTCCCGATAACATGATCAAAGTATGTGAGATGCCTTGCCATGCCTGCTTTCCATCCCTTGCCACCCGTAAGGAAAAAACTGGCTGTTCTTCTTCCGAGACAGATTTGTTATTTGGTCCATCTAATATTCTTCAATGGTACCATAATTTAAATTAAGAATAACGTTTGTAAAGAATATTCAGGGAGAACTTGAGTGAAATATCCCGGGAGGGCTTGGCACATGATATATTCAATAAATGATCTGACGCAGAGTAGCAGCCTCTCTCGGAACGCTTCCCTGTTCATAGCTCCCCAGAAGTGCCTTTATCTATGCCCGGGTAACTACTCTGATCACTGCTGAAGTATTAGGTTCAGAAAGAACTGAGGATGAAGCTAAATTGAGTGTACCTGGAGGTGGGGAGAGGGACAGTCATTTGCCCTCTCTAAACCCAATAGAGGGCAGTAGTGGCTCAGAGTAGAAACCTCATGTTCCATGCTGGAGGCCTGGATTTGCTTCCTAGTAGTTGCAACCCAAGCACCTCCATCATCCATTTGTCAGTGGTGACTTTTCTGTTGCTATGATCTGAACAACAGAGCTTTTAGACTGGGACAGACTGGTGTCTATTGGGAAGAAAGACCTGGTGATCTACTTCCAAAACAAACAAACACCCTATGGATCACAAAGTTCCAGTTCTATTATGCATGGTGTAGCCTTGACCCCAGGGTCCACTGGACAGCAATTAACAACAGCAAACCCCGAACAAGGAAGTGATTAAAGTGATTCCAGGAGTGACAGGTTTTATCTAAAGACAGCATCTGATCCTCAGCTCAGCTCACTGCTGCTGTGCAGGAATTTGTTCACCAATGGACTTTATCTTCTCATTTTTCAGAGGCTAGAAACATTGGCTTAGGTAAAGGTTCTTGATTTTAAAATGTTGACAATTGTGTTTTAAATATTTTAAATACAGGCTGAGTATTTTTAAAATTGTTTTAAAACCATTTCAACAGAGTTAAAAATGTTTTAAACAGAGGTTGAGTCGAAGTTGCCCGGGGCCAGACACTTGTCCTACACTGCCACTTTATAACCTCTCCTTAAGTACGCGTGAAGTCACACAGCACTAAGGAGATTTCTTATTAAATCTTTATCCACCAGGAATGAATGATGCCCTACAACTTCGCAAACAGCTCTCCTTTTCGTCACTAGCCTCCCCTTCTCTTACTGGGAGGACTGTCTCTAGGACCAAGTTCATGGGAGCTCATCTGACTCACTCCGCTTTTCTTAACTCTCATCTGATAAACACTGTTTCCACCCAAACTCTCCTCTGTCCCTCCTATCATTCTAGTATCTATCTTCTTGTGTTTTTATTAAGAAAAGGCAACTTCTCTCTTTGTCCCCCTTTCTTTTATCTAATCTTTGAACTACATTGATCGATGCTGGCCTCAATTTCTTCCCTTCTACTTTAATGCCAGTACCTTTCTTTGATATCAATCAATTGTCTTACTTATTTCAAACCTGGGTTTTCCTCTCACTAGGACTGGTGGTGTAGTGGTTATGCATTGGGGTGCAATCCACAGGGCTGGCAGTTCAAAACCACCAAAGGAGAAAGACTGGACTTCTTACTTCTATAAACAGTCAGATCTCTGAAATGCACGGGGGTCACTGTGAGTCAGCATCGAGTCAATGGCAGTGAGATTTTGAGAGTTTCCTTGGAGTAGATTTCTCCAGGGGCCTATGCCCTTGACTCTGTGACCACGAGCCAGGAAGCTCACAAGTTCCCTCTTCTCTGCAGGCTGGTCCTCCTCTGGGATCTTTGATGAGTACCACATAGGCCTACACAGGCAATCCGTCAACCACATAACCCTGATCACCACTGTGTCAATCTGCTGTGACTTTTAGGATACAGTGATGTCATCAGCTAATGCTAAAATGTCACTGAGATTCCCATCACTTCTATGAACACACAAGGGAAGGGGTGGTTGACTGTGACTCTGTGGTCCTGAACTAGGAACAGGGCTGTCTGGGCACAGCGTAAGACACAGATGCCCTTCCACAGAAGAATAGTTCTTTCCCGATGATCTAATCTGGTTCATCTTTTCAAAAGCTGTCCTCTGCTCCCAGAGCCCAGGAACCCAAACAATCCGCTGCATTTAGAACCCAGATCCAGGTACTCGACTCGGAACCAGACACTCACAGCTCAGTGGGACGTGCCTTCCACACTGAAATCCTTTCACTGTGTCCTGCCCTGAAAAGGATAGGCTGTGCTCCCAGTACAAGAGTCCCTGGACGCACAAACAGCTGGTGAATGCACTCAGCTGTCAGTCAAGACGTCCGAGTTCTGAGGCCACCCAGATGGGCCTTGGAAGAAAGATCTGATTCACTTTGGGGAAACCAGCCAGTGAAAACCATACAGAGCACAGTTCTACTCTACTGCCCAGGCCATCACCGTGGCAGCTGGTTTTCGGTGGTTGTTGCTTATTTGATTTTGTTTACATACACACACAGGTACAAATCTCATGTAAATGGTAAATCACAAAGATGTCACATGACTGGACTTGAAACTGAAGAGGATGGTGAATAACACTTTTTTTTTTAAAACAACTATAAGCCCTGATGGCACTGCCGAGTAAGTGTTTGGCCGCTATCCACAAAAGGCTGAAGGTTCAAACCCACCAGCCACTCCACACAAGAAAGATGAGACTGTTTGCTCCCATAAGGATTTAAAGGGCCTCAGAATGGACCACCGTGAATCCGAATAGACTCAATCACAGTGGGTGACACATTTCTGTGAATTCTCTAAATATAACATAATAGTAGATAATACTCAGAATGCCATTAAAATGCATAAAACTAACCTGCAGAAAACACTAATGATTAGGAACAATCTTCCCAGGAGACAGAGAACGACAAGGTGAACTAAGCTGGGCTAGGTATTCGCTCCGTGACTATTTTCCACTCACCTTAAATGATGCCCTTTCCCTTTGTGGTCAGAGGAAAACTGACCAGGCCAGTGAGCAAATTTAAAAGCAAATGTGGTTGGTGACAGTATTTTTTATTTGCTTTTGTGAGCCACTCCCATGATGAGTTAACAAAGAATTTAAATTCACATTTCCCTATCCTGTGCTTCAAATATTGAAGTCTGCAGGAGTCCAAATATTAGAAGACACTGAAATATTTTATTTGCCTAATTTCATTCCTGAATACACCATCTGAACGTTGAAGGCAAAACTACAGTTGCTTATTGTTACTTAATATCAACTCTTGCACAGTGATTCCAAGACTCTCCCTTCCCTGGAGAAACTAGACCTGCTACCAGAAAACCCGTGTAAAGCCACCTGAAAATGTCATCTATGTTCTTCTTGGGGACCCCGGGCAGCGAATTCAATTCTCCTGTCCCCACGGAGATCATCTCAAACACTGGAGGTCACCAGCAGATCCTTCACTTGCTTTTTAAGTTTTCCATTATTTTTTTGCCAAGTTCCTCCACGAGAAAGTAACTCGATTTCAAATAATAAACAGTATACATATATTAAAATACATTGAAATGTTCAAAGCATAAGTCACTCAGCATCAAAGCTATGTTTATTTGAAGCAACATGAAACTGTCTCTAATTTCAGAGTGGCTCTCTTCCCCAAATCATGTCAGTCCTAGATGTTGGTTTATAGATTGTGTGTTTGATGTTCAAGGTTAACATCCTAGTTAATTAGATATAAGCCAATGTTAGCAGCAGGAACCACCACTGATGATATTTGATCTACCCAACATTTGGTGCAAAAAGCCTCTGAGTGTACAGTATAATCAAAGCTAATTTCAAATTAACCCACACTAAAATGAATTAAATGCTCTTTCCTCTCATGTTGCAAAATGTAAAAATGCCGTACACGGTAGTTTGGGAAAGTTTAGGGATGACCGTTCTCTTTTTATGCAGGAGATGGCGTGGTATCTTTATTTCTTTTTCAGGATTATCTCGGCCAACAGATGGAAGATCAATTAAGGAGAAATGAGCATGTGCTATACTTATCATTGTTTATCCCCTACTGATGTTTGCTTACTGAATGATTTTTTTGTTTTGTTTTTGCAATATACACCAGATAGGGCTGTTTAAAGCCAAGAAACGAGAAAGAAGAACGGAAGAGACTTGAGGAAACCCATGACACGCTGCAAAGGCAGGGACAGAGGAGAAATGGACTGCTTCTCGAAACGATCCCTTGGTTGCAAGTTGTCCAAATGTCTTGACATAAAAAGGACTTCCAAATGTTTCTTGGCAATGGAACTAAAAGATTAAAAATTCAAATTTTATTTCTTTTTAAGTTTTAAGTTAAATTAAATGTTGATTATGAAGTTTATTTCTCTACGAAAAGCTCCAGCCAGGTCAAGACATTTGTGTAAGCAATCGTACCAGCCATTTACTCTCTTTCTACAAAAACAACTGAGGATCCGGGGAATTTAACCATGTCAATGCAATCTCTTATACATTCTCAACTGGGAAAAAAAAAGATGTGCTTTTAAAGGATATTTTTAAGATTTGGAAAGAAAAATAAGTCCGAAGGAGGCATATTAGATCTGTAAGGTAGAGGACTAGTGAATTCCCTGGCAAAAGTGAACTCTGGCAAAATGGCTCTTGAGTTATTGTGCCAACCTGGCCGATAAACACATGTGGGATTAATTGAAGGGCAGAGGGATAAATGGCTCGGTGACCCTCGCCTTTTGAATTCTTGAGTCTCTTGATTTGTGATGGTCGCACCACGGTGCAACTGCCTTAGCAGTTCCCTGCTTCAGTTGGCAAGGCTGACTTCCTGCAAGACATCCCCAAGTAGAAGCCACATGGACCTACCCCGATGCAGCCCTGGGTGCTGGAGCACCCATGTGGAGAACCCCTGCCATTGCTGAGATGCTTACACGTTCACTGACTCGGCTTTCCTCCTGCAGTCGGCATCATTGCTTATGTTTTGTGAGTTGGAGGAGGACTTTGTGAATTGGTGTTGGACATATGGGTTAATGTTGGACTTGTGGGCTTGGGCAGCACTGGGTTGGGATGTTTTCTTGATGCACACTTAACCTTTATATAAAACTCTCTTTTATTAATGAGTTGCTGTGGCTTTGTTTCTCTAAAGTACCTAGAATAATAATGCAGCTCTTGTTTGGTAAGAGGAAAGAGCAGGAGGATTTGGAGTGATGGAGGACTCTGTGGTGAACCTTTCCCAGGCATTTTTCTGCTAAGTCTTTGGTTCATTTTCTCAAAAGGCTCTCATAATAAGCAAATATTATCCTTCATTTCCCCTTCCTCGGAAAGGCAATGAAGGCTATGAGCATCCCCTCAAAATGTTGTCTTGACCTTTGTTCTTGACCAGCCCATTTCTGCTCTGATGGAAACTCTTTGAGTTTTTGATAGACATTGTTTTTATTGCTCTGTATCTTCAGGATTGTGTTAGTCCAGGTTGACTATAGAAACAAAGTCATCGACACTCATATATGTATATGAGGGAACTTTATATCAAAGAGTAATTTCATATTAAGAAAACATCCCAGCCCAGTCCAGATCAAGTCCATAAATCTAATATTAGCCCATATGTCCAATACCAGTCTATAAATTCCTCTTCTGACTCACCCAACATGTGCAATGATGCCGAATGCAGGAAGATCACAGGCCAGTGGGTAGAAAGTCTTGTGGTGGTGAAAGCAACTCACCTCAGCACTGGTGTGGGTCTCCACGTGGCTCCTCCAGCTCCCAGGCTCTGGCTCCATCAGTGTAGCTCCATGTGTCTCATCAACAGGAATGTTTTGCAGAGAAAGAGTGTGTCCCACCTCCAAGGAGGAAGATAGGAGCTCCCAGAATCCTCAAGGGAAAGCCATGCGCACATAAAGGTCTCATAGTCTGTGAGCTGATTCACAGGCTAGACTCTACCCCTTCACAAGCTGACAGATTATGTAACTGCCACAGGGATCAAACTGTAAATTCATATTTAATCGCCTGTTGCAATTCATCCCAAAAGTGACTCAAAAAAGATCTTGATGTTAAGATCTTGGTTTATATTGAAAGTTCTGTTCTTGTCTGGAGGTGATCAGGATGCAAGGCTTTTGACACTCATTGGGCAGAAAGTTTGCTCAACTTCAAGCTTTTTTCTGTCAGAATTGTGTAGCTGAACTAATTGAGATGTCTAAAGTGTTTGCTATGTTTCTGTTGTTAATTGTTGATCCTCCTCATTTAGGGCTCAAATAAAATTAATTGCTTCTTTGTAAATGGACATGGATGGTCTGTCTCTGTGGGCTTTATCTTCAACACTCTTTCATCTCTTCTTAGAGGAGTTATCCATTTATTAACCAGTGATTTCTTTGTGGGTATTGTTCCAATAAACTCTTCACAAAGCACCAATGATGTCACCACTTTTCCACCCAAGTTTCATCTTAAATTCAGTTTGCTCTTGCTTTAGTTTTCGTAGACTTCATGCTGCTTTGATAGGGGCCCTTTTCAAATGGGTGCCTTAACCACCTTCATCCTCATATTATTCTGTTCAGACATATTGGCACAAGTTATCACAAGTTTATTTTGTTGTTAAACAAAATACTTGAAATCCATACATAATTTCATAGTATCTATTTTCTATTAACAATTAAAGATTCCTCTGTTTCTTTCTGATGTGAGGAAATGTGGATGACAGCTTGTCAAGGCCGTGATCAGTTGACAAGTCAGTCATTCTGTGTTGTTAGGTGCCTTTGAGCCTGCTCTGATTCACAGGGAATGAAGTACTGCCAAGTCCTAGACAATCCTCACAGTGGTTGCCACCACTGTATCAATTTCTCTCACTTAGGGTCCTCGTCCTTCTCGTGACCTTCTATGTCCTTTCCAGGGACTCTTCTCTCCTGAAAACCAGTCCAATGTACATGAGACAGTCTTGCCACCCTCACTTCTGAGGAACATTCTGCTTGTAATTCTCCAAAGCAAATTTGTTTGTTTTTCGGGCAGTTCATGATACTTTCCACACCCTCACCAACACCATCCTTCAAATGCACCCATTCTTCTTCGATCTTCCTTATTCATTGCCCAGCTTCCCCATGCACATGAAGCAATTGAAAATACCACAGCTTGGATAAGGAACGCTTTAGTCCTCAAAGTACATCTTTGTGCTTTGACACTTCAAATAAGTTTTGTGCAACAGATTATTTGCCCAATGCAATGCCTTCTTTGATTTGATGACTGATGCGTCCATCACTGTTGACTGCAGAACCAAGTAGAGAGAGATCCTTGGAGAGGGCGATCTCTTTCCATTTCTCATGATGTCGTCTATTGGTCCAGATGTGGGGACCTTTTCTCTTAACCTTGACTTGTAACTCGTGCTGCCGGCTGGAGGCTTCAATCTTCACCGAGTCCTCTGGGCTTTCAGCAGGCAGAGTGTGTCATTTGATAAGCTTTCTTCCAATCCTGATGCTATGTTCTTCTTCACATAGTCCAGTTTCTCAGGTTCTTGGCTCAGTTATACAGATTAAATAAGTACGACGCAGGGATGCCACCCTTAGGCACACCTTTTCTGATATCAAAGCGTGTAGAACCACTGCATTCCTTGTTTTTATAGGCCTGTGGGATTGCCTCTTGACCTGTGGACAGACCCTGCGGAGCGCTCTTTGGTGTTCTAGATTCTCCATTCTTCATAATATTGGATCTAGTAGATGTTAAGAACAGTGCAGGGACCCTGAGAATACATTGGTAACACCACAGACAGGAACACAGTCAGAAAACGGGTGGGAACAAGAGAAAATATGAAAATTATCCCATCTAGTAAATATAATTATGGGTTGAATTTTAGAAACAGCTTAAAAGGCTATGATGTAACATGTCACCTAACGTAGCACTTGAGTTCCAGCAATAAAGATGGCATCCTCAGAGGGGTAATGGGGAGACAGAAACCAAGGAACTGTTCCCGAGGTGTAGACAGGTTTTTCTTGTACTACCAGGAACCATGTGGTGCTCCAGGTTAGTAACAAGGAACAGTGGCATTCCCCAAGATACTCAGATCCTAATGACAACAAGGAACGGTCTATTACCACCCCAACTAAAAGAGGCAAGGGAACTGTGGCTAGCTAACCAGAACTAGACCTGCATGGATAAGTCTGTATGGTTGGGACCATAGTCATAAAACCAGGCCTCAGCACTATGGCAGTGTGGGTGCTGAGAGAATAAATACACCTGCAAGGCAAGGGTGAGCCAACTGTCAGAGAGCAAGACAGCCTATCGAGGATGCACAGAGCAAAGACGAGGAAAGAAGAGAGAAAGTGGACAGGAGAATATCAAGTATATCCAGTACATTGGATATTTGATAGTTTCTAAATCAGATCATATCTGCTTTAAAGCACCATCCATCTTGCTGGAGAGAAAGCCAATTTTAGCAAATGCGTGGTTTTCTTTACCTCCTTCACTAAAGCACGTGGCAGTCAACATATTAGCAGAGGGGGTCAAATATCAGTCAACAATCTCTGCCTTTATGTAAATATGTTTCTATTTGATAGATTTCTATGATTTCAGCAGAGGAAAGTTTGTGAGGATGGCAGAGGACCTGGTAGTGTTTCACTCCACTGTCTGGAGAGTTTCAAAAAGTTAGCAGAAAAGTGAAATCCAAAGATAATGGATTTTTTCCAAAAACGTTGTCAAGCTTCCTCCTCTATGGGGTCACTCTGAGCTGCACCAACTTGACGACATGTGAAAACAACAGGCATTTACATAAGTAGAACTAAGAAACTACCTATCCTATTATTGCTCTTCTATATTACTATATTACTCTCCTTCATAGCCCCTTTAAATCTATTTAACATAAAGAAGTAGTAGCCCTACAAACAACAATTCTGATGTGCAAAATGTGTATCTTCTTCTCCCCATTTTGAATACATACCTGAATGACTAAATTGATACATGAATAAATAGCTGCCTAAAATCAGCCTACAGTGTTCCATTGATTGGACATTTCTCACCTAATCAATATCTCAGTATGGTGTCAGTCGTCCCCAGCACAGCTGCCCTAGAGAAGCAGGTTCCTTTCTCCGGGGCTAGGAGGGGAGCAGGGAGTCACTGGTACCACTTACAAGTCCCTGAGTGGTTCAAGCAGTTAGGGGCTCCACTGCTGGCTAGGTTGTTGGTGGTTCAAACTCACAGAGGAACATAAGATGAGCAGCCAAGCAATTAACTATTATTTGCAAAAACTATTATTGCAAATACTATTATTTGCAATAATAATCATAATAATACTATGATTACGGTTATATGTTGGAATCAATGAGATGGTAACTAATAACAATACCCTTATTGGACTTCCTAGTAGCCTCAGTAAATAAGAATCTCTGTTCAATGGGACAAACAGGGGTGGAGACATTTCCCTGTGAGAGTCAGGGAAAGACCTTCACGTACTACAGAACAGTGGCCACAGGCAGCTTACAGGAACATATGCAGAAGTCAGAGAGCCTTAGTTTGGCAGGTATCCTTGCTAATTTTACAAGGTCCTTTAAAGTTTTCTTAGTACCTGCCTTTTAAACTCTGTTTGATGACAAGTAACCTGATGATGCAGTGGGTTTAGTGTCGGGGTCTTAACCACAAGGTTGGTCGTTCAAACACCCCAGCCATACTTGAAAGATAGGCTATCTGCTCTGATAAAGATATACAGTTTCAGAAGCCTTAAAGAGTAGTGTTGCTTTCTCATACGGGGTCACTATGAGTCAGAATCGACCAACAGCAGTCGATTTTAATGATGATCAAGTGTTGCCTCAGGATCCACAGCCATCCCTTTCAAATCATATATGAGTTGATCACTATTAATCTCCAACAAAATATAGCAGCTAAGGGAGTATGAAGACTGTGCTGTTAAAAAGCACAGGTGGTGTTTGGTTCCAGGATGACATCCACATCCAATTGACCAGGAATCTGGGGACAGTTCACTTGAGAAATGTGTATCGCAATATGCTATTGGAGGGGTTTTTGTAAAGGAAAGAATGGCTACTTTGCTCAAAAACTTTGGAGGTTCCAGTCTTCCCCACTCAATGCCATCCAAAAAGACATGAACTAGGGTAACTGAGTAGCATTAGCAGTTAATGTGCCCAGATGCCAACTGAAAGGTTGGAGGTTCCAGTCTACTCGGAGGCACCTTGGAAGAAAGCCTTAGCTACCTACTTCCCAAATATCATTGAAAGCCCGTGGTAGTTACATAAGTTCATGTCAACTTGATCAATAGAATGTAGGGGTAGAGCCTAGCCTGTCGATCACGTCACAAGATAACTCCCTCCAGGAGGATTCTGGGAACTTTTTCTCTTTTTCTCCTGGGCAGAGGACCACACTCTCTCTCTTGGCTTCACCTTCCTGTTGACAAGTCACATGGAGCTATGCTGATGGCAGCCAGAGTCCTGGAGATGCTTCCACTATCACTGGAGCCACAAGACTTTTCACCCACAAGCCTGTGATAGCCCTGCTTTAGGCATCATTGCATGTGTTGTGTGAGCCTGAAGAGGAATTTACAGACGAGTATTAGACATATGGGATAATATCGGACCTATGGACTTGATCTGGACTGGGCTGGGATGTTTTCTTAACACAAAATTACTCTTTAATATAAAGCCCTTTCTTACACATACATGAGTGTCTCTGGATTTGTTTCCCTAATCAACCCGGACTAACACAAAGCCCTATCCAAAACAGAGCATAATTCTGCTCTGACATGTATCTGATCATCAGGAGTTAAAGTCTGTATAGCAGCTGGTCAGGGTAAATGGTATACATGAAAACTGGTAGCCTAGAGGAGGGAGGGACTGCCTGCCAGGAAATGCAGTTACAGATGGCACAGCTGCTGGCAAAGATGCATCACCGATGCATGGAGGCAACAAAGAAAAAAAATTCTCTAACTTAGTCTTCCTCTCACCTGCCCATCTCCTTCTTGATTCCCATTGGCCCAAACTAGCCAGAAGCCAACCAGAAAAGGAGTGGGGGAAATGCAGACCCCACAGATCAGTCTCCTGGGGAGCAGGAGAGACAAGTTCCAACTGGACACGCAGAGGAAAGACCCTTCCTGTTACTTTTATATTTTCTATCTCTGACTCTAGAGATCTCTGACTCCAAGGTCAGAAATGTGATTAGGAGAAAGAAGAAAGTGGTCACTGTCCCTGAGAAGAGTCTACAAAAGTCATGTTTTTCCGACTATTTTCAAGGTAGCATGCGGACATGGCTATAAAACTATGACATAGAGACACTATAGGAAGAAGTGTGAAATTGACCATGAGACTCATAAAAAAGTATTAAAGGTACTTTTCATTATGGCTTATTCCCTTAGCTACTAATGGTGTGGGCCCAGAATATTGGTTTAGTAAAGAATTCACCATAACAAAATAGCAAGTGAGGACTTCTAAGAAGCGAACTTTTCCAAAGTCTATTTTATAGAATTTGTAGGTCGTAGTGTTGCACCATCCCGATTCCCTCTCACCAGTGAAGGTGGTTTTCCCCTAGCTACCAGGAGCGTGAATAGAGCCCTTAGCTGTCAATCCCCTCCACAGACTGCAGTAGCCTGAAGAGAGCTCCCTCCCCAAGATCCTCTACTCCCCTGCCCTTCTTGGAGCAATCCACAAGCAATAACTGATGGACATAAGACAGTAAAGGACCAGCCCTGTCATGAAATTGCAAACTCTTCTGAAGTGTCATGCCATCGTCACAACTCCTCATGGAGTCAGTAAGGAGAAGCTGAGGCTTCTATTGATAATTCACCACCGCCCTACTTCTCCTGCTCCCTAACTCCCCTGCTTCCCCTTCTTAGCCACAGACTGAGCTCAAAAGCATGCCGTAATAAACATCCAGTATGCTAGTATCTATCTCAGAGCCTACTTTTCTAGGACTCCAACCTATATTTCATAGAGTCTGTAACAAGTAAACACTTAAGTTTCTTTCTAATGTTCAACAAGCATCCTATTGCAAAACAATGGGCCAAGAAAATTGTTTTTCCAGTCTGAGTTTCATTAAACCCTATATATTAGCTTCCTTTTTCCAAATTTCTTGTTTCTTGCTTGACATGTACTTGGAAAAATTAATAGGCTGTAACCTTTCAAATAAAAAGCAAAGCACACCAAGTGTTGTCCAGGAGACCAAAGTCAAGG
>NW_022103896.1:20736455-20741850 GCF_000313985.2 Echinops telfairi
AGAAAGAAAGAAAGAAAGAAAGAAAGAAAGAAAGAAAGAAAGAAAGAAAGAAAGAAAGAAAGAAAGGAAGGAAGGAAGGAAGGAAGGAAGGAAGAAAGAAAGAAAAACTTATTTAAAGTGAAAAGTGAATACCTACCTCCATAATCTCTGGACCATGGAAATCCTACTTGTGAGAATCAAAATCTTGTTTCTCTGTACCCACATTACAGCAGTGTGGCAGACATGGCCTCCATGATTTTTTGACTGTCAGCCACAGAAAATATCAAGGCCCGTGTGTTGGGCCAAGTTGACTAGAGAAAAAAAATTTCAGTGACATTCATATATGTGTAAGAAAGAGCTTTATATCAAGAAGTAATTGTATATCAAGAGAACTTCCCAGCCAAGTCCAATGCAAGTCCGTAAGTCAAATACTAGTTCATAAGTCCCTTTTCAGACTCACAAAGCCACATGCAATGGCGCAGAATGCAGGACCATCACAGGCTGGTGGGTGCAAAGTCTTGTGGACCCAATGGTGGTGGATGCATCTCCAGGGCTATGGCTGCTATCGGGATCAGCAAGACGGAAGATGAAGCAGGGGTGGCGGGGAGGGGGCTGGCCTCCAGAGAGCCATTTAGCTTGGTCTCACCTCCAAAGGAGGTCATCAAGCTGCAACCTGATTGACAGGCTAAACTTGATCCATATATTCTTATAGGTGCCATGTTGGCACAAAAAAATCTATCACAGCCTGAAAAGTCAAGAAACTTCTTTAGACATTAATGGGAAAAGTTAGGGGTTTTTTAGAAAATGATGGTTGTGATAAAATTGTTCATATTCTTTGAAAACATTTTTGAAATATATAAATATATTTGTACAAATATATGCATGTGTATATGATTTTATATTCATATCTATTTGCTGTACATTTACATAGCAAGAACCCTGGTGGTATAGTGGTTATGAATTGAGCTGTGATTCACACATGGTCAGCAATTTGAAACAACCCGCAGCATCAAGGGAAAGACTGGGCTCTCTACTTCTGTAAAGAGTTAAGAGTCTAAGAAGCCCACAATGCTGACCCAATGCAGTGAACTTTGTTGTTGTTGTTGGGGTATATTTATATATTCTAGTAAATCTTTGTGATAGGTTTTGTGTTCACTTGGCTGCACCTAAGAAGATATGCATAGAGCACAACCTCTCATGCAGGTTACAGCATTATGAAATTTCCTTGAGGTTTGGTCTATTTGATATCTATAAAGAGACACTGCAGACAAGATTGCCTCTCTTCCTTTCTGCTAGCATGCATTCTGCATCTGGCTTCCTCAGACTTGGGTTAACAACTGTGATGTGGCCTGCTGACCCCTGGCAGTTGTTGACAGTCTGTCGTGTTCCCTGCTTTGGATCCACCCGTCCCTACCTCCACAGGCCTGCCGTCTTCCTTCATTTTTCTGGTTCATCAATCAGCAACTGTGTGGATCAGGAGGGGGCTCCAGCGAGCATCTGACCCATGGACTGAGTTAGACTTGGCTTGCCCCCTTTGTTGCTATGTGGGCTGTTTTCTTAATATAATTGTTCTCAATATAAATTTATTTCTTATACATATATGGGTGTGCTGGTTTTGTTCTGTTCTCTAGAAAACTCAGCCTAACTTACCAAAAAAAAAATCATCATGGATTTGATTCTGACTTACAGTAACCCTGAGAACTCAGTAGCATTGCACCACAGGGCACCAAAGCTGTATCTTTATGGACAAAAACTGACATACCTTTCTCCCACTGAGAACCAGGTGGCTTTGAACCATCAGTCTTTCAGTTGCTACCTAATAACTTCATCTCTGCAAAACCAGGGATCGACACAACCTATATTTATCTATATATCTCTGTTTATATATAGGCACATATATTCACACTTAGACATGGAGGCTTTAAAAAGTTATATTGTCTTTTAATTATATTATCTTATATATTATTTTTAATTCCATTCTCCCATGGTTTTAGGTAGATGATAGATAGATAGGTAGATAGATAGATAGATAGATGATAGATAGATAGATAGATAGATAGATAGATAGATAGATAGATAGATAGATGATAGATAGATAGATAGATAGATAGATAGATAGATAGATAGATAGATAGATAGAGATAGATAGATAGATAGATATGAGGTTAAGGTTATGTTTCAGCATTGTGTATCCACTTGGCTGGGCCATGATTATAAAATGATGTAGTGTGATAGCTATGTAAGGATTTAATTATCCCCAACATGTAGTATGATGTGATTGCCTCTGATCTAATGGAAGCGGATTAAGGTGGCATGTAACACCATTAATCTGGTCACAGCCTTGATGCTGTATAAAGGGAAACTTCTTAGGCCTGTGACTGCCATCAAACATAGATGGATTTTCTGGAAAAGCTCTTTAGCATGTTGTCACTCTGCATCAAGCTCTGGCTTTCATTATGTGACTGCCACTTCTTGTGACCAAACCCCGTAGCTTGCCATATTGCTTGCAGATCTGGGTATTTGTCAGTCTCTACAGCTTGTGAGCCTACTGTTAGTCTTGATGACCTTTTCCATCAGGCACTGTCGCTATGTGAGTCAGGAGAAACCAACAGTTGATGTCGTAGCCATGGATCTGAGGCTTGCCAACCTTTGCAATCACGTGAGTCATTTTCTTGAAATTAATTGTCGTGATTATGCATTAGCCTGCTAACCCCTAAGGTCAGCAGTCAGAAACCACCTGCTGCTCTGCAGGAGAAAGACAGTGTTTGCTACTCCTGTTAAGAGTTACAGCCTCAGAAACTCACAGGAGCACTTTTACGCTGACCTGTAGGGTCACTAGGCCTTAGCATTGACTCAAGGCCAATGAATTTTAAATATATACTTTATATATATAATTATACCAGTACACACTTGTTCGTTTATCTTGTTGTAGTAGCCTGGGTATTCTGTGATTCTGGAAGGGATGCCACTGCTATTTCAAATGCCAACAGGGTCACCCAGGGTGAACAGTTTTTGCCAGGGCTTTCACCCTAGGAGCAGACGACAGAGAAGAAATAGGCTGTCGCTTTGCAGGGATTAGCCACAGAAATCCCATGACTAGCAGGAGGACCTTGACAAATACAGTGACAGAAGATGAGTCCTTCAGGTGGGAAGACAATCGGGAAGGTGCTGCTTCCTCAAGGTCGAGCGGGCCTTAATGACGCGGATGGAGTCAGACCTTCAGAGCCTTCATTTGCTGATGGACCATGACTCAGAATGAGAAATAAAGCAGCTGTAAACATCGATTAATAATTAGAACTTGGAATATGTGAAGTATGAATATTGGAAGTTGTCAAAAATAAAATGAGACACATAACCCTTTATGTCCCGGGCATTAGTAAGGTGAAATGGACTGATATCAGCCCTTTTGAATCACACAATGTACCATGTTGGAAGGACAAATTAATGAGGAATGGTGCTGCCTTCATTATCAAAAAGGACATTTCAACATCTACCTTGAAGTACAATGCTCTCTGTGATAGGATAATATGGATGCTCTTACAAAGGTGTTTAGTAAATACAACTGCTATTCAAGTTTACACACCAACTACTAAAGCTAGATATGATAAAATTGAATCATTTTATTAATTTTTTCAGTCTGAAATTGACCAATTATGCAGTCAAGATGCATTGATCACTTTTGGCGATTGGCATGTAAAAGTTGGCAGCAAGGAGGAAGGAACAGTAGCCGAGACATAGGACCCTGGCGATAGAATGATCCTGAAGATCACATGGTAGAATTTTGTAAGGCCAATGACTTATTCATTGCAAGCACATTATTTTCAACAACATAAATGGGAACTCTACATCTGGACCTCACCAGAGAGAGAACACAGGTATAAAATTGACTGAATCTGTGGGAACAGATGATATAAAATTCAAATATCAGCAACCTCAACAAGGCCAAGGGCTGAGGGCAGAAAAGAACATGATATATTTTACTTAGGTTCAGGTTGATGTTGACAAAAATTAAAATAAGTCCGTGAAAGCTAAACTAAAACCATACAGTGAGTATTCCTCAGATGATTTTATAGAGCATCTCAAGAACAGATGTGAACATGGGACACTAATGACAGAAGAGTTGATAAACACTGGGAGCATCAAGAACATCTTACATGAAGAAAGCAAAAGGTCATTAAAGAGGCAGGAAAGAAAGAAAAGATCAAAGTAGATGGCTGAAGAAACTCTGAAACTTTCTCTTGAATGTAGAGTAATAAACAACTGAAAGAAAAGATGAAGTTAAAGAGTTGAACAAACAATTTCAAAGAGTAGTTTGAGAAGATAAAATAGAGTACCATAATGAAATATTCAAAGACCTAGATTTAGAAATATAAAAAGGAAGTACATGCTCAGCATATCTCAGACTGAAAACAAAACACAAGTGTCAAATTGAAACACTGAAGAATTCCATGGGCAAAATATTGAACAATGCCAAAAAGCATGAAAGAGGATGGAAGAATGTGCAATCATTGTAACAAAAAGAATTGGTCAAAATTTAACCATTTCAAGGGGTATAGTCAGGAACCAGTGGTAGTGAAGGAAGAAGTTCAACCTGAACTGGGACATTATGGAAAAAAGATAAGACAGCAGGAAATGATGGGATATAAGCTGAAATGTTTCAACAAGCTGATAAAGCACTGGAAACGCTCACTTGTCTATGCCAAGAAATTTGGGAAACAGTTAGTTACATGGGCAATCGCCCAGAAGAGATCCGTATTTGTGCCCATTTTAAAGAAAGACCCAATAGAATATGTAATTATCAAACAATATCATTAATATCACATGTAAGTAAAATTTGGCTGCAGATAAGTCAACACAGTTATAGCAGTACATCAACAAGGAATTGCCAGAAAATCAAGCTGGATTCAGGATAAAACTTGGTACTGGGAAATATCATAGCTAATATCAGATGGATTTTTGTGGAAGGCAGGGAATACCAGGAACATGTTTATTTGGGTTTTATTGACTTTGCAAATGCATCTGACTTTTTGGATCATAGTAAGCTATGAATAGCACTGAGAAGAATGAGAACCCATGTATTCATAGCGAACCTATTCATAGACCAAGAGAAAGTTGTCTGAACACAAGGAAATCCTGCCCAGTTTAAAATCAGGCATAAGTGGAGAAAATATTGAAATTGTGAAGCATTCTATTTCACTTGGATCCACAATCAGTATTCATGGAAGCTGTAGCCAAGAAATAAAGCGAGGTATTTGATTGAGTAAATACGTTTCAAAAGACGTCTGTAAAGTATTATTGTCATCTCGATTATGCTAGATTGAACTCAATACTTGGCCAGTTGACCTCCCTGTAGACACAACCTGAATTTGTTTTGGGTGCGAGTATCTCTTAGTTGTTTTATGACATACATTTCTTT
>NW_022103896.1:20743635-20745377 GCF_000313985.2 Echinops telfairi
CAGGTGCATTACTGACAAAACTTGTCTGTAGTCATTCACTGATCACAGAGAAATACTTAAACATATTTTACCTTTGAATCATTTCATGGCATGGATTAACTACAGGCTCAGTGCTAGTAGCCATATTTGTAACTTCCATGTACCATGTATCTTAGTGATTTGGCTTCTCGATTAACCCCAGGTGATATTAGAACCCAATCCTTCGTTATTTAGGCTATGGGAATATGGCTCAAGAATAATCATTTGTAAACTCATCTCTGACCTTAAGATATGAGGGGGGTTAAAAAAGTTTGTGGAAAATGTCATTACATTTTAATTTTTCCCATGAACTTTTGCAAGCCCGCTTCAATTCTCATTCAACATGTCAGATAGTTCTCAATGACTCTCTAGTTGAGTTTGAACTCTTCATGAGTTCAAAGGACCCTGAGCTTATGAGTCAGAAGCAACTCAATGTCAAATGAATTTGGTTTGGGTTCATTTGAGCTTAAATTTCTATCCAGTATTCCAATCAGCATTCTGACAGTTACCTGGCCGGAATGCATTATTCACATACACAAAATGCAAAGATCTAGGTAGAAGGCCAAGGCCATAATATTTAGTCTAGTCACTACCTTGGTTACAAACTCTGCCCAATCTTCCCTAGCTGAAGGTGTTGGTGTGGTTTCCTTGGGAAAGCCTCTCCTTTAATTAGAATCATGTTAAACAGATCATGTATATAGCTGATGAGTATTTGTTTTTAAAGAAATATTCTGTACACTAAGAGCATCTATTTTTATTAGAAAGCGCTTTCAAGGCCCTCCTCCTACAGTGTAAATGACTTGTTCAACCATGTGGGTCATGAGATTTGCATGTGAATAAGTTTCTTCCCCTTGCATTTTTCTTTTGCTTCCCTCACTTAGCATATTAAATTCCATAGTAAATTCTACAATGCCCAATTTGGGCCAAGTGAAGATAGTTTATACTTGTGGACAGGATTTAAAAGTGCCAGCATTTAAAAGCTTAAGTTCTTATCGAGGCAAGTGATTATAGTCATTTGTGTAATTCTTGTTGACAGTTTTCTTTAACTTTGGTCTCCGAGTCATAAAAATTAATGTCTATAATTTGCTTTATGGTTCCACAGAGAGGGACGGGAGGGGGGGCGGGGGAGGGAGAGGAAAAATACCTGCTCCGTTGGAGAGTGAAGCCAGAATTGATCATGTGAGTGAAAAATTCATGCTAGTCAGAGGCAAAGAAGAGGAAATGGAGGGAAAAAGTCATTAAACAAATATACCACAGGAGATATATAAACTCTTCAGAAGACAAGCCTGCTAATAAAAAGATAGAGTACTACATTAATAAGACTCTAAACTTAGCTGAAGATTGTAGTCATTTTTCACCTCCTGCTTACCAAGTCAAATTAGAAAAATAAACTTACACAATAAGAATAATGGAGATGCTGCAAAATAAGTATGGACAAAATGCAGGTGGGGATTGCTTAGAGTAAATGTGAACATAAACATTTGGTCTAGATGATATGCCTTCCAACATAATAAGCAAATTAGCAAACACCTATTCAATTGCTTATAATTGTCTTTAAACAAAGCACTCAAGACACAATGTAAGATTAGAGTGAAACAGATGTGGTGTCATTTCACAGGTAAGAATGGCTGAGCCAGCTATTGTAATTCAGAAACCCTAGCTTAGCAATACACTGATACAAATATAATAAGATGAAAAATCCTTAAACAGAACACAATGAGATC
>NW_022103896.1:20746259-20747713 GCF_000313985.2 Echinops telfairi
TAGCCATAAAAGTTACTCACCGCCCCCTCGCCCCTCCCACCGAAACACCCACCCCTGTGGTCAGCAAAGGCGTGGGCTTGCAAAGTTGAAAAGAAGGGTTCTAAAGAGACGGTTTTCAAAATAATAATAGCAAGCCTCCTTCTCCCCCAAATCAGGTGAAAATTAGTCTAAGCCTTGTTGATCCTTCCTTACCTGATAGGTAGAAACTGAGGAGGAACACAGTTTTTCTGTTAATAACCCAGGGTGACAAGACTTGGTCGCATGTACTTTGGGCATGTTGTCAGGAGAGGCCAGTCTCTGGAGAAGCAGTTCATGCTTGGTCAAGTAACAGGCAGCAAAACAGAGGAAGGCCATCTGCAAGATGGATGGACGCAGTGGATGTCACATGGGTTCAAACCTAAGAACAAACGTGAGGATGGCACAAGCCTTGGCAGTGCTTTGTTCTGTTGTCCATAGGGTAACCAAGAACCAACTTGATGGCATCTAACGACCACAACAACACATCCCAGGGTGTAAATGGGGACCTTTTTCTCACTGGGACACAAAAGCAATAAACAAGGAGCAGATTTGGGAAGATGCTAAAAACATAGTCATCTAACAGAATACAAAAGAATGCAAGGCAAGGGACATGGACAAGTAAAATGGCAAAGAGGCAGAGAGGAAAGCTTCAACAGGCACTTAAAAGATGGATAGATGTTCCTGCTGACACCACACTGTCCTGATTACTGTAGCAATATAAAAAAACCAAGAAGCAAACCCAATACCATCCAATCAATTCCAACTCATAGTGTCCCCATAAAATGTTTCTGAGGCTTTGTAAATCTTTATAGGAGCAGGTGGTAGATTTGACTGCCAATCCATGGTTAGCAAGCAACCTATATACTGCATAATCCACTATGCCACCAAGCCTGCTGCCCTATAGCTATATAGAAACTCTACTATCAGGTAGAGTGAGTCTCCTACTTTATTCTTCTTTGTCGAGATTGTTTTTGCTATAAATCAATGTAACAGAATCAACTTACCAAAATAGAGATCCCAGAAATATGCACACATAAATATGTTCAACTGAGTGTTGAGAAGAATACATTAGCAATTCAATGGAGGCAGCCATTGACACCGCTGGTGCTGGAGGAATTGGACTTCCATAGGCTAAAACAGCAGCAAAAGCAGCAATACCAATGAAGCACCTCAAATGAAACTTTATAAAAATAAACTCAAATGGAATGATTATGGGCTTAAATGTAAAACATAAAATGTATTAGCTTTGAGAATAAAATTAAGTCTTTTAGGGCTGAGAAATCGAAGAATTCTTTAAGTTTTTGTTTGTTTGTTTTTTTCCCCAAACATGATCCATAAAGAGAAAAAAGAAAGACTAATTGGACCTTATCAAAATAAAATGTTTATTATATGAAAACAAATATGAAGACGATGAAAGACAAGTTACAGACTGGGAG
>NW_022103896.1:20748294-20758213 GCF_000313985.2 Echinops telfairi
GCTGCCAAATTGTGTCTGACGCATTCATTTCAATCCCCACAACAACATTGAAACGTAGAAAAATTAAGTAAATTGCCACGGTCACATTTCTTGCTAATAAGTGGTTCAAAATCCAGGAATCCACATTTGCTGCTCCTCTGCTGTGCTCGTAGCTCTCACTCCCAGCCGCTCACAACTCTCAAGTATTAAAAGTTTACAAATTTTAAAGTGAAAGCAAACGAATCAATGCCAAGCCAGAAGAGCGAGCCACACATTCTCCACCTCAGTTTTCACCCTTTCCATTGATGGGTTGTTGTTGTTGTTGTTGTTGTTTGGGCGGGGGGTGTTGCTGTATACTGTTCCATCAGTTCTGACTCAGAGTAACCGTTTAGGAAAGAGTAGAATTGCCCCAAGGGATTGTGTGGGCTGCTCTCTTCCTGGGTAGGAACCCTGGCAGTAGTTACTATGGGGCTGTTTTGGAAACTCACAGGGGCAATTCCACCCCTGGCATGGATTTGATGGCAATGAGTTTGGGTTTTGTATCGACTAGATGGCATCGGGGATCCTTAAATGGGCAACTTGTCGGTTTTCTCTCCCATGGAGCCGCAGACAGGTTCTAAGGGCCAACCTTTAGGTTAG
This sequence comes from Echinops telfairi, assembly GCF_000313985.2. NCBI lineage: Eukaryota > Metazoa > Chordata > Mammalia > Afrosoricida > Tenrecidae > Echinops > Echinops telfairi. The sequence goes on from NW_022103896.1 coordinate 20,748,913, forward strand.
CAGCCGAGCACTGAACGGATGCGTCACCACAGCTCTTCTCCATTGTGTGCTGATCCCCAAAGGTGCTCCCCTTACACCAGTGTGGGCTTCTGTGATGCATGCAATCTGTGCTCTGTGCTCGCCGTCAATCATGCACATTCAGTTCATGTTATGAAAGCAGGTGGTGGGGGGGGGCTACACCTTTAGGACCCCAAATATCCAAGGTGGTGAAAACATAGAAAGCTGTGTTCCTGAGTAAATCAGGCTCCAATGTCAATTCTTTGGAGGCCAAGAGGATTCCTTGAACAATGAAGAGATGTTCAGCACCTTAGAACCCGGTTAATCCTTCATGTTGTTAAGAGAGACCTGCACCCGGCATGTTATCCGTCTGTTTAACTAAGAAGGCCTAGCCTGTCATGGATGGAAAAGCAATCTCCTGGTTGGTGAAGTCGCTCCCCAGTTCTAGCATTTTAAAGAGATTAAACAGGCTAGTTCTTTGGAAGCTGAGGTTGGAGACCTGAAAGGGAAAATTTGTCAAGCTCTGTTCTGATGTGAAAGTCCATTCCAACACTTACTTTTAATATGGAAAAGCATAAATGGCTAGAACACATGCCGGCTTGTGTTGGGGCAGGCCACGTGGATGAGACTTGGGATAGCCATGACGCAGCCGGAGCAGAAAAGAACACATTCTCTCCAGCAGAGCTGAACTTCAGGAGTTTTTGTTTGGTTGTTTTCATTTCACATTTTCCTTTCAGCCTTCCCTCATTTCTGTTTTAAAGATGCTCAAGGGAACACAAGGTATACGCTCTAGTGTCAGGACCCAGATTTCAATAGAATTATATACTCCATCCCGTTTATTATGTCATCTGAGTCTTTTCTGACTTTGCTGGTGAAAAACCACATGGATCCTCCTGGCTTCCATGAAGTTGGGTGGCCCATCCTTGACCCTTAGAGAACCTGGTTTTCTAAAGTCACCTGTAAGCAGCTTAGTGCAGGCCTATTGCCCTAGGTAAAGTGCTCTTGTGGAGAAGTCCCTTAGTTTCCACAAACAGAGACCCCAGAGAACACACTGAAATATCTATGTCTCAGGGTAACTCAGTAGCTCTTTTCATTGCTCTTCAGCACCATGGTATGGACTTCCTCGAAGCCACGTGGAGTTTCTCAGTTCTCTTCCTGCCCTTCTACCTTGGCAATGCCTGTAAGATTGGGGAGAAGAGTGTCCTGAGTTATCTCTCCATAATATTTGTGCCTCTCTAGTCAAAATGTTAGACTGACTTGCAATCTGTATATTAAACAATCTATTTCTGTTATTGGCTTTCAGGAGAAAGACGGGGCTCTCTACTCCGGTAAAGAGTGACAGTCTCAGAAACCCCCAGGGGCAGTTCTACCCTGTCCTATTAGGGTCCCTATGAGTCAGCATCAACTCAATGGCATTGTTGGATTTGGGGTATTATTGGCTTACTATGAGTCATATTGTTAACACTAGTGTTTTCTCCTCAGATTTTTCTTACACTGAGAAAGGTGTGTTCAATCTCTGATTATTCCAACTCAAACAAACTCACTGCCAGCCAGATAATTCTGACTCAGAGAGATCCGAGGTAGGGTTTTGGAAGCATTATAAATCCTTATGGAAGTAGATGGCCTCCTCCTTCTCCTGTGGAGTGACTTGTGGGTTTGAACCATTAACCTTGCAATTAGCAGCCCAACACTTTAACCAGACCTTGGAGTGTCTTTATCTCTTTGTCCAGGCATCTTTGGTACTTTCTAGGTTTTGGAAGTTTTTGCTTGTGTTGTGGGATGAATAGAATGAATAGTTGTTGATTCCCCCCTCCCCCTCTGATGCACATTAGGCCTGATCTGGTTTTCCACATTATCGGTATTTTGCTTGCTTGTTTGTTTGTTTTTGTTTGCTTATCTTAGATGTGCTTTGCCATTGGGGGTGACCCTTTTTAATTATTGTTAATTTGGTGTGTGTGGTTTTCAGGATATGCACCTATTGATTGTGGTTTTCAGGATTGATGCACCTATAGGGACAGCAAGTAGAATAAGGATTTCTGGGGGCAAGTAGAACAAGTGGTGGTGCGCGGGGAGTAAAAGTGAGTGGAAGTCAAGAAGTTCAAGAAGGAAGAGAATGTTTGGAAACTGTGTTAACAATTGTACAATACTGCTTGATGTGATTCACCTATGGAATGATACGATATCTGTATTAAGTCCCAATATCACAGGGATAAAAATATTGTTAAAAAAATAGAAATGAATAGTATTGCATCTTCTTTGCAAATTTCAGTCCTTTATTATAAAGTTCCTTATTTATCAAATTTAATTTTGGGTATCAATTCTATTTTATCAAATTCAAGATTTCCATTTTTATTCTTAATAATACTTTAGTTAAAATATTGCCAATCATTTTGTTTTGAACTTCTTAAGTAATTTAATGAATATGCTCCTGTTAACCAATGGAGAGTAGGATTTTACTTTGGGGTCAATCTGAAGGCTTTTTGTCATTGTTTTGCAATAAGAGAGGTAAGTCTATTTATATTTAATCAATATCATCTTTGTGCTTGGTCTCAACATAATTTTATTTAATCTATAAACCTGCTCACTATGTAGTCCTTTCTCTTTTTCCATCCCCTTTTTAAAAAGAGTAAAATGTTTAAGAGCAAAATGATACAATGTCTGAGAGTTGCTTTAAAATGCTTTGCCCATAAAAATGGCTTTAGTGAAGAAAACAGATTAAAAAACAAGTATGACAAACTGTTGATAGCTAATTACTAAGGTCGATGTGTTTTCCATGTTTATGCATCTTTGGAAAAATTTTAAATGGGTTGTTTTTACATCATTCTGAGAAAAAAACCCACTTTCCTCTGTTATGTAAACTTTAGGCATTGTATATTTATTAGTTTCACAATAAGCCTAGTTATAGCTTCATGAACTTAGACCTAAAATAATTAAAGCATAAGAGCTTCATTAAAAAAAATGTTGGTCTTTAAATCAAATAAAGACCTCTCTATTGCCTCCAGCTATGCAGTAAATTATACATACTGTAAATGAGCACAGCTTCTTTTAAACTGACAAGAAACAATTTTGTCTTTGTGAGAGTTTTATAACTATATCCAACAGCCTATAAAAAAGCCCTTCTTGATGTGGTTCCCATGGTGACAGGACATAATATATGTGTCCATTAAATTTGGAAATGTAATGAAGTGTAATAAAAATCTACTTCAGGAAAATACACTTCTCAGCATATTTTTATTAATTAAAATATTGCATTGAGCATTTTTCATGTCTGCATTCCTGACAGCAAATAAAAGCTTTGCCACAGATTAACTGTGACTCTTGAGTTCCATCCAATATTAATTGGTACAAAATAGGGAAGGCATTTTTACAGAGAAAATATTTTGACTGGTGGCCCAGAGTGATTAATGGGTAGGTAAACAGTTATGTTTTCTGCTTCCTGAACTGTGCACATGCTATTTCAAATGATGCCAGCAAATACAGATTGTGACATTTGTGTCCACAGGGGCTAAAACAAACTTGGAAGTGGATGTCTTTCATCTGTGGGGAAGCAGAGAAGTTACTCACTGCTGATGCTTTACCCCAGCCTGGCGAGAGGATATAGACATTGTGCCTGTAGGGAAGCAAGATATCGAAAAGACATTTGAGAAAAATGTACCATACTTTTTCAAGTGTAATGAACCCATATAAATAGCACCCACACATATAGCATGCATAAGAAACTAATGCACAAGGGGCTTTCGTGGTGTCTGCAAAATGTAGAACATACATTATTTGTATGAAACACAATAACTTCAACCTTATTGAAACAACAGAAGTGAAGGCTTTATAACTGCCTTTATTTAGAGATTATGTTTGATTTAAGGAGATGTGCACAGTTACCAAGTTGACATGGGGTATCAAGCTAACTAATTATCAAGAGCGTTTGATAGTTAAAGTTTTGTGCCAACTTGGTTTCATTAGGAATTTTTGCAATTAAAACCAAGTAAACCTCCAATCACATTACATGATTTAACAAAATGTACTCACTTTCAGAATGAGATCTGCTAATCACTTGTAAGCATCCAATCAGTTGTAAAACCATTAAGTTGGGAACAAATATCCTTATTCAGATCACAACCAATATGCAATCAATTGAAATGAAGTTTCCTCAGACGATGGCCTGCTTCCAATATAAGTGGATGCTGTGGGGGTATGGGGGAAACTTGTTTGTTTTTTGCTCGGTCTGGAACCATCATCTGGCATCACTTCTGACCTCTGTTTCTTTGGACTTAACCCAGCAACCCGCCGTATTGCCTGCCTATCCTGGGAGTCATCATCAGCCTGCCGTCTTATCTACCAACCTTGAGTTCAATTGAGTTCATTGACAAGCCAGTCATCTTCTTGCCAATCTTCAGTTCATCAAATACTGCAACTATAAAAGTCAGGAGGAGTCTCCAGCCTAACAACTCACCCTTGGACTCAGAACTTACCCACGTCCACAACTGTGTGAGTTATTTTCTTGATAAAAATTTCTCTCTACATATATATGCTTCACTGGTTTTGTTTCTCTTGGGAAGCCAGCCTAAGACAAAGACCAAAAATCCTATGTCACATAAATTGCTAAAAGAAAAAAGTGAAGGTCGGATAAGGGAAACCCAAAGATTAATTAACTGGTTCACTCTCAGATGCTAAAATCCTAAGCATAACCAGAGGAGAGATAAAATCTTCTCAAGATGATTATTCAGTTCCTTCAAATAAAGATGAGGCAACTCTCAGTACCTTTCACTAGAACTCCGCCAAATGTCTGTCCTCCCAAATCAGCACCTAGTGAATTTAATGTGCATGAAATCACATAGAAAATATAACTAGAGAACATGGACAAAGTTTCTGTCCACCTCTAAAATTAAGATCATCATGAATTGCTCTTCATAACATTAACCTGAGAGATGTTTGCCCTTTGGGTTCCTATGCCATGCTTCAAAGCAATAAGTACAAGGAGATTTTTTTTTGTTCTAGTTGTTTGCCCATGAATAACTTGATATATTGAATGACACAGAGCAACTACTGAATTGAAAACTAATGATCTGGACTTGGTTAAAAAGTCTCTCCCAAAAACTTGATTAAAAAAAACAACAACTTGTAGTAGGAGTTCTGTTATATAACCACATCTCAGTACCCTTGTTACATGTTTGGGACTATGCAAATATTTTTGCCTGTTCTGCCACTTCTTTAACTTATATTCAGAATTTTTTAAAAAAATGAGAAGTGATTGTGCATGATTTTTCTACTGGACTTATTGCTAAGAATATATTATAAGTTTTATATTGATACACAATGGTACAGATTTGTCTAAATAATCCATTAATTGATGTTTGGAAGTCCTTAAAAACATAGTTTGTCTCAACTGCCCCCAGAAGACGGGAGAAGTTGGAAAATCTAGCTGTTGTACACATGTTTAGAATCAAATGAAAATCACATAAAAGGAACCCTAACGCTTTCTGAACTTGGAAGCTCCTGAGAGCCAGGGAACACTGGGATCACCAGCCACAACTCCTTACTGGGTCAGACGGGAAAGGGAGGCATGCTTCGTTCACTACCGAGTGGAGTGATCACCCTAGTGGAGTGTTTTTGTACAAAAATAAATCAAAAGGTTATTTGAGATTTAGACCTCCCATCAGGCCTCCAGATTTCCAACATATGTACTCCAACTTCTGTCTGGCCCAGAGTTTCTCTTGCGGGTTGCTCGAGCTCCCAACGCTTCCTATCTATGGAAAGTCTCTTTGAATGGTCTTGCCCATACAACTTCAGTAAACTGTAAATCCCCTTGATGATGGCAAATTCATCTTTCTCTTCCTAACATTCCACTCATCAAATACTTTCCAGATAAATGTGCCTTTATATGTGTGGAGCAGTGAATTACTTACCATTTCCTGTATACATGGTCTTTTGACTCCCACAGAATGATGCAAATGAGGTGCTGTGGCCAATCTGGGGATTAGAAACCCTGATAATAAAGCAAATACAGTGCATAGAGTCCTTGTACAGGTGGAACCATGGAAATGAAGTATGTGGGATCGTGACAAGGAGATTAATAGATTTAACCATCCTGCTGGCTTAAAATGAGCCAGTCCGGGGCGCTGGATGAAGAGGATCACCAACAAAGAAGATCCAGGAGTGAATACATCCTTCAGGCCCAGGATCCTTGTGCTGAGAACCTCCTAGACTCAGAAGAGAAAGTTATAAAACCAGAGAAAGTCCAAGATGACAAGAAGTGGTAACAATTACAATACAGAAAGAGAGATAGAACCAGGAGACAGTGCGGTGTCTTTCCCAACGTGAGGGGCAAGGCAGATAGAGTGGGTGTGCTTATCTATGGATCAAGAAAGCTCAATGACTTCATCTAAGGCTCGCTGGTAGAATGGAGTGCCTCTAGACACATATTGGTAGATTTAAAGAGTGTGGTAACACTTGACCAAAAAGAACAGAGGTCAGGCACAAGGAGGAGCTGAGGAGCTTGGCTTCCAGAGGTCAAAAGCAGCTGTCCTTAGCCAAGCGGAGCTGTCCGTCCAGGGTGACAGGAGCCCTGCATGGCCAAGAGTTGCTGAGAGGGCTGCCTTGCACTGAAGAAGGGCACCTTTGCCTACAGACTTCCGGATCCCGAGTTGTTGCCTGTGGATCATAATCCCTGGACACTGTAATGGTGAGTATGACTTGTTAGCTCTGTGTGGTCAGTGAAACAAATTATCAAGCCCAGGAAAGAGGGTGCCATGGAAGGGACCATTGGTGTTAGAATTCATTAAGAAGAAGAGGAAGAAGAAGAAGAAGAAGAAGAAGTTGGGCAGGGTGTGAAGAAAGGAGGTATATTAGACCTTTTCCTCATGAGAATCAGTGTTGACATGTTGATGATCTTGATACTTTCTCCTTCCCCTTATGAAATTAAAAGAGGTTTAATGACCCAGACTTAGCAGTTTTGCATTATGGGTGGAATGGATCATGAGGATCTGTATGTGAAATATTGTATGCACATGCCCACTGAGTTTGTCAAATACACCAAAAAGCACAACTCATCCTTGGCACTTCAACATCATACTTCCTGGGTGGTAGACAAACAGGAATTCATTGCTTTGCTATCTGTAACTCTGTGATTGAAATATTGGATACTATATATATATAAACTTGTATATACTGTCATTACTCTAACCATTTGTAATCATCCATGTATTTTATCCCTGCATATTTATTTCAGCACCAACAAGAACTTGGCATTAACCTAAAACTGGTCAAGGAGTAGTGAGCAAAATAGACATATTCTTTATATTCATGGAGCTTACATTCTACTATACTGGAGAACAAGACAGTAAACAAGTAAACTAAGGCCCAAGGTATTTTATTGATGAAATAAGGACATATAAGGGGGATGTGGAGTGGAGCTGGATGGTATATGATCACGTGACCAGAAGGTAGGAGAGGCTATGTTAATTGCGTGAACAGATAAGGAGTTTTGAGATGGTAACTGTGCCCAGGATAAACAGAAGTAGGGGGATGAGCCAATGGTATCAAAGATAATAAAAGATCATTGGGGGCCTTACAGGCTGCCATCAGAATTTCAGCCTTCATCACAGTGGAGTGTTGAAAGCAGAGTAATACCACAATTTATAGGAGAGACCACGCTGTCTGAGTTTAGTTTGCAAAGAGGAGAAGCAGAAAATCCTTTATGAGGACTAGGATGTATTTATTCCAGTGGTTCTTAACTGGAATATTTTTTTCTTTAATTAAACTGAAACAGCATTCCATTTAGACTTAAAATCCAGATGTCCTTTGTCAATAAGTGGCAATGTTTGGAATTGTTATCACAAAGAATTATTGTTGGTAGATGTCGTCAACTTGGTGCTGACTCACAGTGACGCTATGCACAACAGAGGGAAACAGCATGCAGTCCTGAGCCATCTCCACAATCATTCTTATGTTGGAGCCCATTGTTGAGTCATGGTATCAATCCATCTCTTTGAGGGCCTTCCCCTCTTTTGCGTTCTCTCTACTTTATCAAACATGATGTCCTTCTCGAGTGCTGGTCTCCCCTAATAACATGTCCAAAGTACGTGAAACCAAGCCCCGCCATCCTTACTTCTAAGGACCATTCTGGCTATACTTATTCAACATTGATTTGTTTGTTCTTTTGTCAATCCATGGTACTTTTAATATTCTTTTCCAGGACCATAGTTCAAATGCTTTGATCTTCTTTATTCAATTTCCAAATCCACATGCATAAGAAACAGTTAAAAATTCCACTAAGGGAGAAGGGTCCTATTGGTATGTAATAAGCAAAGGTCACAGATGCCACTAAACATCCTACTATGCATTGAACAATCCTTCACAAGAAAATCATGTAGCCCAATGGTGCCAAGGTCGAGAAAGCCTGATTTACTCTAAACAAAGCTGCTCTTCTGAGTCTGAACTGCACATCGAAGAAAGGGCCAAAAGAAGGTTACATAAATGCTAAGAGTGTATGTGCACTTGAGCGCACAACATAAGCAGAGAAGAAAACAGATTGAAAGAAAAGTGCAACTAAGAGGGATCCATAGAGTCAGACTAGCGTCTCTTCCAATGTCAAGTCACCTTTTGTATCAACACCTTTTGTACAAAGAACACAGAGATCTTCCTCTAGAAACCCGACGAACCTCTTCAACAAAGAGACTCTCACAGATGAAGAGCACAGGGTTCCTGTTCATTTTTCTTTCATTAAATTTAAATGGCATTGTATTCAAATCACATTCAATCGAGCTTAGAAATCCTTGACAAATAACATTTCTGGGGTTTTTTTGCATATCGTCTTTTCCATATTTTATTTCCAATGATTTCACCTTCAGAAATGTGAGCATTTTTCTAATTAGTGACCGGATCGAATCTGGAAGAACCCTGGTGACAGTGTAGTTAAAGCAGACGCAGCTGCTAACCAGAGGGGTCAGCAACTCAAATTCACCAGCTTCTCCACCTGACCAAGGTGTGGAGTGTCAGCTTCCAAAAAGATTTACAGCCTTCGACGCCACATTGGACATGTTTTGCTCAGAAGCAAATACTAGGCAGTGAATTCGGGTGTGTTTGTTTGATTTTAGTTTGATGACAGAAACTATTCTGTGTGAGAACACCTGGACTCTTCCACTCATACATCTGAGAATCGGGAGGACACCCTGTCCTGGGCATTATTGTCCGGTCAGTTGCGCTAGGTTAAAGTGGGTGGGGCTTTATTGTCCGGTCAGTTGCGCTAGGTTAAAGTGGGTGGGGCATTATTGTCCGGTCAGTTGCGCTAGGTTAAAGTGGGTGGGGC
>NW_022103896.1:20761029-20768266 GCF_000313985.2 Echinops telfairi
CAACCTTTCTCATAGTGATTTGGAGTTATCTCTTAAAAACTTTTTTAAAGGGTTATGTTTTATAACCTGATAACTACCCTTCTAACTGCCTATCTAATTATCAATAAGGAGCACCAAGATGCATAACATCTTCTGGTTGCAAGATTCCTAATAATAGGGAGAAATGGTAGCAATGATCAGAAATTGATTAGGTGGATTATAGTTACTTTAAAAATGGAATGTTAGTAAATCATGAAATTTTAAGTTTTCAGGGAACCATTCAAGATATGTTAAAAACACATTCAAGCAATTGTTCATTGTTGTACCCAGAACCTGAACCAGTGCCTCATGCAATAAATTCTCTATAAATATTTGTCAAATGAAAGAATATAATATTGAAATTAATATGGCATAAAATAATTTTCAATGGTTTAAAATCATGTCATAAGTATAATTTGTACCTTTGCATACTTATATCAGTTTCTACCTTTGCATAGAACCAGACCCAAAAGCAAACAAAATAAACGTACAATGGTCATAGATTTGGGTATTTTTTCTATGTCCTTTATTTCCTGCTTTATTTTTCATATTTCTATTTCAGAAAGAGTTATATATCAATGGCTAAGCTTGTGTCCATTAGAAACATATTCTACCATTCATTTTGGTCAGCGGTTTTCAATCTTCCTAATGCTACGACCATTTAATACAGTTCCTCATGTTGTGGTGACCCCAAACATAAAATATTTTCATTGCTGCTTCATCACTGTAATTTTGCTTCTGTTATGAATTGGGTGAACCCTATAAAAGGGTCATTCAACCCCCAAAGAGGTCGTAACCCACAGGTTGAGGACCGCTGATTTGAGTGGTTTTATTTGTTGGCAGGTACCCCGCTTTTCTACTGATCTCTTCAACGGATGTAGGACCAATATATTTGAACAAATGGGTTGATCACCCTGTGTAGTCTGCCGTGTTGAGGGAGAGGCAACTGATCAGTATCCTTCCTATTAGCCATGATATGACAGTACATTGGAGAAAATAAAGCTAAAGGACGATTTTAGTTTTCCAGCAGAGGCGGGAACCAGCGTGTTCATAGCACTAATGGTACAGGTCACGGTGAGAGGAAAGAGCAGGCGTGCTGTCCCCAACCCAGGAGAGATGTGAAGAAGCAGTCAGACCCACAGGAGGAAGACAATGTGTGCACAGGTTTATGGAAATCAAGAAAAGAGAATGTACACAAAAGGAATCCAAATTGTCCCATGCTGACAAAAAAATCACGTAAGACAATACCTGAGTTGTGGAGTAAGCAGATAGCCTAAATGGCCTGGTGTGTATTCTAGTCACAGTTTCATTCCTATGTAAGAAGAAATGGTAAGTGGCATGTCTACTGCCTCCTGAGACTCTATGCCACTCTACAGTCCCCTACATCTGACTTGCATTGGCTCGTAAGAACACCATTCTTTTACTTCTATTTCCACAAATCTGCAGGCTCCATTCTTTACATTTTCCACTTCCTAAATCTTCCAATTCTCTTCATGGCTAAAGGAAAACATGGAGAATCCATGACTTAAACTGCAGGTCAATTCAAAGGAGATTTAAGAAACAGATCAGATGGTTACTTTCAACCAAGACCAGTAACTTTCCCTGCTTGCTGTCAAATCAGGTATTAAAGATGGATTGCCTTAAATACCAGGTACTTTACATTAATAAACATCAGGTTCAAAGAGAATAGCCTTAGAGCACAAGCACTTTCTCAAATGAGAACTACCCTGGGAGACTTTTTTCTTTGTCTCCAAATTGAGAAATTCTTATTTCAATTAAATCATGTATTATTCGACATTAACATAATTCAGCAGGCCTCATATTCAGCAGCAAAAATAAAATTTATACTTACCAATACAAATCCATGTGACCAATAAGAGTTTAGTCCACTTTTGAGGCAATGTATGGATAAACAACTGAATTGGAAAAAATAACACATAAAACAATAAAACATAAAATAGCATAACAATAGTGCAGACCACAGGACACTGGTTTCATGAGATCATAATAGCTTTTTAAAAAGTTTCATTGGTATATAATTCACAAATCATGCATTTCAATAGGTCAATCATAGAAGGGAAAATCATTCTTAATATCCTATTTAAAAATTCTAGGAAACACTGTATTGTACAATTTTTTAACCAATGTCTTGAACATGTTAATGTTAATTGAATGTCTCCACTCACTAACCTCCTGCCGTCCAGTCAATTCCAACTCATAGAAACCCTGTAGAACAGAATAGAAAGACTCCTAGTTACCAATGACTACGGGCGGGAGCCTCAGCTTTCCTCCATGGAGTGGCTGATGGGTATAAACCACCACCTTGTGGTTTGCAGTCCAATGCTGCATCCACTGCACACATGCATATCTTGAATTTCTCCAAGAGGATGATAAAATGTGCAACCTTTCAAAGTTTAGTTGGCCACTGACTCTCTTCCTGGGGTATTTTGGTAGGTTGTCTTTTGGGAGCATGGGTTGAAAAACCCTAGTAATTCAAGGTTAGACAAGTTTTAGGGCAGCAGTTAATGCAGTGGTTGGGCATTGGGATCATCTGAGGAATTTTTTTTTAATCCCAATTCCCACACCATAATCCAAACCAATTCAGTCAGAACCTTTGGGATCCGGACCCAAGCACCAGTATTTTTTGAAACTCTCTTGGTAGTGGTACAGCTTTTAAGCATTGGGCTATGATCACATCGTCGGCAATTCAAAACCACCAACAGCTCCACAGGAGAAAGACTGTGCTTTCTACTCCTGCCAAAAGTTACAGTCTCCGAAACCCCCAGGGGGGTCTCTATGAGTCAGCACTGACTCCATGGCAGTGAGTGATGGGATTCTACTGGCCAATCAAGTGGAGAGTCTCCCAACAATGCAGTAAGTCCTTTGTCAACATCCTTGATAACTAGTTACCCTAGCTCTTCAATAATGGAGAACTCTATGCCCCCATGACGGAGTGAAACACCCCTCTTAAACACAACATGAAGTACTATATCATTAACATTTTATTTACCTCAGTAATATATTACCAAAAATGCAGGACATGTGTTGCATTTCTATCTTTCATCAAAAAAATGAGTGGGCAATGTATTTTTTTATTAGTTGTTTGAACATAGTGATCCAGATAAAATTTGCACAAGGGGAAAAAAACAAGCTTCAAAATTATTAATAAAGTTCCATCAGCAAATATTGAAAAGCAGATATCTAGACATGGAGTACAGAATATTAACTATATCTTTTCATGTTTTAAGGTAGAATTTTTATTAGTATTTGTATATCTGATGAATACAATCTAGGAATCAGAAAAGCAGGGATGCTTTTTGTATTATGTCAACAGGCCCCATGATTCTAATCAGCCTTCAGACCATAGACTAAGATTTTCTTGGAGATGGAAGCACACCTAAGTGCCTTTGACAATCTTTATCTTGGTAAGGGTTGAATGAATTTGATTTATGATTCTCCCAAGTACTATGTTTTTTCTCTATTAATTGAAATCTGTGTTTACTTGTAAGGTACTGCTTTATTTTTGCATTTGTGTGGCTATATTTCCTGAAGGTTGGGCACAAAAAAACCCTTAGCTCCAGGAAATACATCTGCACAAATGGCCAGCCATATTCTTGGGGGCTATAAAAGAAATACCTTTGATTTCTTTTCTAGGTCCCAAATACTTAAATGCACTAAAAAACAGATATTTCCATATCCTTGATTTTGAGTGAATCAATATGCTATATGCCGGTATGTTAAAATGCTTAATATTTTAATATCTAGCAGCCCATGAATTGCACATAAAATATATATTTACACAAATAAAAATATTTAGGGCTTTGTCCTTAAAATGGAATCAGTTTGTGACAAAATAGTTACAGAATCTATTTGAATTATAAAACAGAGACCAATTTGTGAAATCAACTATCTGACTTTGTAGTTTGGGGCAGGTGCAACTTATAGCAATACGCTGAATAAGAGAACAAAACTTGCCCAATGCCATACAGACAGGTCAGCGGGGCAGGAGGGAGTGAGCAGTGGGGAGGGGAGATGCTGAGTCACCTCAGTATCCTGGCATTTCTAGGCCTAGGGTTTGGTTTGAGGGGATGGGGAACTGAGGATCAGTGATGCTCTGAAATGGGTGAGCCCCCAGGCACTGTTGATCAGCTGTCTGAGAGGCTGGACAATGCATGACTCCCATTGTCACAGAAATACAGAACCTTTCTTTCTCCATGATTGAGTTCATGTCTTCTGTTTGACTGGAAGGGGCTTTGGCATAGCTAAAAGGAGACTCCAGAGCAGAGGGTGTTCTGAACCTCCGGGTGGGACTTGGAGACAATTGCTCATTCAGGCACCTCTGTGCACTAGCCTTGGGTCTGAACTGGACAGCCTTCCCCTCCTCTTCAAAGACAGCTGGCTGACTGGTCATTGCAGAAAGCCCCTTCCAGGCATGCAGGGAGACGCCATTTTCTGTAGTGTCTGTTCATTTTTCATGTCGCAGTAGTGTGGAGCAGTAGAGGAAAAGCCTAGGTTTTAGTTGATAGCAAACCTGTTATAATATCATTGATAGGATTTTAGTTTTAGGAAAAAATTGGTTTGATTTCTAGTTTTATTACTGTTAGGTATGTGAGCTTGGGCAAATTTCTTAACCTTGGAGTTTAGTTTTCTCACGTACAGAATGAGGATCTTAGGCGAGAGGCACTCTGAGTTTCCACTTAGTCCTAGAGTTCTATATTCTACATAGTTGAATTATTTTATCATGCTGTTGCTGGGGAATAAGACTAACAGTTTTCAAGCTACTAATTTGATGTCAAGCTTTCAAGTCCGTAATTGGTAGCTTCAGAAATATTATTTGACCTACAGTATGTCCAAATCAATCTAATAAAATTGGGGGAAAATACCCAATGCTACCCCAACTTCACAAGTGTTATGTTTGCGCCCAGGGTAGTGCTCACTGTGTCGATCTATCTCCTTGAGCATCTTTCTACTTTTCACTGACTCTAAGGAGCCCTCATGGTATAGTGGTTACAAGTTGGGCTACAATCCTCAAGGTCCTCCGTTTGAAACCACCAGGTGCTCCTCTGGAAAAAGACAGAGCTTTCCACTCCCATAAATAAAGTCTCAGAACCCCACAGGGGCAGTTCTACCCCATCCTGTAGGATCACTAGAGGTCAGCATCAACTCAATGGTAGTGAATTTCTTTTGAGAGGGTTATAGTAAAGCATACAGGGGTAACAGTTATGAAAACCAGTCCATCATAACCAAGTGCCTTGAGGGAATGATTTTATGGGATTGAGGATTCGGGACCCAAATCTTGATGGATGCTCAAGTCAACTGGCATAACACATGGTCTACATCCTACCATAGTGAGTAGTGACCAGGGTCTTAAAATTTTGTGAGAGATAAGTGAAGCTACAACTACTAGTCACTACACTTTCAGAGTAAAGAAAAGTAAGGAAAATTAAAACCATGAGGAATCATTTAATCAATAAAAACTAATGGACCATGTGAACCTCAGGTCCTATGACCTTGAGACCAGAAGAACTAGATGGTATCCAACTGCAACAGCTGACCACTCACAAAGGGATCAAAATAGAAAGTACTAGATAGAGTGGAAACAAAATATGAAATATAATATAAAATCACAAAAAAGGTCAGGCTCTCTGGTAGAACCCCTAAGACACTATGATACTTAGGCCCCCTTCAAGCCTGGAATTGAACTCACCTCCATGGTTCATGATATTCAGGTTTAAGGTAAGCAACACCAGGGAGGTACTCCCTCTTTAGAACAATTAACTATGAGATCAAAAGGGCAGTATATCCCCAGGGATAAAGTTCAGAAGGCAGGAAGAGATAGGAAAGGATGGAGGGAGATGGTGACTATACGCAGGAAGTGGGAAGAGTACAATCATGGAGGTTGCAATCAATGTCATGAAAGAAAATGTTGATGAATAGTTGGACAACCAATTTGCTCTTTAATTTTTACTCAACTCACAAATTTAAAACATGAGGTACAGAAGAGCAAAGAACATTAAAAACTTTTCAGGTGGAAGCAACTCACTCAAATCCACACCTGCTGTATAGGTACTTTTCCTTTTTTTTAAATCATTTTATTGGGATCTCTTACAGCTCTTATAACAATCCATACATCAATTGTCTCAAGTACATTTGTTGTCTCAAGTACATATATTGCTATTATCATTTTCAAAACATTTTCTTTCTACTTGAGCCCTTGGTATCAGTTCCTCTCCCCGCCCCCCCCCACCCCGCCCCTGCCCCCCACCACTCATGACCCTTTGATAAATTATATATTATTGTTATTATTTTTTTATCTTACACTGTGCACTGTCTGCCTTCATCCATGTTTCTGTTATTCATCCCCCTGTAGTCGGTTCCCCCTTGTCCCTCCTTCTCCTCTCACTTTCCCTCTACCCTCATGGTATTGCTACTCCCATTACTGTTCCCAAGGGGTTTATCTGTCCTGGAATCCATGTGTTGCAAGTTCTTATCTGTACCAATGTACATACTCCAGTCTAGCCAGATTTCTAAGGTATAACTAGGATCATACTAATGGGGGGGGGGCATTAAAACTTAGAGGAATATTGTGTGTTTCGTCAGTGTTATACTGCACCCTGGCTGACTCGTCCCTTCCTTGTGACCCTTCTGTGAGAGGATGTCCAATTGTCTACAGATGGGCTTTGCGTCTCCACTCCAGCCAACCTCATTTGCCTCGATATAATTGTTTGTTTTGGATCTTCTGATTCCTAATACCTGATCCCATTGACACCTGGTGATCACACAGGTTGGTGTGCTTCTTCTATGTTGGCTTTGTTGCTTGGATGCTTGTTTAACTTCAAGCCTTTAAGACCCAAGGTGCTATATCTTCTAAAAGCCGGGCACCATCAGCCTTCTTCACCATATTTGCTCATGCACCTATTTTGTCTTCAGAGATCGTGTCGGGAAGGTGAGCATCACAGAATTCCAGCTTATTAGACAAAGTGTTCTTGCATTGAGGGAAGACTTGAGTAGAGGCTGAATGTTCCTCTGCTTCCTTAATACTTAATATATAAATACAGTGAACCCTCGTTTATCGCGGTTAATCGGTTCTAGACCCTACTGTGATAAATGAAATTCCGTGAAGTAGGATTCCTTATTTGTAAATCAAATATTTTCATAGTTAGAGCATAGAGGACATGAAAAAACACCCTTTAGTCACCATTACACTCGTAGTACCCAA
>NW_022103896.1:20769499-20776579 GCF_000313985.2 Echinops telfairi
ATACGTAGCTCCGATATGTAGCGATGCAGACAGAAGCATGTACAGTATGAGCCAATCAGTGGCAGTAATGACAGAGCATGCGCTGTTATGCAAAAACCGCGATAGAGTGAAGCCGCGGAAGTCGAAGCGCAAAGTGGCGAGGGTTCACTGTATATGTAAATAGACCTATATCCCTACGGGACACAGTTCCCACACTGTGTTTCCAGTGCTGTCCCCTGTAGTGCTGTGGATCAGTGAGCGGATGCTGTGTCTCAAGGTGGGGACAGCTCTATGGTCTTCTCTGTGCTGCTGTGAGTAGAAATATATCCCTCAAACCTTGGTGGGTCAGGATGTGATCCACTCTCTTTCTCTCTTTCTTTCACTCTTAACAGGTGTTTTTCTTTACTTTCCATATAAATTTTGCTTTCTAGTTGATATATATACATATAATCAGGTGGCATACACTCAATGTCATACCTTGGCTTTAATTCACTTGTTTTACTTTTCTTCAGCTTCAACTTGAATGGAATTTTGATCATTGTATATGATTTCCTGGCGTTGAATTAACTAATGATAATGAACGTCTTGATAATCTCTTTCTGCAAATATAATTGATTTAACTCTTGTATATTCTGTCCTACAAGGTCCACATGTGTTGTTGAAGAATGATATTTGCAAGGAATAAGTAGTTGTTCTTGCAAAATTCCATCATGTGATTGCTAGTATCATTTCTATCGCCAAGGATTTATTTTGCAACTACTAATCCTTTTCCTTTTTTAGTTTTTTTATGTTTCCAACTCTCCCATTCCAATCATCAGTTATCAATGCATCTTGATTACATGTTTTATAAATTTCAGACTGAAGAATTTGGTAAAAATCTTCAATTTCTTCATCTTTGGCATTAGTGGTTGGTATGTAATCTGAATAATAGTAATCTTCCAGATATGGAAATTATCCTATCACTGACAAAGTTGCACTTCATAATAAATCTCAAAATGTTCTTTTGACAATGAATGTGATGTCATTACTCTTCAGTTTGTCATCCCTGGCGTAATAGAGCATATGTTTGTCTGATTCAAAATGGTCAATATTAGTCCTTTTCAGATCATTTATTGCCTAAGATAATGATCTTCATGTACTGCATTTAATTTGTGATGACTTCCAGGTTTCCCAGTTTCACACTTTGCATATTCCACATTCTGATTATTAATGGATGTTTGCAGCTGTTTCTTTTCCTTTTGAGTTATGCTCTATCGGCAAATAAAGGTCCCTAAGGCTTTCCTTCATCCATGTCATTAAGACTGACTTCATTTTGATAAGGGAACTCTTCCCCAATCATACTTCAAATGCCATCCAACCTGACAGTCTCATCTCTCAGCACTATGTCAGACAATAATTCTGCTACTACTCAGAAATTTTTTTCTAGTACATTTTTTGAGAAGTAGAATACCAGGTCCTTCTATCTATTTTGTTTGTTTGATTGTTTGGTTTGGAAACTCCTCTTTGAAACTTCTCCACATGGATGACTCTACCAGCATTTGAAACACCAATGCCATTGCTTCTAGATTGGCAGCAGCTTGCAACCCACCACAGTAGGATAAATTGACAAACTAGTGGTGATATCTGATCTTAGAGTCTCAAATCTTTATTTCCCTCATAATCTAATTTTCTCTACTATTTGCATTGCTAATAACTTTTGATTAAGGAATTAGAAATTAAAATGATAATGCAGTATAATTAAATATGCAGACTTTGAGATTTTTAGCTTGAAATGTAGTGTATTCAAAGAGGCATATCTTAGTACTAAATAATATGTGAAATTATATATTGCATTAGTAATGACCTGGGATCATCAAGGAGCTAAGTATTTCAAGATTACCCTATGTCCAATGACTGGTGATCCATAAATATATCAAATGAATCTAAGCAGATCTTTTAAAAAATCCAATTTATTGATTTAAATATGTTTTAATAGCCCAATAAAACATCATTGAAAGATAAATATTGCAAATTACATTGCTTGATTTCTATGTAGCAATTCATTGAATTTTATCTCACTAGGAAAAAATATGATTACAACATTTACAATATTTGTCTTAACAAATTTGTGTCTAATTTCAGTGTTACTCCATAAACCTGATGGCTTCTATAATCACATAATACATATATCTTTCATTTCCAACTAAGTTTGTAAGGTGTTTTGAAACTTTGAAATATAAAAAGGAGTTAAAAGTACCTCACTGACAACTGGTTTTCAGAGAAAGTATAGTATTTACACTAAAGGAAGAGAAATATAGCAAGGGAAGCTTTGCGGATAATGGGGATTTATGGTTGTATTTAATTCTGTGATGTACAGTGCTCTTATACAAGAGAGATTAGACCTTCTCTAGTGTTTCTAAGGGCTAGATATCACATACAGAAAAATTTCATAACACAGAGGAAATATTTCTAGCAGTCAAAACTCCCCAATCCCCAAAAGGAAGTGAGTCATTAGTTAAGACAACCAACCCCAGGCTTGATTACCAACCTCTTGTTTAATAACCAATCAACCACAAGCTTGATAACCAATTAACCCCAGGCTTGATAATCAACCAGCCCCAGGCTTAATAACAAACTGCACATGTGATAACCAGTCAACTCCAGGCTTGATAACCAATCATCTCTAGGCTTGATGACCAACCATCCCCAGACTTGATAACCAACAAACCCCAGGCTTGAAACTCACGAGACGGAATAGTGAAGAAGGGGTTTTTGACATTAGCAGTAAAGTTACTGAATGTCTTTCAAAGTCAATTTCTACCCTGAGATCCTAGAATTTTCTAAAATTAATTACAGCTAGTTGGAAATTTATATATATTACCAAACCTCCCTCAACTTCTCTCTTGTTAAGAACACATGCAATGTAAATACACACTCAAGACAGAAGTAAATCTTTATCTATACTATCCTGCAATAATGGGGATCTATGCATATATGCATGTATACAGAGGTTGAACTGTATGTGTGTAAATGAAAGACTTTGAGTATACCTTATATATATATATAGATCAAATATATGTATATTTGATAGAGAATATTATATACAAGGCTTTACTTTGCTGCAAATATATCCATGAATGTGGTAGACCATAAAGGAGTAAAATCGTGAAAATTTCTTAGACATAACCAAATACATTGAAGTAATAAGTTACTCTGTGTGGTAGCTCATGGCCATGGTCCTGGGGCATACCCAGATCAATTAGCAAAACAAAGTCAACAAAGACAGGTTCTATAGAGAAAAGAAGAGTGAAGAAATCAGACACAAGAAACTGAGTCCGATGGACTAGTGGACCACATGAACATCAGTCTCTAAGACCCTGGAACCAGAAGAACTAGACGGTGCCTGCCTACTCCTGCAAAGTGCTCTGAGAAGGTGCATATTAGAAGACTATGGCTAGAATGGGAAAAAATGTGGGACAAAATTCAAAATCATTAAAAAAAATTTAAGCTTGCTGGTTGGATAGAGACTGATGGAACCCCAATATTACGTTTCTTTGCACCCTTCGGGTCTGGAAAGAACCCGTTTCCATGGCTCAGTTTTCAGCCATAATAGACCGGCGTATAAGGGAAGAACATTTGGGAGAGACACATGCCTTAGAATAATCAGCCATCCACGATCAAAAAGGCAGCACAACGCAGTGACCAGTTCAGAAAGATTAGAACGAAGGAGGAATAGGAACGGGAGGCCAGGGAGGAAGTGAAATGAAGTGAGTTACTTTGTGAGACTTCGCGGCATGAGGAAAACGTGTGAGACGTGTTACTGGAAAACTGATCTGCTCTGTAAACCTTCACCCAATTCACAACCAACATCCCTTAAAGAAGGAAGAAGAACACTGTGATGGCAGCTAGGGCCCACCCGGATAATCCAGGATTACCACCTCATTTCCATTTCCTTAGTTTAATCACATTCGCACAGGCCTTTTATCAAAACACAGTAAGAATTTCAAGGATGAAGACCTGCTGCCTTTGGGGCCACCCTTCAGTCCATCATGCCAGCTCTTCATAGTAAAAGTCCCAACAACAACCACATGATAAGAATTTAGGAGGTAAAATCTAATTTATTCTTCTGCGACCTGTTGGATATCATACACCAGAACTCAAGACTAATACAAAATATTTGCTGTGTATCAACCTACTACCTGCATTAATTTAAAATCACACAGACTTCAAAAAAAATAAAGTAAATGACTACAATTTAGAGACATTACAGAAAACCTTAGGAACGGATTTAGATGTACAATATTCAAAACTAACTAAAGCTTCTGGAAATCTCTGCCTGGAATAAATTGGCTTTAAAAGAAAAGTTTCTAGTTTTTAACAGCATCACCCAATGGGTGATTCCGTTCATTGTTATAACATGGGTTCTCAAATTTACTTGATCTACTGCCCCTTTTCAGAAAAACAAAACAAAAAAAAACCCACTCAGTGCCTATAATCCAGGAAAGTGTAGGTATCTGCTTTGGCTGTCCCCCTGGATCCCCCCACGCCAGGGGCAGTATCACCCACTTTAGGAAACACGGTTCTACCATGTCTCTCTGTCGGAGGAATAAGCTAGCATGCTTCGAGGACAAGCCTGCTTATCCTGCCTCTGGATACAGAAGTAAGAAAAGAGCTAAAACAGCTGCCCCTGGCAGGAGGATGGTGATGCCAACTCTTCTGTAACCACCTGCTTAGTTGCCTGCATTTCTTCCTCTGACCCATACTTGGGGCTCTCTGCTCCCCTCCTCCAGACTCCACTCTGTTCTTTGGGCCTGCCTATCCTTTAAGGAGTCCTGCTGGGGCTTTGGGGTAAGCATTAGACTGCTAACTGCAAGGTCAGCAGTTTAAATCCACCAGCCTCTCCTGGGGAGACAGATGAGACTGTCTGCAGGAGAGTCAATTTTGTCCTGAGCTTGTGAATAGTTGAGTCATTTCCATGTCTATGAGGCTTCCAGACATTTAAACACACACACACACACACACAGACGCACACGCGCACACACACAGACGCACACGCACACACACACACAGGCGTACACACGCACGCACATGTTCAAAATAGAGTGCAAAGAGTGTGATATTCTTTAAATGTTTACTTGGAACAAACTGATGCTTTAAAAATGCAAACTGTACAACATAATATAATTGTGTTTGTCCCAGGAAAATTATGGAATTCATTTCTAAAATCAATTCAAAATGCATTACAAGAAATGTAATAAGAATGGGATTCAAGTATAAAACAACGGTAGAAATAATTCTATAGTTGGATTGCTGTGCTTGTAGGTGTCCTCACAATAAAATAAAAATTCTAAATCTGAAGTTCTAAGTAAGTATAAGGCTAAAGTCAAATGGCCCTTCTAGTCCTGTTCTAATGGTTCTAGATCAGTGGTTCTCAACCTTCCTAATGCCGCAACCCTTTAATACAGTTCCTCATAGTGTGGTGACCCCCCAACCATAAAATTATTTTAGCTGCTACTTCATAACTGCAATTTTGCTACTCTTATGAATCGGGCAACCCCTGTGAAAGGGTTGTTCAAACCCCAAAGGGGTTGCGACCCACAGGTTGAGAACTGCTGCCCTAGATCTTCACTCTCCTTTTCTTAAAAGTGAAATTCTGGTCCCCATCTAGTCTTGTGACCAGTTACCTACATGTATAAACTACTAGCCTTCCCAGTTTTGCATTCCTAGGTCCTCCTTGATGGCCATGGTATCATAGACCAACTTGTATAACCATGTACTAATATTTGTTTACATGCCATCTAAATGCCGGTCTGGCTATACCTTCTCCCACCTTGGAAAACTTGTTGTACTGCATGGACCTCCTCCATCACTTCTCTGTCCTCCTCACCCTACTAACCTTTCCCATGACTCTCACCCTCTGATTCTCATCTACGTCAAAATCCCATTTGTGGGTGTGCAGTATAGAAATTATTTCATATGCTCTTCTACAGTCATCCCATATTGTCTTCATGTCTAAGAGTGATAATAGATGCAATATAACTACCACCCACTTCTAGAAGGATGGTTTACTCTGGATTCCCTTACTTGCTTCCTCCTCTGATATGGGACATTTATAGCTATACTCCTTTCAGGTCTTTGCTGAACGTACATTCGGATGAAGTCTTATACTAAAAGGCAAAATGGTTCTGCTACCTTGACTATAGTATTTCCTATTACTGAGAAGACTCCAGAAACACACTTGCAGAACTGGTATGTATTAGGGAAGAATGAATATTCTGAAAGGACCACCGTAGTTGGGCCATCCTGACTAATTTTGTAAAAGGTTAAGCAGGATAGGTGCCTAGGATTACTCTGTTCCAGTATAAAATACACTTTCCACTTTCGTCGATCACTATTAAGTCTCAGAATTTTAGAAACAATACTTAGAGTTCATTTTAGTGGGGGATACTTAACCTTAGGAAATGCACAGGAGCATTATGCCTTTTCAAGAGATGAGATGAAAATGAAATGTAGGAGATTTTAGGCCATATTGATAATACATTTGTAACTGGGCCCCATGAAGAGACCAACCAAGATCTTAATTTCCTCCCAATACTGGTCTCAACAGTGTTTCTGGGTACAGGTACCGGTCTCCAGATTTAAATTTAAATACCACCCAGATATCTTTCGTGATCTTCCGACTTATCAGCTAGATGCCTCTTTTGTACCCCAGGGAGATAGCCACCAGACATCTACCAGTGAAAATGCCCCAAACTGAGATGATATTCTCACCCCATTGGGATGTTTCTCCTGTGATCTTTCTGATCACACTACAGATTATTTCCACTTTTCCAGTTGTTTGGGAAGAATGCCACGGATTCTTCTCATTCCATAGAATTCACTCATTACCAAATCCTGTTAGTTTTTTTCTTCTAAATATACCAAATGTGACCACCATGTGCCATCTCTACCACCATAACCTTGGTTTGTGCCACATCATCTCTTGCCTGGACTCACACAGTCTCCTTCCTAGGCATGTCCTGATTCCACTCTTGTGTCTACCTCTAGTCTACACAGAGGACCAAGAGACCCTGTGCAAAGGTAAGCTATTCCTCTGCTCCAGCTCCTCCAGTAGTTGGCTTT
>NW_022103896.1:20776835-20790218 GCF_000313985.2 Echinops telfairi
TCTACCTCTAGTCTACACAGAGGACCAAGAGACCCTGTGCAAAGGTAAGCTATTCCTCTGCTCCAGCTCCTCCAGTAGTTGGCTTTTTGGAGCGACCTCTCCTGTTCATTCTGTATAATGTAATGTGCTTCGCCCATATCACTTCTCACCCCACTTTACTGTTCCTAGTAAGACACAAAGCTCCAAACCCGTTGTGATCAAGTCAAGCCTGAATCACGACGACTCCATGTGGGACACCTCCATGTGTCCATGCAGGACACCTCCATGTGTCCATGCGGGACACCTCATGTGTCCATGCAGGACGCCTCCATGTGTCCATGCAGGATGCCTCCATGTGTCCATGTATGACGCCTCCATGTGTCCATGCGGGACGCCTCCATGTGTCCATGCAGGACACCTCATATATCCATGCGGGACACCTCATGTGTCCATACGGGACACCTCCATGTGTTCATGCAGGATGCCTCCATGTGTCCACGTAGGACATCTCATATGTCCATGCAGGACACCTCCATGTATCCATGCGGGACACCTCATGTGTCCATGCAGGACACCTCTATAGGAATTTTTAGGGCTGTCATCTGTACAGAATCAGATTCCCTGGGCCTTTCTGCCCTGGTGCTGCTTTGGGGTTTCGATCCACAAACCTTGTATTAATAGTTGAGCATAAACTGTTGGTGCTCCTCAGAGATCTTATTTTTCCTGATAGAAGTTGATGTATTTCTTTGCTCTTGCCTGTCTTCCTTCTCTGAGGAAATGTCAACATGAGGCCAAGACTTTGTATCCTCGGCAACAGGAGCGGTACCTGGCGCTCATAGGCATTCACGATATGCGTGTTGGTTGAATACATGAATGACAAATGTCCTCTTTAGTGCCCGCTTAGTCTTCCTCACAATGGAAGCCTGTGTGTTCGCCCACCGTGGCCCATCATCTGGAACACATCAGACCCTGGTCAAAGCACTCACAATGTTCCAAGGATGTGAAATCTGGACTTAATCATCCTTTTCAAATTGGCACTGCCCCATGGGTACTTTATCACCCCTTATACCAAGACTGCTCGAAAATCCAGATTGAGCGATTACAATGTTCTCCTAAGGAGCCATTTGCTGTTCATAAAACTCTAAAAAATAGCATCTCTGGAACAAAGAAGCTGATGCAGTATGGAGATACATTATCCTGAACAGCTTAAGATGGCTTCCAGGAATAGGATGTACCATGTAATAGCATAATAACCTGTCCGTTTCTCATTAAAAGGAGACCGAGAGTGAAACTGCCACCTCACATTTATTTTTAAAGCTCTCTCATGAAGTCGTTCCCATGGACTCTAAGTGCTGCCTTGAAGGAGAAATACAAGACGCTAAAATGAAATTTCTAAATACCTGTGCAAATAATCCAAATGCCCTGTGCCTTTTAAATGTGGAATTGGAAATTGAAGTAGAGAAAAGAAGATGGGAGAAACTACTGTAGGGAATAAAGCAAGTAGATGTTAGACACATTTTAGCAAACTAAAAGATTAAACAAATGTCTTCGTTGTTAGGCATGATCTACATAAAGCATTTGGTTCAGACGAGGCACTTCATATTTCATAGTGATTACTTTTTAAATCATAATGGTTAAGATTATAGACTTTGATGCCAAATATACATGGGTTAACCCTTGGCTATTCCTTACTAGCTGTGGGAATGGACCAACCGCCTAAATCCTCTGATCTTCCGATTCCTTATCTAAAAAATAGAGATAATAATATTCTTCATAGAGCTGTTTAAAACGGTTAAATAAAATTTAAAAATGTATGCCTTGCTTGGTGTATCATAAAAGTAATAACAATAATGGCAATAATTGGCATAGCTGGCATTGCAGGAAAATGATGAGAAGAAGGAGAAGGGGTGTCTGAGGTGCTTACTCAGCCATTCATTTGAGTTTTCACTCCAGTCTCCTTTGTATATAATTTGAAGAAATGCTAACAAAGTGAAAGGCTTTGGACACGTGTTCCTCCTACATTGTTGTTAGTTGTCGCCAAGGTCCATCTGATTCATGATGATTCATGTACAACAGAATGAAGCACTGCTCCTGCACCACGTTCATGGCTTTGGCTTACTCTAGTCTGTGGTTGCACCCATTGGGTGTTCTGAGTGCCTTCTAACCTAGGGGCCTCATCCTTCAGCAGGACATCATATAGCACTTCATTATGATCCATATGTTTTAATGGACTACATTTTTTAAGTAGATCACTAGGCCTTTATTTTCTGAGAGTCTGGGCACCAATGGTGAGTGGCCCTGCTCCGATTTGAAATACTTCTAACATCATAGCAACACAGAAGTCACCACAGTGTGACAGACCCTCCTGCATTAAAGTGGGGAGTTATTCTCTCTTTTGGCCAACTCAATTCCCACCTGTTGTAAACAAAATCTAACTTTAATAGGGTTTGATAAGACTCTCCCTAGGAACTTACTCCCAAGAATTCCCACCCAACCTCTTTGAATTAAGTTGGATGCATCCTGTGGTCCCGGTGGGATAGTGAGTTATGAGTTGGATTTCTTACCACAAGGTTGGTGTTTCAAACTTACCAGCCACTCTGCAGCAGAAAGATGAGGCTGCCTGCTCCTATAAAGGTTTTGAGCAGTGGAGGCCACAGGGGCAGGTCTACTCTATCCTATAGAGTCATCATGAGTTAAAATTTACTTGGTGGCAGTGAATTTTTATTTTTTTTATTTTTTAAAGCTATCAACATGTCTGTAGTCCTGGCTGGTCCTCCTCTCGTCTCCGTTCCAAGCCCTTCTTCTTCACATCCTGTGCTCGGGTCATGGAAGACCCACCATAGACTTGAAAGAAGAACTCGCAACTCGTGAGGTTTACTCTTGCTATTCCCTTTCTTTCCTCTCGCCCAGAACAACACAGCATTAGAATTATATCATGGAGCCACTGGGCAGGGTCAAACCACCAACCTTTGGGTAACCATTGCTTATTTACTAAGCCCTGATGGTTACACACTGGTCAGCAGTTTAAAACCACCAGATAATCTGTGGGAGACAGTCAAGGCATTCTCCTCCCTTAAAGGATTAGTCTCAGACTCCCACAGGGCAGTCCTACCCTCTCCTGTAGAGTCGCTATGTGTCAGAATTGACTGGATGTCCGGGAGCTTGGTTTTGGTGTTGAACCAAAGCTCCTTAGATTCCCATTTTTCACACCGTGAAACTCTGGGGATGTCCTTGAGCCTCAGCTATTTTATTTTAAAATGTGAATGATATCCACATCAAAGGATTATATTGAGAACTCAATAAGATCATATAAATAATGTGCTATCAATGTCTGTCCATAATCTGGGTTCCATAAGCACTGAGCCTGACACACAGGACTCAGTCATTCATTCAAAAATAGTCATAAAGCATTAGCTATTAGGAGGTACTAGTTAGTAAAAACCTAAACCCGCTGCCATTGAGTCAATTCTAAATCATAGTGATCCTCCATAGGATTTCCAAAACTTTAAATCTATACAAGAATAAACAGCAGCATCATTTTCCTTTGATTGGCTGGGTGAGATGAACTGTTAACCTTAGGGTTAGCACCCCAACACCTACCCCACAGTGTCACCCTGTCTCCAGAGACCCTGTGTTTGGAGCTGACAATTTGACAGGGTTATGAAACCCAGTCCCAGTGCTCAGTAGGCTCAGAAAGTATTGAGTGAAAGGGATTGAGGATACTGTGGTGCAGGACATGAAACAGTTAGACAGACAGACACAACAGCTGTAGTCTCGCCACTGTGTGGTGATCCCTGTGAGTGCAAACACACAGGAAGGGGCAAGTGCATGTGATTCCATCACCTAAGTCTTGGAGAGGCAGTAAGGCTCCCTGCGGGCATGGGACCAAGCTCAGACCGGAAGGCTGAGCAAGAAGGAGCCACACAGTGGCAGTGGTAGAGATAGGAGAGGTGGTAGAGGAGGTGAAATTGGTCATGGGATGGTTCTGGAGGAAGCAGGACCAAGGGATAATCTTAGAACTGAACATGGTCCTTCTGGGCCCTAGAAATACAACAATGAAAAACAACATACAGAGTTCAAAGAGCCAAAACTACTTAGTATGGCTGAAATCAGAGAAAATGATCAGTAAATGTTGACTTAATTAGTTAAATCATTGATTAATTGGTTTAAGAGCAACAACGCTAGACACTGATGACAGAAGTTCAAACCCCAGCTCCCCTACATACTAGCTATGGGATTTCAGTCACATATTTCCAGTTACTTCCCTTCTACAATAGAAATAAAAAATAGTTTCTTCTTTGTAGTTGGCTACAGATTTCATATACTAAATCCACTATTTAGGATAGTATCCTAAATCTGCTACTATACTACTAGGACAGCAGCTGACACACAGCATCTTTCAATAGGTGTTCTTAAGTTGACATATACCTAAGATCTCCCCATCTCATGACCAGATTACAAGTTCTTTGGGGTCAAAGTCACAATCTTAGACATATTTATTTTTTCTCATAGGCTGTTGCATTGCTGGTTTAAAGAAGATAATAGATATTTGCTAACATTTATTTTCATTCAGGCAACACAGCATAGTGCTTAAGATCATGAATTTTGGAGTCAGACAAGCCTGAGCTCATATTTGTTGCTGGTGTTAGCCACATTACTTTATTTCCTTTTTTCTTAGCTCTCTTATCTGTGGCCTATGCTTTGGACTTCTAAATCCAAATTTAGCAGTTTGAAATCACCATATGCCCCATGGAAGAATGATGAGACTTTCTACACTATAAGAGTTAGTCTCAGAAATGGACAGAGGCATTCTACCCTGTCCTGTGAAGTTGCTATGAGTTGAAATTGACTGGATGGCCATGAATCTTTTTCCATCTGTAAAATGGGGACTATTATACTACGGGTCTCACTGGCTTCTTGTGAGCTTCCCCTGGGCTGGTAAGTAAGAGCTAAGCACTCAATTGCTTATCCAAATCTTGGTGATGGGAGCTGATCCAGAGGCAGGAAGAAGGGCCTGATTGTCTGCATTTGAAAAGTTACAGCCTTGAAAACCTTGTGGAGCCTTTCTATTCTGCACACACAGGGGGCACCATGAGTTAGAATCAATTCAACAGCACCTACCAGCAATTGTTATTAATATGCTGTGTGTACATATGGCATTAGAAAGAGAAATCAAGGCTGAGGTGGGAATGGGAGCTGTCTAAAGCAGCAGCTATACTAACGATACAATTCAGACATGAATAATTTCTATATATTTGGATAAAATCACCTGCACATGCCAAAAACTTTATATTCACAACCTCATAATAAGTAGTGAGGCAAATGCAGTAGGTCATACCTAGCTTTCCTTCTGCCTCATACATAATTTTGTCCTATTAATTTTGAGTTGCACAGTATCTAGAATTTAATAATAAAAAAAGTGGTAGAGACCTGGAGACGTCCCAGAAATAAGGACCCAGTCAACAAAAGTCTGCATTGGAATATCCTGCAATCAACAAACACCAAAAATTACAGCTTTAGAAAGTTAGTTATTAACGAGCAATCCAATCCTAAGAGAGTCAATGCAATTTGAACCATCAAAGCCAACTCTAAAGGCGGATCAAATCCACTTACCCATCCCTGATTTAGAGCTTATGGATTTTATTCTTCTAAGGATCTGTAATCCAAATATCTCATTTAGGGCTCATAGGGGAGGATGCAATAAAGTGTAAAGAATGTTAGGAATCCAAATGGGAAAATTCCTAACTCCTTAATTAAAGTTGCAGGAATAATGCTTTCTGCATGAATCCGATTCATAAAACTATAATAACAACTACAGATTTATAGCTGGACAACAGATATATGTCATGCTCTGAGTTATAGCTGAGAACGGAGTTTGTTAAAGCTGAATTATGGCAAATGCCTTCAACTGAAAAAAATGAATGCATAAAATATTAGCTGTGCTATCCACTTAAAATACTCTGCAGTATCATAGATGGTTTCTTTTAAAGCTTATAAATTAAGATTGCTTTCTTTCAGAAGAATTACAACGATCACTTTTGTGTTAAAAGTGGTCGTGCCTCTACTCTGTGCCTCTCATATACAAAGGCTACTTCCTTAACCTCACAATTTTCTATATGACTTTTTCTCTTGAGTCCCTGGTCTATGGGAATAAAGCTACTATAAAAATGAGACAGAAATGCACTTTAGATATTATGATCAGTAATTATGATATCCAATGCCAGGCTATTTCTACATATTCTTTGATTCAGTGGGTAGGTTGACAAGAGATCAGAGAACCTTTTTTCTGCCTTATGATGTTAAGAGAATCCAGGTATGAGTGCCTACGTAGTAAATATTCCTTGGACACTCACTATGAACTCATACTTCTGCCTCCCAGCCAAGAAATAAAAGTTTAAAAAATTTTCAAAGCATTTGCAGGTACATTTTCATTAAGAAACTTGGGGATTTGAGTCCATCACTCACACACCTGGTATGGGGAATTTGCTAGGTGGAAGAAGTGACCCTTGGGTGCCAAGGAGAATATGTCACCTCTCTGGCAGGTGATAGACTGAGTTTCAGTCCCTCTAGTTGACAGAGTTGCAATAATATTTAGCCTCTGCAAATTACTTTAGCAAATCCCAAGATGATCAGCCAGAAGGAATCCTTTTTGCTCCTGAAACTTGATTTTGGAGCCCACTAATTTGTTGCCTTGAGTTATTGCTAAGTTTATCTGAAACTCATCAGCTTCTGTTGCATCATCTAGTGGCCAAGGTATAAGTCCTTCAAGTCTCTTCTTTAAAGTATACAGGCGAAGGGTATTTGTACACACACTCACAAAGTGATTATTAAAAAGAAACTCTCTAGTGAATTAAGCTACCCATCTGACAGTTTATCCTACTATGGTGGCTTGTATTTCCAAGTGATGCTGGATGCTATGTCACCAGTATTTCCAGTACCAGGAGGATCACCCAAAGGGGGAAGGTGGCAAAGGAGCTGCAATACTAACACAGAAAGAAGAATCAACTCCTAAAAACTGTTGACCAGTGAAACCCTTATGAATGAACAGCAGCACAACACTGTCTGGTAGAGTACCCAAAGACGAGCCCTTCAGGTTAGAAGACACTCAGAATAAAACTGACAAAGAGCTGCCTTTCTAAAGTCAAGCAGATGTAGATCTGAATGAGGTGACTGGAGGAAATCCTTCAGGACCTTAATCTTTTAATGGAGCGCAACTGAAAATGAGAAGAAATAACAAAATAATCAGAAAGGACAACCGAAAAGTGGGTGAAGGGAGACGTCAGACAGGGCAAGATATGACAAAATAACAATTCATAAATTATCAAGGGCTCATGAGGGAGGGGGGAGTGGGGAGGGAGGGGGAAAATGAGGACCTAATGCCGGGGGCTTAAGTGGAGAGGAAATGTTTTGAGAATGATGAGGGCGATGAATGTACAAATGCGCTTTACACCATTGATGTATGTATGGAATGTGATGAGTTGTATGAGCCCCTAATAAAATGATTAAATAAAAAAAAGAACCTTGATGCTCATCTTCATGAAGAGGTCACTGATCATATGAGTACTGTAGGATAGGGTGGAGAATGAAGTAGATGGTACCCAGCTATCAGAAAGAATATCATCTGGGGTCTTAAAGGCTTGTCTTCAAACCTGCAGCCATGTAAATGAGGAAATACCTAAATCCACATGGAAGAAGCCCACCAGCCTGTGTGCTCCAAGGATTGTAAATAATAAAACCCAAATCCAAGGAAGGGGAATGATATCAGAGCTTAATTGCGAATGCCTGGTTTGTAGAAGACTGTGAATGGCTGAAGTCTACGGATGACAGAAGTTCAAGCTGCATTAAATGAATTACCTAAGAAAAAAGGCTCCAGGAAGATGGAATACCAATCAAAATGTTTCAACAAGCTGATGAAGCTCTGGAAGCACTTGCTCTCTGTGTCAGGAAATTTGGAAGACAATTACTTGGCCCACTGACTGGAAGAGATCCATATTTGTACCCATTTCAAAGAGAAGTAACCCAAAAGAATGCTCAAATTGTAAAACAATATCACTGATATCACATGCAAGTCAAGTTTGACTGAAGATCATCCAACTATAGTTGTAACAGCATATTGGAAAGCTGTTTACTTGTGTTTTATTTACTATGGCAAGGCATCGGATCATCAGAAACCCTAGAAAACCTGGAGAAGAATGAAAATTCCAGAACATTTCATTGTATTGATGGAGAATGTGTACATGGATCAAGAAGCAGGCTTTCAAACAGAACAAGGGTGTTCTGTATGGTTTACAATCTGGAAAGGTATGCATTAAGACTGTATCCTCTCACCACACTTCTTTGATCCTGAGCAAATCATCAGAGAAGCTGGATTATATGAAGAAGAATGTGGCATCAAGATTGCAGGAACGCTTATTAACAACCTGCCATTTATAGATGACACAACCTTGGTTGCTGGAAGTGAGGAGAACTTGAAGCACTTGCTAATAAAGAAAAAGAATTGCAGCTTTCAGCCTTCATTTGGATTTCAGTAATTCCTCTCCGATACATGGCCATTGATCAAGCCCTACCAGGCCTCCTACACCCTCCTTGCCATAGATTTTAGATCACTTCACAACATTTACTTTTGAACCCACTTTGTCTTCAGCAATCATGTCAGGAAGGTGAGCATAATGGAATGCCAGGTTAATAGAACAAAGTGTTCTTGCATTGAGGGAGTACTTGAATAGAGGTCCAATGTTCATCTGCTACCTTAATACTAAACCTATAAATACATGTACATAGATCTATTTCCCCATCATCATATATAAATATGTTTACATATGTACATGCCTGTATTTACATCTCTATAAATGCCCTTTGCCTCCTAGTTCTTTCCTCTATTTCCTTTTACTTTCCTCTTGTCTCATTATCATGTTCAGCCTTCATTTGGGTTTCAGTGATTCCTCTGATATTTCCTTGTAGTTCCTTGATCAAGCCCTACCAAGCCTCCTATACCTGCCTTGCCATTGATTTTAGATTACTTGCTGTTCCCTTGTCCCTGGGTTTGTTAACACCCACTTTCTTTCCCCCATTTCCCCCTCTCCCCTGTCCCTCCCAGAACAGTTGGTCCTGTTTTTGTCTCCTCCAGATTGTTTATCCCACTGTGTTAGTTTGGGCACATTAGAGAAACAAATCCACAGAAACTCATCTGTAAGAGAGAGTTATATATAAAGGTTAAGTGCACATCAAGAAAACATCCCAACCCAGTGCTTCCCAAGCCCACATGTCCAACATTAACCTGTGGATGTCTGACACCAATCCACAAAGTCCTCCTCCATCTCACAAAACACACGCAATGATGCCAACTGCAGGAGGAAAGCCGATTCAGTGAATGTGTAAGCATCTCAGGCATGGCAGGGGTCTCCACACGGCTACTCTAGCACCCAGGACTGCTAGAGCCCTGGGGTAGGTCCGTGTGGCTTCTCCTCAGGGATGTCTTGCAGGAAGTGAGCCTTGCCAACTGAAGGAGGGAACTGGCTAAAGCAGCTGCACCCTGGTCCAACCATCAGAAAGCAAGAGATCTGAGAACTAGAAAGGCGAGGCTCACTGAGCCATTTATCCTTCCACCCTTCAATTAACCCCACATATGTTTATCGACCAGGTTGGTACAATAAACTACCTCACCCACCTATCTTATTTAGATAGACATCCAGAGATAACAATATGCACAAAAACAAGACAGAGCAAAACAAAGCCACAAAAGAAAACAAAACAACAAGAAACGACAAAATTTAAAATTTTTTAAAAAGACAGATAGAAAGAAAAGCCTATAAATAGTTCAAGGTCTGTTTGTTGACTTTCACAAGTTTTCCATTCCAACCTGATGGGGTGCCACACCCTGGCCCCACAGTCTATTTTTTGTATTCCCTGGGGACTTCATTGCTCTGTTCCTCTTGTTGTTCTGTTACATACCCTTAGTGTTTCACCTCAGTATAGTGGGGTCAAACTGACTGCAATTCCCACACTGTGTCTCCAGTGTTGTTCTCCTTAGTGCTACTGGTCAGTGAGGGATGTCATGTCTCATAGTGGGGCTGCCCCTATAGTCCTCTCTGTGCATTGGCTGCTCTGAGCAGGAATATCATCCTCAGGGCTTGGTGGGCCAGGAAGTAGTCCACTCTCTCCCTCCCACTTCATTTGCTCTTATGTGTTCTGATCAGACATGTCCCTCTCCCTACAGCTGTAGCTGTAGCTGTTCCTCTCCCTGAGCTGTCCTCTGAAGTGAATTCTTCTGACGGGAGGGGCAGGTGTCCACGTAGTTGGGTTTGGGGCTGGCCCCTCAGACCTCTCTATTGGTTCCTTGCTTCATGCAGGTATGTTGTATTCACATCTTGGAGCACCAGATGGAAGTCTGGTCCCTCTTTCCCTGTGGAGATATAAACAACACCTTCCCCTTAGGTAAGTTAGTCCCCTGTTCCCCCTCGACCCATGTCTTTTTTGTTTTCTCCCTCCTTTTCAGTTGGCTACCGTATGTGTCCCTGGATTTGGTCTGGCCCCTGCCATACTACCTAGACCTCACTCCAGGAATATTTGTATTCAGTAGCTTTTTCCCTATGCATCTTTTGCATTTTTAAGCTTATTTCAGTGAACTCATGTTGTACTTGTCCTTTTGTGTTTGGCTTTCTTCATTTAGCATAATTTCCTCCAGTTCTTCCCATGTATTGATATGCTTCATGCATTTTTCACTGCTTTTGAGGGATGTGTAGTACTCCACTGCATGTATGTACCACAGTATTTTTAATCCATTCGTCTGTTGATGGAAATTTGGGTTGTTTTCAACTCCTTGTAATTGTGAACTGTGCCATGATAAACATTGGAACATAGATGTCTGGCTACTTCTGTTTGTTGATCTTGTATCCTGCCACCCTGCCATATTCTTCTATTGCTTCCAGTACTCCCCTTGTAGAGCTTTTGGGATTTTCCATATATAAAATCATATCATCTGCAAATGATAGTTCCACTTCTTCCTTCCCCAGACAAATACCTTTGATGTCTTTTCTTTGCCTTATGCTGTTAGCTAAAACCTCCAGTATGATATTAAATAAGAGTGGGGACAAGAGGCATCCTTGTCTGGTCCCCTTTTTCAGTGGGATTCTGTTCATCTTTCCTCTATTGATTACCACATTGGCTCATAGTTTTTAATATATAGCCTGTATTATATTGAGGAACTTTCCTTCTATTCCTATCTTCTTGAATGTCTTAAGCAGGAATTGGTGTTGGATGTTGTCGAATGTCTTTTCTGCATCTATCGATATTATCATGTGTTTCTTATACTTTTTCATGTCAATGTGGCAAATTACATAAATTGTCTTTTGTATGTTGAGCCATCCCTGCATTCCTGGTATGAATCCCACTTGCTCGTGGTGAATTATTTGTTTTTATGTACTTTTGTATTTGATTGACCAGTATTTTGTTAACGATTTTTACATCAACTTTCTTTAGGGATATCGGCCTGTAGTTCTTGATTCTTGTGGAATCTTTGCCCAGTTTTGGTATCAGTGTTATACTAGCTTCATAGAATGAATTCAGGAGTTTGCCATCTTTTTCTATGTTCTGGAAGAGTTTGTGGAGCATTGGTGTCAGTTCTTCCCTGAATGCTTCATAGAATTCTCCTGTGAAGCCATCTTGTCCAGAGGATAATCCTTTGATAAACTTGTCTATTTTTTTCTATTGCTATGGGTTGGTTGAGATTCTTTACATCCATCGGTGATAGTCTAGGCAGGGCTTGTTTTTTCAAGAATTTGTCCATGCCTTCCAAGCTGTTGAATTTATTGGAGTACAGTCCTTTATAGTACTATATAATTACTCTTTTGATTTCATTAGAGTCTGTTGTAATGTTCCCTCTTTCATCCCTCATTCATGCTATTGAAATTCATTCCTTCCTTTCTTTGGTTAAGCTTGCCAGCAGTCTGTCAATTCTGTTTATCTTTTCAAAGAACCAACTTTTAGCAGCATTAATTTTTTCCATCGTTTTCTTATTTTCCCTCTCCTTAATCTCAGTCCTGGTTTTTATTTCCTCTAGTTCTTTAATGTTTCCTCCCCCCTCTCCACTACCATGACCCCAATTCTACCTTACAAATCTGGCTAGACCAGAGGATGTATACGGGTACAGATAAGAGCTAGAAACACAGGAAATCCAGAACTGATAAACACCTCAGGATCAATATTGAGAGTAGACATACCAGGAGGGGAAGGGGAAGGTGGGGGTAGAAAAGGGGAACCTATCAGAATGATCTACCTATAACTCCTTCCCAGCGGGATAGACAACAGAAATGTGTAAGACATGAAATAATAATAATTTATAAGTTATCAAGGGTTCATGAGGAAGGGAAGGTGGTGCAGGAAGGGGAAAAAATAAGGAGCTGATACCAAGGGCTCAAGTAGAAACAAAATGTCTTGGAAATTATGATGGCAATAAATGTACAAATATGCTTGACACAATAGATGTATATATGGATTGTGATAAGAGTTGTTCACACCCCCAATAAAATTATTTAAAAAAATAAAAGGGAATTGCAGCCTTCAGTATGGATTACAACTCAATGTAAAGAAAACTGGACCAAGAGGTTACATCATGATAAATTGAAAAGAGGCTGAAGTTGTCAAGGATTTTGTCTTACTTATCCACTATCGATGGAAGTGGATGCTCATGGAAGTAGCAGTTAATAAAACAAAAAACACATTGCATTAGGTAAATCTACTGCACAAGACCTCTTTTGAGTACTGAAAAGCTTGGATGTTACTTTGAAGACTAAGGTGCGCCTGACCCAAGACATGGTATTTTCAATCACCTCATATGCATATGAAAGATGTACTTTGAATAAGGGGGACTACAGAAGAATAGAATCAATGCATTTAAATTATGGTGGTGGCCAAAAATACTGAAAGCACCAAAATAAGAAACAAATCTGTCTTGGAAAAGGTATAGCCAGAATATTCTTTCCTTCGTGGCAAGGATTACAAGACTAGTCCACCTTTGGGGGACGTTGTCAGGAGAGACCAATCTCTGGAAAAAGACATCATGCTTGGTAAAGTAATGGGGCAGCAAAAAAGAGGAAGGTCCTCAACAAGGTGGATTGACATAGGGTATGCTACAATGAACTCATATGTAAGAATGATGGTAGGAACGGTGCAGAACTGGATGGTGCTTTTTGCTCTGCTGTGCATAGGCTCATTATGAGTCAGAACTGACTGGATGGCAGCCAGCAACAACATGTAGGGTCACTGTCGATTGGGATCAATACCATAGCACCTAACAAAAACTCTTCAGGTGTTGTGCATTGCTTGTTGGGCTGCTAACTACAAGGTAAGCAGTTCAAAGCCACTAGTTGATCTTAGGGAGAAAGATGAGACTTTCTGCTCCCATAA
>NW_022103896.1:20790358-20798721 GCF_000313985.2 Echinops telfairi
GGGGAGCACTACAATGGATTGGCTATCACTTTTCCTTGATCTGTGTTAGTTTTTAGTATACCAATTTTCCTGTCATTTTGTCTGAGCATAAGAGTAAAGTTTCTAACAAATTTTTTAACTATAGAAAGATAGAAAATAAAATATAATGTCTAGTTTTAGTACCCAGAAAAAAATACTATTAATGTTCTTGGAGAGTATGTGTCTGTGTGTATGTGTGTGAGTCTGTGAGACAGAGGGAGTGAGAAAGAGAGAGAGAGAGAGAAAGAGAGAGAGAGAGAGAGATTTGGGTGGACATTTAGAGAACAAATTGGTTTTCTGTTTATAGTTCATACATATTTTTCTCTGTGACATTGATTATAATCCCCACAATGTAACAGTACTTTTCCCACTTTATTCCTGTATTTAATATTTCCATCCATCCTTCTCATTTTCTGAACTTTATCCCTGAGCAAATGCTTCCCTTTAGATAGCATATGGTTGATTTTCTAATAAGTGTATACCTCCCTGGTGTGATGGTCCACCTTGTAGACAGCTCTATGATTTAGCCGAATTCACCGGGTGAATTCAGTTCAAGATTTGAAGGGTGTGGAAGGTCATAGTCTTTTAATGCTTTGATTTTTTTATGTGTCTTTCAACAGCATTAGTATCATATTTATAGCTGCAGCTTTATCAGTTGCTTTTTAAACATATTATATATTTGGTTTTTTCCATCCTCATGTTCTTTGATAACCTAATTTTTAATAACCATATAATTCACTCTATTCCAAGTATGCTTTGATGAGTTTAACCATTCACATCTTGAGAAAATGATTTTAGAATATTTACACTCAAACCCAAATCTTTACTTTCTTCACTGGACATTTACACAAAGTCTCAATAAACTCAAATGTTTTGTCAAAACTTATTTTTAAAACAGGAACTTACACAGTACAGAGTATGAGAAATGAAATCTCACCATCCTTCCTTCTAAAGAGCGTTGGTGGTACTGCTTCCAAGATAGATTTGTTTGCTCCTTCTCATCCTTTAAGCATGTTTCCTAAAAAGACCAGTGCCTGGGAAAGGACATCATGCTTGGTAAAGCATAACATTAGAAAAAAAGAGGAAGGGCTTCAATGAGATGGATTGACACAGTAGCTTGGACAATGAACTCAAACATGAAAACAATTATGAAGATGGTGCAATGTTGGACAATGTTTTGTTTTATTGTCCATACAGTCCTTCCTTATAAGTCGGATTTTCCTCAAAAGCACTAACAACATATACCACAAGCCATGAGCTATAACTTTCTCCTGTGGAACCAGTAGAAAGTTTGAACTGCCAGCCTTGAGACTCGTAGTTCAAAACTTACCCAACGTCACTCCCAGGGGTTCTATCTTTATGGGAGCAGACAGCCTCATCTCACCCCTGCAGGGCCTGGTGAGCCTGATTACAGTCTCATAAACCCGATGTAGGGTTGCTGTGTGTCAGAATTGGTTTTGGGTTTTTATGTGCTATATTCTATTCTAAACCTAGGAATTATTGGCTTATTTTACCTGGCAACTGACTATAAGGTTGGCAGTTCAAACCCACCAGCCACTCAGCTGAGGAAAGATGAGGCTGTCTGCCTCAGTGAAATTTTATAGTTTCACAAATCCTATCTAGGGTCACTCTGATTTGGAATTGACACACTGACGGTTGGTTTAAGTATTTGGCTTTGGATGAGCTGGAATTGACTCAATGTTAGTGCGGTTGGTTTGGTGTTAACAGGTGTGTACGATTCTAATTTTATAGACATGAAAACTGAGATGGCAAGGTCAAATAGCTTTCTCCAAGACACCCAGCAATTATGTGACAGAGCTGGGACTTGAGCTCCAGCAAATGCCTGAATTGCTAGCCCAAGATGTCTCTTTGCGAATTTTATAAGGCTTTTAATGAATATTGTAAAATTCAATAAAAAATCATACAAATGTATATTCTACATGTGAGAGGATAAATCTCACTTTATAATCACCATTAATGTTTTCAAACTCTGTGCCTAAATGGTATTTATTAAGGAACCTTGGTGGCACTGTAAGTCAAGTGATGGGCTGCTAAGGAAAGGTTCAAGCTATGAACATACATGCCACTCTCTGGGAAATGGAGCAGTCTCCTTCAAAGATTTATAACCTTAGAAACCTAAAGGGGCAATTCTATTCTGTTCTACAGGGTTGCTAAGAATCTTAATTGTCTAGTCTAGACAACAGGGGATTTTACTAAGCCTTTTTATTCTGAATTAGCTTACTCATTGAGAAAATAGTACTTTGAACATAGAGTTCAACAAATATTTGTTTGTTGGTTGATTAATTGATGAATTGAGAAATGAAGGGAATTAATGAAAGTAAGATTAATAAGTGTTGCCTCAAGCTACTTGAATATGACTAAAAAAATAAAACCCCACACTCACTGCCATAGAGTCAATGCCAATTCAAAGAAACCCTACAGGACAGGGTTGAACTGCCTCTATGAGTTTCTGAGACTGTAACTCTTTACAGGAGTAAAAAGCCCCATCTTTTTTCCCCCCAACACAGCTGGTCATTTCAAACTAGAGACCATAGGGATAACAGCCCAATGCATAACCACTAAGTCAAGCCACCAGAGCTCTGAATATGACTAACCTGCCTGAAAAGACAGCATGACCCCTTGAGCTACTAAATACCATATGAATATTGGTAATGTATATAGATAAACTCTTAGCATCCATTTTGCTCAATGGGTTTACCAATTGAACCAAGACACAAGTGGAGATATGTTTACCATTTTTGAGAGGTCATAAAGAATCAAAACGAAAAAACAACCTCAGTGTCATTAAGTCCATTCTGAATCACAGTGACCCTTTAAGACAGAGTAGTACTGCCCTTTGGGGTTTCCAAGACTTAAATCTTTATGAAAGTAGACAGCCTCTTCTTTCTCCCGTACAGTGGTTGATGGGTTTGAACCACTGACCAGCTCAGTGCATAGCTCACAAGGCCTCTCAAAACAAAATTCACACTCATTGCCATCGATTCTGTGCTGACTCAAAGCGACCCCTATGGGTTTCTGAGACTAACTGTTTTCCGGAATAGAAAACCCAGTCTTTCTCTCTTGGAGCTGCTGGTGGTTTTGAACTGCCAACCCAATGCATAACTATGCCACCAGGGCTCCTCTCCTTAGCCCAACTATCCAGTCATGAACTAAAGGAAACACAGATGTCATAGTAGTTCCAAAGGCTAGACTCAGCTGAGGATACTGTGGGATTTGTCTTATGTGAATGTATTGAGAGGAACTCTGGTGGTAAATCAGGTAAGCCCACAGCTGATGACCAAACGATTGGCAGTTACAACCTGCACAGCAGCTCTGAGGGAGACACTATAAGGAGATCTGCTCCCATCAACATTACAACCTAGAAAATCCTATGGAAAGTTGGCTCTGTCACATTGAGTCCCTATGAGTTGAAAATCAATTTCAACTCAATTGCATTGACCTGGGTAAACACATGCTTCTGAGCATGGTTAGACTACTAATTCAGGGAAGGGAGAATTGTTTGCATATGGCAATGTTTAATGATCCTTTATTGTTAAGCAGAAAATTCAATGTCTATATCTGTATCTAGTCATTTCACTGTCATGGAAATATTTTCATTTTTGCTTATATTGACTGTAACTGATCCTAAGCTGTGCTTCAGAACATTCTGAGTTTGAATAGAACACACCAATGCTCATTTATTTTGTCTTTCTGGTTTTTCTCTTGTAAGTCAATTGTGAAATGTGGCTAGTCTAGTTCCACATTTTAATCAAGTGTTCTTTAAAATAAAAGATTAGTTTCCTTTGCAGAGGCTATTAACTGCAGCTTTTCAACTACAGCAGGACTTCTTGTATGTCCATGGAAAATAGATCCTTTGGTAGACACACTTTTCTTCTTGAAAGTAAATACTCCTGGAGCTAAAATACTCTAGCCAAAGAAGCCCCAAGCCAATTGTTGTGGAGTAGATTCACGCCTTTGTTGACCCTGAGGGACAGAGACATAGAGGTCCCAACGCTGTAATGTTTTAGGGGGTAAAAATGTCTAATCGCTCTTCCACAGAGGGGCTAGTATAATTCAACTGCAGACTTTTAGTTTCACAGCTGAATGCTTAACTACCATACCACAATTTGGGGGCACAAAATAGACCCCTTATCTCAAATCTAATTTAAGGAAAACATTTACTAAATCTTAAGCAGGCAAAGACAAAGACACATCATGAGAGTGAGAGAGAACATTAGCATGATCATAAGGGTGTCCAAGGGTTTATAGAGAATTGAGGCTTACACAGGACATGAGAGGACAAAGGGAATTGTCACAAAAGCATGATTGGTTGCAGAAGAATACATCACAGTGACAGGAGATGCTGCAGAAGCAAGAACAGGACCCTGATTGAGAGAAGACCTTATAAGATTGCTCCAGAGCATTCTAACCAAGGCATTCAGGGCATGACTCATGACTGTATGACCCCATAAGGGCAGACTCCGGCAAGGACACACCTAGGCACGTCCTAGGTGAGACTGCCCATCCCTGGGCTGACTAGGCGGGCTCATGGAGCACTCTGCCTGAAGGCAAGGCTGTTCACAAACCTGGTTATTTCACGGCCCGTGATTCCATTCAGACACATAGTGACCCGATAGGACAGGGTAGAACTGCTCCTGTGAGTGTCTGTTATTTTTTACGGGAACAGAAAGCCCCACCTTTCTCTGAAGCAGCGACTGGTGCTTTTAAACTGCTGACATTATGTTTAGCAGCTGCAAATGGATTTTAGGCTTTCATGTTATCCATAATACTGACTTGTAGCATCCCTGTAGGACATGGTAGAACTGCACCTGTGAGTTTTTAAGACTGTAACTGTTTATGGGAATAGAAAGTCCCATCTTTCTTCCATGGAGTGACTGGTGGTCTTGAACAGCAGACCTTGAAGATTGGAGCCCAACACATAACCACTACAGCATAGATTTGTGCAAACTGGGTGCTCAAAATTTAAGCTCTAATATACCATCAAGGGTTCCCTCAAATGCTATGCTATAATTTTGTTTTTCAGCTGTTAAGAAAAGTATAATTACAGAATAGTTCACCATTTAAAAAAATTAAAAAGTACAGGCAAATTCATTCTTCCCTTCGAAAGCAAAAACTATATACAATATTGAAGAGCTCACAAGAATTGCATAATAAATGTCTCACTGCCATTGATTTGATTCCAAGTCACAACTTCTCCAGGGGGTTCCAAGACTGTGACTCTTCATGGAGTAGAAAGCCTCATCTTTCTCCTGGGAAGCTGCCGGTGGTTTCAAACAGATGGCTTTGCAGTTAGCAGATGACACACTATGCCAACAGGGTTCTCTAAAATATATCTTAGATGGTTGTAGATGAATTAGCATGCAATATGTCTTATGAGTATCTTAGGGATGCTGCAACAGAAATACCACCAGTGAGTGAAAGAGGAGAAATTAATTTTCTCACAGTTGTGGAAGCTAAGCGTCCCATTTAAGGTCTTAACCGTGTCCGTTCTTCCTTGTTGATAGCAATGGCATCCTTGGTTCTGGGAATGCCTCCCATGCCGTCTGCCCCACCATCACCAGGTACATGCATGCATACCTCTGGAGCTCTTCTGCTTTTTCAAACTCAGCAGTGATTAAGCTCAGGGCACACTCTACCTTGGTATGTCCTCATTAACATAACAAAGGAAGCCTCAGCTGAGCAGGACAACATGCACAACAGGTATAAAGATTCCGATTCCAACACACATTTTCTTTTTTTAAATAAATCGTTTTATTGGGGGCTCTCACAGCTCTTATAACAATCCATACATCAATTGTATCAAGCACATTTGTACATATGCTGTCATTATCATTTCCAAAATAGTTTCTTTCTACTTGAGCCCTTGGTTTCAGTTCCTCTTTGTCCCCTCCCTCCCTCATGAACCCTTGATAATTTATAAATTACTTTCATTTTCATATTTTCCACCATCTGCTGTCTCTCTTCACCCATGTTTCTGTTGTTCTTTCCCCCCGGGGTAGGGGTGGGGGTTGTACATTGATCATTACAATCAGTTCCCCTTTCTACCCCCACCTTCCCCTACCCTCATGATATCTCTACTCCCATTACTGTTCCTGAGGGATTTAATTGTTCTGGATTGCATGTGTCTAGAGTTCTTATCTGTATCAGTGTACATGATCAAGTCTAGCTCAATTTGTAAGGTAGAACTGGGCCATGAAAGTGGGGATGGGGGAGGAAGTAGTAAAGAACTAATGGAATGTTGTGTGTTTCAATGGTGCTATACTGCACTCTGGCTAACTCGTCCCTTCCTTGTGACCCTTCGGTGAGGGGATGTCCAATTGTCGACAGATGGGGTTTGGGTCTCCACTCCAGCACCCCTCATTCACATCAAAATGGTTGTTTGTTTTGGATCTTCTGATGCCTGATACCTGATGCTGTTGACACCTTGTGATCACAGGGGTTGGTGTGTTTCTCCCATGTGGGCTCTGTTGCTTCCCTGCTAGATGGCTGCTTGTTTATCTTTAAGCCTTTAAGACCCCAGACACTTTTAATATATCTTATAATAGCCGGGCACCACCAGTTTTCTTTACCACATTAGCATGTGTACCCATTTTGTCTTCACTGATCATGTCTGGGAAGGTGAGCATAACAGAATGCCAGGTTATTAGAACATAGTGCTCTTGCATGGAGGGAGATCATTGGAGGCCCAATGTCTGTCTGCTACCTTAATTCTTAACCTCTCAATATATGTACATAGAACTATATCCCTATTATTATATATTAATATACTTACATATGTACATGCCTATGTTTATGCCTCTATAGATGTCCTTTATCCCCTAGTTCTTTCCTCTATTTCCTTTTACTTTCCTCCTGTCCTACTATCATGTTCAACCTTCACTCAGCTCTTTGTATTTCCTCTCAGTTACATCGCCCTTGACCGAACCCCACCAGGCATTCTATAACCTTCTTGCCATCAATTTTAGATCTCTTGTTGTTCCCTTGTCCCTGGGTTTGACCAACACACATTTTCTGTGGACCACAATTCAATCCATAACACCAGGATAAGAGACAATTTTGTAGCTAAGACTTTCCTTCCTGGAAAGCAGTCTTAGGCCTGCTTTGTTATGTCTTCAGTACACACGGTAAATGCCCCACAGAACCAAAATCTTGCAGCAGGTTCAATATCATACAGCTGAGCACAGTCAGCCTTTCAAACACACTAGCCACTTCACAGGAGACCAATGAGGCTCAGCTTCCATAAGGAAACCCTAAGGAGCAGTTCTACTTTGCCTTGGGGTTGCTATCAGTCTGACGTGACTAGGGGAGAGCAGGTTTGGTTTTTGGTTAATCATGTTGATTGGTGCCCCAACAGTATGTCTTTTGCTCCTCTTAGACAAGGGCAGCCCAAACTGCTCCAATACATAAATACTCAACTCAAAAAAAAACAAAAACCCTAAAATACACAAACACCTTACTACCATTGAGTCAATCCTGCCTCATATTGACCCCCTGTGAATTTCCAAGACTGTGGCTGTTTAGGAGAGGAGCGAGCCCAGTCTTTCTCCTGAGGAACTGTTGTTGGTTTTGAACTGCCAACCATGCAAATGACAGCCCAATGAGTAACTACTATGCCACCAGGGCTCCTTCCATAAACAGTAGACACTAGAAATAGATTGGAACAGTAGATAGAAGGAAAAAATTGTAAGACCAAGTAGCCAATGCACATATTCATTTGCTGTACATATAAATCTATAGTTTTTACAATGATTTTGGAAGAATGGTATCACCCAATGTTCCTGGAGAGTCAGTGCTTCTTTTATGGGTCATTGGTTTTCTTTTTTGTTGTCATTGTGTTCTCTTTTGTCGCTTTGTCTTGCTATGCCTTGCATTTTGGGTGCATATTAT
Organism: Echinops telfairi; assembly: GCF_000313985.2. Lineage (NCBI taxonomy): Eukaryota > Metazoa > Chordata > Mammalia > Afrosoricida > Tenrecidae > Echinops > Echinops telfairi. The sequence continues at coordinate 20,798,285 of NW_022103896.1, forward strand.
TATCTCCTCAGATCTATCTAGATAAGATAGACTGGATGAACAGTCTGAAGGAAAAAACAATGGGACTGATGGTTCCGGGGAGACATGGGAGAGGGGGAAGTGGGGGCAAGGAGGTGGTGCTGACCAACCCAGGGACAAGGGAGCAACAAGTGATCCAAAATTAGTGGCAAGGAGGGTGTGAGAGGCCTGGTAGGGGATTCAGCAAGGGGAATGTAACCGAGAGAAATTACTGAAACCCAAATGAAGGCTGAGCATGACAAGAGGAAAGTAAAAGGAAATAGAAGAAAGAACTAGGAGACAAAGGGTATTTATAGAGGTCTAAATAAAGGCATGTAAATATATTTATATAGGATAGTGGGGAAATAAATCTATGTGTGTATATTTATAGGTTTAGTATTAAGACAGCAAATTGGACATTGGACTTCCACTCAAGTACA
>NW_022103896.1:20799866-20801677 GCF_000313985.2 Echinops telfairi
ATCGAAATCTTCTCCTCTTGCTGAGTTTATCTGGTTTAAAGAGCCTTCTATTCCCTGTGGAGGCTCAGTGGGTGGTGGCATGATAGATCACCAGGGTCCACAGGACATTGAGGTGACAGCAGTGATAAGAGAAGATTTGATTCTTACAACTCAGAAGCAGGTTTTAAATGTCTGTACATCTCAAGTAAAAGTCACTGATTCAGATTACCTGAGGAAAGTGTGCTGAGAGAGTGGGTTTCTTTGGCAAGGGGCTGTGGGACGGGGCTTACTGATTTGCTGTGCTAGTCATAAGGTTTTCAGTGGCTTACCAATAGAAATGGATTACTGCTGTTGTTAATCTGGAAGCTCCAAAAAAAACCTATTGAGTCACCTTGCTGGTATTTGAAACACTGGTGACATAGCTTCCAGTATCACAACGATGCATATACCACCACATGCTGACAAACTGATACACAGTGGTGGAATTCTGGGAGGGTTGGAATTCATCAAAAATGAGATGAAATACATATCCATACATATCCTCGGTACTGTGAAATTGAAGTGGATTCTCATTGGTCATTTTGAATTGGGCAATCATGTGGCTTACTATGCTGGAAATAACAAAAGCAAGAAGGATAGCATCACATTCATCTTCAAAAAGAACATTTCAAGAACTATCTTGAAGTATAATGCTGTCTGTGATGGTTTAATATCAATGTGCCTACAAGTTGTGGGATGACATCAAGAACAGCATTCAACAAAATTCAGACATCATGGAACAATATCATTAATATCACATGCAAGTAAAATTTTGCTAAAGATAATTTTAAAAAATAAATAAAATTGCTGCAATACATCAACTGGGAGCTTCCAGAAATTCAAGCTGGGTTTGGAAGAGAAAGTGAAACAGGGATATCATTGCTGATGTCATATAACTTGGCTGAAAGTAGAGAATACCAGAAAGATGTTTATTTATGTTTTACCGACTGCACAAAGACATTCAACTATGCAGGACATAACAAACTATGAATACCATTTGAAAGACTAGGAATTCCAAGACATTTAACTGTGCCCATGCAGAAACTGTACATAAACTAAGAGGCAGTTGTTTGAAAAGCACAGGGGATATGGTGTAGTTTAAGATCAGAAAAGGTCCACTAACCTGTGATCTGCCTGCATTCAGCATCATTGCATGGCTGCATAAGTCTAAAGAGGAATTTATGGACTAGTGTTGACATATGGAGTAATATCGGATTTATGGCCTTGATCTGGACTGGGCTGGGATGTTTTCTTAATGTACAATTGCTCTTTGATATAAATTTATCTCTTATACATAAAAAAATCAGAAAAGGTTTGTATCAGGGTGTCATCCTTTCACCAAATTATTCAATTTGTATGCTAAGCAAATAACCCGAGAAACTGGATATATGAAGAAGAATAAAGCTTCAGGGTTCAAGGGATCCTCATTAGCAACCTGTGATGTGCTGATGACACCGTCTTGCCTGCTGAAAGCCAAGGCCATTAGAAACACTGATGAAGATCAAAGACTCAAGCCTTCAGCTTTCTTGACAACTCAATATAAAGAAAGCCAAAATCCTCACAGCTGGACCAGTAGACAAAATCATGATAAATGGAGAAAAGATTAAAGTAGTCTAAAATTTCATTTTACTTAGATCCACAATCAACGCTAATGGAAGCAGCAGTCAAGAATTCAAATAGTGTTGGCAAAGAATACTGACCATACCATGGACTTACATAGAACAAATAGGTTTGTCTTGTTGGTAGTACAACCAGAATGCTCCTAAGAATTGAGGCTGGTGAGACTTCATCTC
>NW_022103896.1:20802193-20803738 GCF_000313985.2 Echinops telfairi
AGATAAAGATTCTCCAAATATTTCCCATCCTCAGAAACATTTATTTGCACCATATCAAGCTATTTCCTTGTGCGCCAGTTGAACTTCCCCTTCTCGGTTTTTAATAATAAAGAAACCAGCACATTAATTTTTAAAAACAGGAAATGATAGGGCAAAGACTCCATAAACAGCTGAAATGTTAATCACACAAAGTCTCCCAAAGCAATTTTCACTCTGGGCTCTTTATGGTTATGCATGACAATAAGAAATTTCATCAGGACACTGGCCTAGGCTGGGCTGCTGGACAAACAATACCTAAGGCACCACGAATCACTTGTGGATCCTTATAGAAGGGGTACACAAACTGAATGTTCCAGAAAGGTCTTTGGCATAAATGCAAGTGGAGTCGTTGAGGAACTCACTTAACCTCACTGCCATCGAGTCAATTCTGACCCCTGATGACCTTACTGAACAGGGTAGACTGTCCCTGTGGATTTCCGAAATGTTTACTGGAGTACCAAGCCTCATCTTTCTCCCATGGAATAGCTGATAGTTTCCAGTGTCTGCCCCTGTTGTTAACATCCCAGGGATTAAGGAAGGAGAGGGGGTAATCGATCCATGTTGACTATCAGGTACTCTCTACATATTTTCTCAATTGACTTCCACAAGAGCCCATGAAGGAATATGATTCTGATATTTTCATACTCATTTTACAGATGAGGAAAATGAGAATTGGGAGAAGGCCAGTCATTTTCCTGAAGACACCAAACCATATAAGATATTCATTTTCTATTGCTGCATTTTGGGGACAGTCTTATCCATCACAACTTTACCCACTTAAAACAACTTCAATTTATTCTCTCCCAGTTTCCTCATGCAGAAATCCAGATATAGGTAAGCTGATCCTCTGCTCAGAGTCTCACCTGGCTGAAATCAAAGTATAGGCCGGTGTTGTGATTTTCATTGGACCACTTTGAAGATCATTGTTTGTAAATGAAATTCAGTTCCTGTACTCAGTGGACAGAGATCCCTGGTTTCAGGTCTACCTATCAGGCAGGGCATGCCCCAAATTTGTGGAGGTTGCCCATAGCTCCTTATCCTGTGTCCTAGAAGCAGTTCATAGATGGCTGTTGGGTTTCTGCGAGATGCATGAGAGCACATTGTTCCTCTGAAGCTTCATTTTCTTTAACATCTCATCTCAGTAGTTCCAAAACACCTAGAATAAGCTCCCCTTTGGTGAATTAGCAATCTTATCAGAGAAGTAATATCCCATCATATTCCCAGGTTCCACCCACACTCAAGGGAAGAGGAATGTACAGGGAGGGATCACTGGAGGTCATCTTGGAATTCAGCATACACAGACAGCAATTGACAGTGCCGAGGCATGAAATCACGTCTCCTTGCTCCCGGAATCCTTGATTTTTTCAGCAAATGGTGTTGTTTACCCATTTCAGTCCGCCTGGTTTGAAACAAGAGCCTAGAGAATTTCCACCCATGGCAACCAGACTGAGACTCAGAAGAGACAGGTAAAAACGTAACATGAGATGACTCAGGAAAGGTAGGATT
>NW_022103896.1:20806129-20808755 GCF_000313985.2 Echinops telfairi
TTCCTTCCCCCAAATCAGCCATTGAAACCCCAGAGAGCACAGTCCTACCCTGATAAACAGAAGTTGTACTCACGTCACTGGCATCTGGCTTACTGGTTTGTGGGAGTATAGGTGGTAGGACATGAAAGTCAGAGTAAACACATCTTCCTTCAAACTCTATAATGATTCTCCAGCGTCCTGAACATGACTTATGTGGAGCTGTGTGACCTGGCTTCTCCTGACCTCTTCAGACAAATGCCCCTTTAACCAATGGCATCTGGGCTCACCCCTGACCCTTCTCATGCATGTTTCCTTTGACCGGAATATTCTTTACCTGTAAGTATAGTACCACCAATTTTCATTCCCTAACTTGCACACACACACTCAGGCTTCTCCTAATTACTCTCCAGGTCTTGGCTTAGGTCATTTTATTCCTGGGAAGCCTTCATCAACTCGGGCTTAACATGCCCTGTCCTGAGTGCTGCCACCACAGTCTCTGGATTCCTCAGCAGGATGTGTGTCACCATGGACTCGTCATTGTCTCCTTGGGCATCACGAGAGGTATGATACGGCGGAGTGACAGAATTGTGCCTACCTTTTGACTCTTCAGTCTTGATTGTTCACCAGTTACTTATGAGGCGCTCAATAAATATTTGTTGGATAAGTAAATCAAATGCATAGAAATGATCTGTTGTACATACAAGCCAAGAGAAAATGTAAAATAACAGATCAGATACAAACCCAATCCTTCAAGTCTTCCAGAGCCTGATGTCTCCACAGGGGCATCTGATAGAGGACTTTGCAGGAAGTTTGACAGACATACAGATAGACAGATTGATGGTAGGTACATAAGTAGGTAGGTAGACAGACAGACAGACAGACAGAGATAGAGATAGAGCATGAGCAAGTCCTGTACGCACAATGATGAAACACTTGTTTGCAAAATGAAAGGTTGGTAGGGAGTTCATAACCACAAGCTGGTCCGTGAGAGTAAGAGTCTAGAAATCTGCTTCTGTAAAGTTTACAGCCAAGGAAACTCCCTGGGCAGTTCCACTCTGCTCTATAGGGTTCCTCTGAATTATAATCAACACAATAATAATAACACACAACAATGTTATTTCTTTATCTGTGCGTGTGGTAGTGTATTTATATGCAGATCATGGAAGAGAGAGACACTTCTTAGAATCAACGTTCAGAATCCTAATCTTCTTTTGGAATCACAGTCAAGAAGTCAGGACTGCTTTTCGTAGTTGATCAGGACTGGAGTTCAGGTATATCAGCCAGGGGACGCTAGCTTTACCGTGGCAACAAATAATCACCAAAATTATAGTGACTTACAAAGGTTTACTTCTTGCCTATAATACATGTCTTTAACTTCTCTAAATCTTCATCACTTCAAGACAGGCTGAGAGAGCAGCCCTTATCTCCAACATATCTTTGTTTATCATAATACAGACAAAAAAACATGGAAAATCTTAAAATTTTTAGTTTAGAAGTGTCATGGGTCACTTCCATTCGTGTTTCATTGACCAAAGTGCATACACCATGCTACTCGTGACTTCAACAGGCAGGGATGTACAATCCCACACAAGAAGAGGCTCTGAAAGGCAGGGGGAGGGGGGAGGGAAGCTTTTGCCACCCAGTAATATAATCCACCAGGCTAGGGGGTCATCTGCCCTGCAGGCCGCTATGTGGCCCAGGTGGACTTTACCTTTCATTTCTCAGGATTCAAATTTAACTAGACTGCCCAATTGGAGATAAGAATCTATGGTAGGGTGCTAGACGACAGACAAAGAAGGTAACAGAATGTTCAAGTTCCAAAGGCTCTGAAAGCTCAAGTCCTCCCAATACTATATTTGAGGAATTCAGTAACCTGTACAGAGAAGGTGATGGAGATCGCCAAGGTGAGCCAGCATAGTGAGAGAGTCCACGCCTACTACTAGCTCACTGGTCTCAGGGCATAGGACGATCCTCCGATGGCCACTCAAGATCGCCCAGTTTAATGTCCCGGAATCAGACTTAGGGTTTACACAGCATGTTCAGTCTCCTTTCCTCAAACCTGATTTATGGGCTTCCTAAGAGCACCCTCGGCTCCCAGACTATAATGAGTTACAATGGGGTTTTTCTCAGACCATTTCTCCTTGCTCTGTTGAGAGCGGCCGTGATTATGCTTAGTTCTTTGCTTGTTTTATACCTTGGTACTGACATAGTGAGAACATCTACAATAAAAACGTCTATGGGGCTTTGTTTCCTTTTGAATAAATTCATTGTCTGCCATCTAGCAGCCCATGACTTAGTGATTTATCCAAATTAGTCCATTTAGGAAGTAGTGCCTTGCACCTCAGAATTGTCTTTGCTTTGGCTAAATACCACTGGGATTGTCATGCAGCTTAAACTTAGTTTGTATATCTATTTTAAAGTTTAAGAGAAAGCAAAAAACCCTCTCCGTTCCTTAATCCGTTCTTATCCAAAAGCCTCTCTATCCTAATTTATCTCATGCTTCTTGATTATATCATGAACCCAAGCCCTTCAGCATTTTCTCTCCCATTGTCAATCTATCAAACTCGACTGCCAGGGTCCTCAAACCTTTTAAACAGGGGGCCAGTTCACTCTCCCTCAGACTGTTGGAGGGCCAGAATATAGTTTT
>NW_022103896.1:20810335-20819415 GCF_000313985.2 Echinops telfairi
GGGCAGTGTAATATAAGATATAATAATAATTTATAAATTATCAAGGGTGCATGGGGGAGAGGGGAGGAGGAAGGGAGGGGGAAGGTAAAAAAGGAAAATGAGCTGATTCCGGGACCCCAAGAGGAAAGCGAATTTTGGGAATAATGAGGGCAACAAATGTATAGATGTGCTTTACATTGTATGAGCCCCAATAAATTGATTTTTAAAAAATAAAATAAAATAAAATGGAAATATATTTTAAAAAATAGGGCAAAAACACCCGGCAGGCCGGATAAATGTCCTTGGCGGGCCGCAGGTGGCCCACGGGTCGTAGTTTAAAGACACCTGATGGCTGCCTTCACCTGTGAATTAGTTGAATCTTAGAGATGGAAGATAGTGTGATGTCTAATTAATAAATTGTGATTTATTTCAACTTCTGTCCTTCATTTTTAATATAAGGTTGGCAATGTTTCCTGGCTTCCTATATTCTTCAATTTTCTACGTTAAAAAAAATGACGAATGCATACCCCATTGCTCCCAAATCCTTAAGAAAAAGATGTATGAATATAAAAGCACAGTATTCGCATGTTGTTTACTCCCTGAGTGTGAGTCCATTATTTTCCTATCTTTTGTTTTCTGATATTGATGTATGAAGGTTTGAATTTCTTTCTTCTAATATACTCACAGTACAGATGCATTCATCATCATACAGATGTATGAGGTTTAGTGCTAAGAACTAGGCAAATGGTAGCTATGTGAAGAGTTGGAGGAGAGAGAAAGATTGCCTATCCTGAAATAAATATTTACTACCTGCTTAGAGGTTAGGAAGTAGACACGGGGATGGGGGTGGTGGTGGGGCTGACACTTTCCGGATTCGGGTTCTAAAATGTTGTGTGATTCTCTCCCCTCCAGCCTGGATTTTAGATGCTGACTCTAGCAAAGGATGTGTAGAAATAGTTTATGTGGCTTATATTTAACAGCTCCTCAGACTAGGAAATTGATGAGTGAATTCACCTTCTAATGATTTGTTGTGCTGCATTTTGCACACACACATATATAACTCTGGCGGAGGATTTGCCTGAGGGTCCCTCCACATAAATAAACTAAATGATGTCAAGTCAGACAAGGGGAATTCTTCAAAGAAGGACAACTTGGCATACAGAAATCAGCCATGGAGTAGCATATTGGAACTACCCACCTGGCTGTGTCGGCAATGGTGAACTACAAGGCTAGACTCTGGGAAACCTGAAAAACAGGGCATTTGACTGGGAATTTTTCTAAGAGGCATCACCAAAGTGTAGAAGCTTGGCTAGGGTAGGACAAGGGCATCAGAAGTGTGGTCAAGTGATCTAGGTGCTTCACCTACTCCACAAGTTCATTTCCACAGCTGAGCTTGGTGTGATTTCTCTCTTGACCAGGATGAAAGTCTGACCTTCTCTTTGCTTAAAAACAGCTGAGAGGACATCAATTCTACTGTTAAATATCACATGGATAAACCCACAATATCTTTTATGTTTTCATTACTCCCTAGCATATAAAAGTGATACATGCTCACTGTAAAAATATTGGAAAATGACAAAAGTATTTTCCAAGAAGAGAAATTGCTCATAATCTTATTACTCAGACATAAATTTCTAACACTGTTGGAATATGCCCTTCTAACATTTTGTGCTAGAAATGTCTCCATCTATAGTCCCCTATCTGTACATCTACACACACACACACACACACACACACTCACACACCATATAAGTATGATATCCCCTCTCACTTACTGACAAATTCCTTCTCTACACTTTAAGTTTTTTTATATATATTAACTAGTTTAATATTTGATTGAATACATCAGGCTTTCAAGTTAGAAATTAAATATGGCCTAAGCAACACAGACTAGCACAATAGCACGTTATGCTTATTTTACAGGAACAGCCCAATACCATTTATAACATAGCTAAGAAAATATAGACACAACCTCTTTGTGAGACAGCTGTAAAACAGATGTATTGATCATCAGGATGTACAACTGTAAAAGCCATACAAAGTGGTGTTGTAAAGTTAACTGGTTACCTAAAACAAACAAAATCACTAAATATTAATATAAAATTACTAATATAGGTTTAAAATTTTTCATGTAAACAAATAAATAATATTCTAATCCAATAAGCAGAACCATTTTTAAGGTTTTATATTTATGTTTCTACATTCAACTGAATAAAGGCACTAGTTGCCTAACAACAAACACCTCAGATTTCTGATATGTAAAATAATGCCTGCATCACGGGGATAGTTGGTGATGTAAATAGTTTAGTACCTTATCTGACACAAAAGATACTTGATAAATGTTGGCTACCACTATCTTGGAAACACTGATTGTTGAGTGGCCAAAGTCTTGCCTTCCCTGTGGAAGACCCTAGTTTGAGTCCCAGCCCTGGGAGCTTAAGCACAACCACCACCCATATGTCAGGAAATTTTGCCTTTTGCTATGATGCTGAATACATTTCAATGGAGCTTCCAGATTAAGGTGGACTAGAACCAAGGTCTTGAGATGTACTTCCAAAAATCAGCCAACATTACTGTCCATCAGTGGAAGAGTGAATAAGCAAACTCCGGCACATGCAAACAATGGAATACTGTGCAATGTCCAAGCAGAATGCTGGATCTGCCACACACCTGATCACATGGATGAACCAGGAGGGTGTGACTGAGTGAAATTAGTCACTCACAGGGGGGCAAATATTGTATGCGACTTCTATTATAAAAAGTCAATAAAATGCTTTCACGCTAACAGAAATAGTCTTTGGTGGTTATCAGGGACAGGAGAGGGAAGGAGGATAAATCACTTACTAGAGAGTAGACCCAGAGTAACTGGAGTGAAGAGAAAGGCAGATCAATAAATCAGCCAGTGGCAGCCTTATGGATCACAATGGTCAGCGCCATACCAATCATGGAAAGGGCACTGGACTAGGCAATGCTTTGTTTCCTTGCACGTAAGGCGATCCAGTGTGAGGGGCAAACATGATGGCCACTAGAAGCAACTATCTTACCGGATATACTATTTTTTTTCCTTTTACCATACTTTATAAATTACACTCAGAATGGGTCCCTCCCCATCTCCTTTCTGTAGCCCTCATTGATGACGGCAGCACCTCTCTGCAGACTCCTGCAATCGTCCTCCTCAGTATCTCCACTAGCACCTACCATGCCTGCATATGCTACAGACACAAACTAGATTATTATTACTTTCCTCCTTAAAATTTTCCAATGGTTTCCAACTGTACATAGGACAGAATCTAAACTTCACTTATTTATCAATTGGGAGTCAGGTTGCAATTCATGTGATCCCTTTCAGGACAATTGGGACTGGTAGTTGGGCACTATCTAGTTCTTCTTGTCTCAGGGTCATGGGGGCTGGTGTTCACATGATCCATTAGTCCATTGGACTAATTGTTTCCATATCTTCAATTGTCTTTATACTTCTGTGCACCAGTGGGTAGAGACCAAAAATTATGTGTTAGATGTCTGTAGCTACTCACCCAAGTAGGATGGAGAACAATGTCCTTATGAACTTTGCTATGTCACTTGACCTTAGTGTCTCCCATGAGTATGGTCCTAAGGCCTCAGGCCCAGCATACGTGTCAGTGATTTTAAGTAAATTTATATTACATATGTAGAAATTTCTCGTGGCCACTGAGTTGATTCTAACTTAGAGGATAGGGTAGAACTGCCCTGTGCATTTCCAGGATTGTAACTCTTTCTGATCATAGAAAGTTTCGTCTTTCTCCTGCAAAGCAGTTGGTGGCTAGCAGTTCACTGCATATCACAAGGTTAGCAGCTCACCATGTAACTCACTACATCACCACTTGAAATGGTGCAGGAAGCTGAGGAAGAACTGGAAGCATTCACCTGTCTGTGGCAGGAAATTTGGAAAGAGGTACTTGGCCAACTGACTGGATGAGACCCAGTACCAAATCTCTTTACATGCTGGAGATACATTTTGCTTCCAGTCAATTGATCCAGAAGCTGTCTCTCAAATGTCTTGGCATAGACAAATGAGTACTTCCACAACCTGATATAGGACATATCTGCCACAAAAGAGGCAAACAGGTGAAGAAGGACTGCTCCCTAATGTTCGTGGACAGAGGTTGTTTTCTCTTCAGACCCCTGCTCCAGTTGAGGCTGGAGTTCTCGGATGTGGTTACATCATCACTGAGGGTGTCTAGTTCATGCAGCTACAGCATACGGCACACAAAACAAATTCAACTTAACGCTGCTTAGTTTCTGCAAAACAAAGAATTGCATCTGGTGAAACAACCCCTGTCAACCTCTGCTCTAGCACAGACCCAAAGCCAAAGCCTGTTTGATTGGATGGCCCCAGGAGAGGGTCCCAGAAGCAGAACTGCAGTGAGAATGAATGCTCAGGCAGCCAGCATCTCCCAGAAACATGGACAGTATCAAATCTCAGCTTCCCTGCAGATGGGTCCATCCTACTGCCAGTAGACAAGAAGGCGGGTTGATGAAGAAAGTAGCAGAGGGAACACATGGATTTCATCTCCATAGTTTTTACCTAACAGGTATCTGGCAAGCCATACCTGCTTCTTCAGTAAAGGGCTTCATTGAATAGAATGTACACGATAAACTCAATGTGGATACCATGGAAGGCAAGTTTTGCTTAACCGAGACTCCGTTTCTTCCTTGGTACATTTAAACAGTCGCTGCTAAATGGACGCAGACTCACATCAACCTCATGTGGGTCAGGGTAGAACTGGGCTCCAGGGAGAGTTTTAAGGCTGCTTTTGCCAAAGCAGAGTACCCAACTTTTCTTCCATGGTATCTCTGGGTGGACTTGAACTTCCAACTTCCAGCTGAACATTCAAGTCAGTAGGTGAGCACATTAGCAGTTTGCCCCCCTCAGCGATCCCTCTGCAAATTGAGAGTATGATGATTCCGCCTTTGCAGGATTATGTCAAGATTAAAAGGAATGTGCTCCATCTGGAATGAATTTTATGAGGTCTGAAACTGCACAAAATGTGCACCAACAAATAACAAGCGGCCTCTCCCTTGCTACTTCGAATGTCTGCCCAGATACTCATATTTTAATTACCATGACTCTATATACAGATCACTTATAAACATACGAGTTTCATAGAACTCTACAAAGTTATTTTCATGTGAATAAATAATATGTCTCATGTGAATGAGTAATATGTGGTTTACCAACATTTTATTCCTGTCATAAAGGACCCTGTACAAAACAACAGCGCTGTTCATCATGGCTCTAACTCATCTTGCTTCCCTCTGACACCTCTTAGACCCATCCTTCACACCTACTACCAGCCCACTCTGGCTCTAAGACAAATCCGAAGTTGATTCCTCTTTTCCCTAATGACCCGTAACCAATCGGTCAGGCCTTATGGCTTATGCCACCTTAATATCTCTCAAATTCATCTTTTTCAACCCATCCCACCCAAAATGCCTCCATTTGAAGTCTCTCTCATTTCTCACCTGAAACTAATGAGCCAGCCTCTTACAATGTAACTCAGAGGGACCCCTGTGTTGCTCTTCCCTCAAGTCCTGCTTCCGTACTTCAGCCCATATGACCTTCCTGAACGGCATAAGGAGCTCCTGCTCAAAACCATGAGTGTCATCAGGGTGAGATCCTGTAACTGCTGGACCTGCCCTTCTTGCCCCTCGGGTTCAGGCTCGTCCTCTGACCTCTTGGACCATTTCTTCTACTGCATTGTCCACTCGGGTTCTCCTATACTGTGTGCTGACACCGCCTGTCCCTGGCACTTGCTATTCCCCTTATTAGAAAGACTTTCTTATCTTAATTCCTTTGCCTTAATTCTTTTCCCTTTACATGCCTAATTGCTCTTAATTGCCCTCAGTCATTGGTGGCCCAATCTCCTTGAAAGGTAGTATAATAATCTTGGCCAAGGAAGTTTTACAGCTTCTAGTAATGCTGGGTGAGATGCATGACTTTAACCCGTCAGCCATCAATAGCCCCAGTATTTGGAAATGGTAGGAGAGCTGTGTGGGAGCAGAGTAACAGCCACTATTGCAGTCACACCTTCAGGGAGCTTGCTAGTCTAGTTGAGGAGACAAGGTGGCAAATAGGCCATGTCTTTGTAACTCTCATCCAACGATTAGATGGGACCATGGGAACACTTTGTGTGCGAGGAGACACACCAGTCTTGCCATCCCACTGGGTGTATAGTGAGCCATTTCAGAAGCAGGAACAGAGAAGTTCGTGACGTGCAGGAAAGAAGAGCCAGGACTGAGGCACATGTGAGAGACCCACTTGGAAAGGTGGCAGAGGAGCAGCATCAAGACCAGGAAACAGAGCGAGCAGAGACCGTGAGGCCAAAGCCAAGAGGCCAAGGAATTGTCATCCATGGTATCACCTCTTCTGGGAATCCTTCTCACAACACCTAAGATAAGGCTAGATGCCCTGGCTGTGCATCGTCACGCCACTTACTGCATTCTGCTACAAACTAATAGATAGCTGATGCCTCAAAGCCATGCATCTCACTCAGTGTAAATGGAAGGTGCAACAACTACCTTGGCCAAGCTTTACTACTTCTCAGGGAGATTGGGCCACCAATGGCTAGCAGATGTGCCGGCAAAGGTATGGCGTCCTTACTTTTCTGGGGCAACTTTCACAGGTTTTCTCATCCCCAGAGTTCCTAGTGGGATTGACTGAGATCTCAGCTGCAACCTCATTCTCAAACAAGGTCAGTGTCACAGCCTAGAACTTAGGACTTCAACACATCATTGGAGGCTGGGGCAGGAAAACGATTAGACCCATGACAGAATGACTTGATCCTTGATCTCCTGTCTCCCTTTCATCAGCATACTCTTGGACCCTGGGCACTGGGTCCAATCAGCTTCACATTTTTTTTTTCTTATCCCGTGAAACAAACCCCTTTTAACAGTTTATCCAGTCCTTTAGTCAAGAAAGTTGTGTAAATATACATAGTACAAGCACCCACATTACTTGGTCATCTGAGGTAGTAAATTTGGGAAGACCAAGAGTGAGAGAAGGAGCCCGGTTGACACAGTGGTTAACACACCAGACTTCTAACCGACCCCCAAATCAGTCACTTGAACCCTTTGGCCACTCTGCAGAAGAAAGATGGGCCAGTGTGCTTCAGTAGTGTTTGCAACCTTGCAAACTGTATGGGGTAGTCATACTCTGTCCCACAGGGTCATTGTGAGTTAAAAATCAACGGGAGGGCAATGGGTTGGAGGGTTGGGCAGTCAAGGCAAGATAGAGCAGCAGCCTGCCTACTGAGGAATGACTTCTTGGATTCCATGTGGTAAAATTCAGTGCATGGAACCCACTACCAAGCCAGACATTTTGGGAAAACAAGGAGAGAGGTAAAACTTCTTTTCAAATGAAACTGAGAGAGTTTTGTGATATGAAATGTCATGCTTGCCCACAACACGTGCAAGGGAACAAACCCTCTTGGGTTACATTATCTGTCTTTGCTGAAAAATCACATTGGCCATTAGCATATCAAAGTCTGCAAAAACTTCTATTAGAAAATAAAATGGCTCAACTTCTTTTAAGACACTATCCTTCAAAAACTATCTATTGATATGTTCTAATGTCTATGCGACCCCATTTGAGGACTGTTAACAGAGCCAATTGAAGGAGATTATTGTTGTTGTTGTTGTTGTTGTTTAAAATAGAGTGATAGAGTCAAAAAGGCTATTCTAGAAGGTTTGTGTGGCCACTGGACACAAGATAATTTGGAAGTGAAAATGACAGGAGATGAGCCTGCTACAGCACTTCCCTTCAAGCCCTTACAGCTCTAGAATGAGGACAGAGCTTAAGGGACCAGAGAGGGCAGGCAAGTGAACAACTGTTGAGGATTAATTGACTGAACTTGTCCACTAACTTCTGTCTAGCTGGGATGCCAGGAGAAGGGGGATGCATGACATCATAAAACTTTTGAGCAAGCGGTATCCATGGAGATCATTTACTTAGGTGATTTTCAAACTCTTATTTAGTCAACATTTTTAGAATAAATCTGAAGAAAAGAATAGACAAAAATGGAGAGGGGCTATGGGAGTGTTTTATCCAGCGGTAAATAGAGCATGTAGGACAAATCCTGTCCTTTACATTGTGAAACAATATAAGTGGAACATTTTAGAATAGTCTAGATTTGAGAGAAGATACTCAGGAGACAGACTTCTCTATTCAAGTATCATTTCTCCAATCCCCCAAATAGCCAAACACAAGCACATTTTAGAAATAGAAATATTCCCCATGAAGACTTCTGGATCAGGGAAAAGTATTAGGAAAAGGATGCAAAAATAATACTGCCCTATAGTTGAGTAATACATTGGAATACCCAAACCAAAACCATAGCCATTGAGTTGATTCCAATTTATAGTGATCCTATAGGATAGACTAGAACTCCTCCAGGCTTTCCAAGGTTATAATCTTTCTGGGAGCAGACCCCCACATCTTTAACCTTCAGAGCAGCAGGTGGAATTGAACCGCCAAACTTTCAGTTGGCAGGTGAGCACATTACCACTGCTCCACACCAGAGGCTGTAGACATGGAAAATGGGAACTCAAACAATATTAACGAAGCTTAGAATAGAAACATTGAAAATAATTAGAACTAGAGAATATTCATAATAGAAGCCATGTAGAAAAATAGGGATTAAGCAGTAGTTCTTTCCCTTTTTTAAAATAATCATTTTATTGGGGGTTCATGTAACTCTTATCACAATCCAACCATCCATTCATTGTATCAAGCACATTTAAACATTTGTTGCCAACATCATTCTCAAAACATTTTCTTTCTACTTGAGCCCTTGATATCAGTTCCTCAGTTTTCCCTCCCTCCGCAACCCTTCCTCCCTCACAAACCCTTGATAATTTATAAATTATTATTATTTTTTCATGTCTTACACTCTCCAATGTCTCCCTTCACCCACTTTTTTGTTGTCCATCCCCCAAGGATGTATGTAGATCATTGTGATCGGTTCTCCCTTTCTCCCCCACCTTCCCCTTAACCTCCTAGGATCACTACTCTCATTATTGGTCTTGAGGGGTTTATCTGTCCTAGATTGCCTGTGTTTCCAGCT
>NW_022103896.1:20820499-20834332 GCF_000313985.2 Echinops telfairi
GGGTGCCATGCCCTGGCCCCAAAGTCTATTTTTGGTTTTCCCTGGGGACTTTGTTGCTCTGTTCCCCTTGCTTTTCTGTTGCATGCCCTTAGTGTTTCGCCTCAGTGGGGTGGGGTCAGATCGGACACAATTCCCGCACTCTCTCTAGTGTTGTCCCCCATAGCTAAGCAGTAGTTTTTAAACATGTCTTAGATTCTCTTAAGGGCAACAGGACTTGATATAGGGCCTAGTTGAAATATCCAGTTTCTGTATTAGAAATGAGTTTCTATATTAGATTAGGGAGTAGACACGAGCAGACTCTAATTTGTGGAAAGATCATAGCGTGGTGGTGAACAGCACACATCCTCGAATTGCCTTCAAGAGGACCCTGTACTTGGATCAAGAAGCAGTTGTATCAGCAGAATATGAGACTACCGCATGGCTTAAAATCAAGAGAGGTATGCGTCAGGGTTGCATCCACCCTATACTTGTTCAATCTGTATGCGGGCTAGGGTCTCGAGATGCAACAAGATAATAATTGCTTTCAGTTAGTAAGTGAGTTTCATTCACTTATTTTGAGACTAGGAATCTTATGTTATTATTATTATTACTTTTTTGCTGGTTTAAAAATGTGTCCACACATTTTTAGACGCTCTCTTTGAAAAAGTGGAGCTTAACTCCCCTCACCTTGAGTTTGGACTGGACTTATGGACTAATTTCTAAAACATTAGCATAGGAGAGAGTGGTTGTGTTGGGTAGAGGGCAGGGGTACTTTCTGAGAGTATGTCACAAAAAGTATTGTGGCTTTCGTTTTTTCCTTCTGTCTTGGACCATGCTCTCTGGGACAAGCCAGTGACATTTTGAAGGGCATGTCCCCCATTCTGTGGAGGGGTCCACATGGTGAGGAGATGCAATCTCCTGCCAACAAGCAGCACTCCAACTTGGCAAATGTTGCTCCCCGAAAGTGGACCCTCCTGCCCAGTCAAGCCTTCAGATATCTGTGGCACGGCCTGACATCCAGATTGGGACTTGCTGAAAGATTGTAAATGTAAATCATCGGCTAAACTGCTCTTAGATTCCCTGATCTGCAGACATCGTAGATGATCAATGTTTATTTTCAGCCACTACATTGAGAAGAAGCCCCTCAAAAGGATGGATTGTCGCAGTGGCTGCAACAAAGAGCCCAGGCACAGGACCAACTGTGCGGATGCTGCAGACCCAGGCAGTGTTTTGTTCTGGTACACAGAGGGTCACGCTGTGTTGTAACTGACTGGAAGGCATCTCACAACTAAGTTTTGTAGTACTCAAATATAGATAAATAACACCCCCCACTCCCCGTCAAAGACCCTGTGAAGGATAGGTTATTCGTGACATTTGAGAAAACCAAGTTCAGAGACATTCACTCTTTCGTGTCAGTTCTCCTGGCTCCTCAGGACTGAGAGGCAGATTTCAAACGGGGCTCTCTGTTTTCAGGTCCAGGGAGGTTCTGTCTCCTCCACCAAAGGCAGCTGTTGCTGCTCTATAGGTAACAGGGTTCCCAGCTATACTGAGAATTCCCAGGGAATGTAGACAAAGGATCCTAGGATATATAGAAGAGGTGTATGAAGGCAGAGATCACTGTCCTAAATGTCCTGGTGATGCCCTGGGATAGGCATTGGGCTGCTAACCTCCAGTAGGAAATTCCAACCCACCAGCTTCCCATGGAAGAAAGGTGAGGTGATCTGTACAGTAGAGATTCACAGTCTAGGATAGCCTGTCCAGGGTCACTATGAGCTGGAATCCACTCGGTGCCAATAGATTTTGACTTGTTCCCCACTTATGAAAGCTAACAGTCACAATTCCATGTAAGACCCGAGGACAGAAATCTGCAGAAGATTCCCCCCCCCCCCCCTTATGATTCAGATGCTGAGCTTTTAGGATCTCTCAATAAAAGCACATCACACCAGGAGACCTTTCCGACTCCACGCTCATCCCTGACCATTACCGAGGACTACAGACAAGTCCCCTGGCTGTGCTCTGACATCACCACGCCCATCCCCATCAGATACATTCTTCTTCATCCAGCGTACTCTAAATCACCCGATCTACCCCATTTTTCTTTCTCTTCTTTGAGTTTGGCAGGCATCAGGATTGAGCACTAGATCATGCCTTCAGGTTTATGCGGACAGTGATCCGTCATTCTTACCCAGTGAGCCTTTTGTGAGCACTGAATGCATGAATTCCCCCAATGCTTAACTTTTCCACAATTGATGAGACCTTCTTCTCTACACCCAGGAAGGCCCAACTCCATCCTTCCCTTGTGCAACAGCACGGTATGTTTCCTTTTCTGCCTCAGAGAGAGAAGAAAGATTTGATCTCCTGTAAAAAACAAGCTAACAAAAAGGTGACTGAGATTTTATCTACGTTACCTCCCCTAACCTTCAGAAAGGACAAAGGAGAAGCTTCTCTCAGCCTAAACCAGAGATCCAGGTACCCAGTTCGAGGTTGGTTCTTTGGTCTACCACTCTCCCAAACTGCGTATGGAAATATGTGTTGAGTGGTTTAAAGAAACAAAACCAAGGGCACTCATCTATGTCTAAGAGAGAGCTCTATATCAGAAGTCATCTCACATCAAGAAGGCATCCCAGTTCAACTTCAGTTCATGGGCCTGATGCTCTCCAGAGCCCTCTGCAGACACACAGAGCTGCAAGTTGATGATGCAGAAACTTGGAGTGGGATGCAGAAAGGTCACAGGCTGGTGTGTGCAGTCATATGGCTACAAGGTTGGTGGAAATACAGCAGGGTACTGACAGTTCTCAGAGTTGGGTGGTCCACCCGGTGCGACCCTTCGAGGCAGGCAGAGAAGGCAAAGCAGCAAAGAGAAAGGTAGGTTCCAGTCTCTCTCACTCCCTCACTCGGTGTGGAGGTTACTGCAGAGTGGCTAGCTAACTGAAAAGTCATCGGTTCGAAAGCACTAGCCACTCTTCAGGAGACACATGGTGCTTTCTGCTCCTGTAAAGAGTTATAGTCTCAGAAACTCACACAGTGGGCCAATTCTACTCTGCCCTATGGGACTGCTGTAAGCCCCATAGCATGGCAGTGAGTTTCTGAAGCTCTCACTCTTTTACAAAAAGGCACATCCCCAAGGAGGTGTCATCAGGCTACTACTTGATTGACAGGTTGGGCTCCCCACCCCACACATACGCAAGTTCAAGTTGACAGAAAATCTAGCTACCACAAAATACAATATGTGAGCAATTAGGAAGGCAACATACCATAATTGTTAAATTCTCAGCTTCTTGAACCAGAGTGCCTGGGAATAAATCCTATATACCTTAGCTCCTCTTTGGCTGTGTGCCATTTTGGTCATTTATTTATCATGTCTGAGGCCTACAGTAAATACCTAGCTTACTGGGGTATTATGAGAAATAAGTTTCTATTTGTAGTATTTAGAAGAATCTCTGGTGCATTTTAGTGGCTCCATATGTGTTTGGTTCCGATAAAAAGTGATGATAGCCAATTGTACTCAAGTCAAACTCACGGGAACTCCTTACGTGTCAGGCTGGAGCTGTGCACCGAGTTTTTAAAAGCTTTTCCTTCAGGGGTTGATCATTGGCTCTTTCTTCTGAGGTGCCTCTGGCTAAATTTGAACCTTCAACCATTTGGTTAGTGGCTTAGAGTGTTAACCTCTAGCACAATCAACCCACGTGGATACAGCCAATACATTAATTAAATACACTGCTATTTCTTTACAGACCAACCTTCTCCATGTGGTTGTTGCTATTGGGGTCCATGGAGTGGATTTTCAATGCAAATCAGCCTCCTGTGACAGTCGGGTTCTCTGGGGCTTCATCATTATGGGGCAGACACCGGGTCCTTCTCCCTCAGAGTCACGGGGGGAGAGGGGGTTGACCCCCAACCTTTCAGTTAGTAGTCCAGTGTAGCTTGTTTTACCAAGGACTTCTTAACCCCTACTCTTACATTTAATCTGTTAATCTCCACACAACTAACTAGCACACATGCATTCAGAGTTCGAAAGAAATATTGCAGAACTCTTTCCACTTGTAAGGAGGAACTGATGATTTTAAAGGCAGATCAGGTTCAACATACACATGTTTGCATACGGCCATTCCCCGGATCCTTTCTTTAGGATTCCTAATTTTGATGGGCAAGGGGCTTACTCAGCAGGATGTACCCAGACCATCAGTGTCCCATAGCTCATCAGCAATGGAAGGTATTTTTAAAAGTTATATCTTATTGTGTTTTGGGTGAACGTTTCCACAGCAAGTGAGATCCTCCGATGGCTGTTTCCACACAAACGCAGCGATGACACGTTGCGTCAACATTCTCACTGGCGGTATTCTGGTTGCTCTGTTTCCAGCCCTCTCGTCTCCTTGCCCCCTTACCTTTGCAATGGAACAAGCTTTAAAGAGCAACGCTTCCCTGTCCTAGTTGGCACTCTGCTTTCACTTGATGGCTACTGCCACCCAAAGTCTGCCTTCCTTTTGTCAAACTTAGCTGTGTATTGGGAGTGACTTCACAGTAAATTAACTCATTATGTCTCCTACCGGAAATGGTGTATTCAAAGCCTCCCCCTTGCCCTCCCTCTCTCTCGGCTTTGCATATAAAGTCAAGGATGTGCCAGGGTCATTCTCTAGCACCTGTGGGGTTAAGGGGGAGAGGGGTTCCCCACAAATCATCATAGGCCTGGTAGGTGCAATTGTACAGCGATAATAAGTAAGGATTATAGTAAAGTCATAGAGAGCATGAGAGTTAGAGGAGAGATTGGAGTAAATGGAGTCAGACACAATTCAGGGTAGCATGCTCCCCTCAGCCCCGCTTGATGGTCCTTGCTTGATGGTCCTCGTTGGGGGAACCCAGCCACGAGAGCAGGAGCAGCCTCAGGGACCGAGAACGGGGAGCCTTCCCTCTTTATTGCTAACCCCGCATTATATCACTTTAGGGGGACATGATTATAGAATCACACGTCACAGGAAGGGGCAGTACAATAGGCATACACATTGTAGGAAGGGGATCTATGATAGGCATAAGCGTAACAGGAAGGGGATGAGCTAGGGGTGTGCCCATAGGAATGGGAAGGTCTAGGAGTATACATCTGACAAGATGGGCAGACCCTAGATTCATGATGGCAGCCTAACCTTGGTCATCCTTGGGCAGGTTTGACCTCTCTGGTGTCTCCTACAAGGAAACAGACAACTACTATCCTTATCAGAAGGGAGTGGGCCCTACTTGTTGTGGGACACAGTGGTGTCTGCTTGCTCTAGATGGCTACTCCTGATGACCTCCAAGTGTACAGTCATTCTCAAGCAGTTAACTCTGGCATATATTTGGGGGAGACAACTTGGGAGAAATCCTTCTGTTTCCCATAAGCACCCACTGCTGAAGGCAAAAGTATTCAGTTAGCAATAGGACTTTGGTACTCATCATTTCCACAAATTATTGAACACTGTGTAAAGCACCTTACTTGTGTTTTCTCGTTGAATCTACTCAGTGTAGCCCATGCCACAGACTCAGGAGCCAACCATTCTCATACCTATTGAAAGTGAAATTTCATTGTGATGACTTTGGGGTGCAAGAACCCCACTACTCCATGAGGCAAGTGAGGCAAATACATTCTTATTTCTCACACGGTGAATTGGTTAAAACCCACTCAACTATTAGCACCTGCCTGCTTATAAGTAGCCACCCTCCTGGTCTTTTTGCTACCTACCCCTTTTCAAACAGCCTTCTATCTTAAGACAGCACACACACACATATTTGAGACAAGTAGAATTTTCTAAGGGCTCTCTCTCTTTCTTTAAACAAAAACAAAATGGTTAAATAGATCTGCACACTGATTTATATGACCTAAACCAAACCCATTACTATTGAGTCAAATTTCAACACACAGAGTGCAACTGCCCCATAAGATTTCTAAGGCTGTAAATCTTTTATGAAAGAACACTGCCAAGTTTTTCTCCCATGGAGGGGCTGGTGGGCCCAAACCACTGACCTCTTGTTTGGTAGGGAAGTGCATAACCACTGCACCACTGAGCCTCCTATGATCTTTGTGACAGTGGCTGTCAAACTTTAGCATGAATTATAATCACCTAAAGGTCTTGTTATAGCACAGAATCCTGGATTCCTTCTTCCAGAGGAAGGAGCCCTGGTGGGGCTATGAGATAAGCATTGGGCTGCTAACCACTAGGTCAGTGGTTCAAACCCCCCAGCTGCTCTGAGCATAAAAGATGAGGCTGTGCACTCCTGAAAAGACGTACAGACTAAGTAACAGCTTTATTCTGTCCTACAGGGTTGCCACAAGTCAGAAGTAATGACAGTGAGTTTGAGTCTCCTCCAGAGGTTCTGATTCAGAATTTCTAGCCATCCCACAGGTCTCAGAGAGAAACTGAGAACTGTTCTTGGTTGTAGAAGATAGTGCAGGGCCCTGGCCATTGTGGATGCTGGGTACTTAGCCCAGCAGTCACACCCTTGCCATGGCTACTTTGTGGGCTGAGTATTTTTCCAAACACCTTTCCTTTGCGATTGGCCATGTGACTCACTTTAGCAGATAGCTCCTATTCTCAGCCAGACCTTAAAAGGCTTCCATGGGAACGTTTGCCACTTTGCGCCTCAGCGCTTACTATCATCATATATAGGGTGACGATGAGTTGGAATCAAGTCAATAGCAGTGTGCTTGATTTTGGAGTTTAGTCTTTACTATGAGAATGGCCTCCCTGCACAGCTGCTTGCCCTTCATCTGAAGCATAGTTGCTTCAACCTGCCCACAAGCCTTCGGTGATAGAGCTGCCTCCGCCTCTGCAGCTGAAAGCTTGGTCACCCAGCTTGATCAAAAGGACCACAGCAATAAGAACAAAATGTCCTTGGCCTGGGGCATGACTTCTAGACCCAGATCTGCAACCCTATGACCTGGAAAAAACAACTTCATTTTCTACCTCAACTGTGAAATGAAAAGATTTAGATTCATTTATCTCTCAATCACTTCCGAATTGCTTCTAGGCATAAAATTATCTTCTAAGAGAACAGAATATTAGAACAAACAAACAAATATGAGCTCCTAGTTTCATTGGGGAAAATAAAGGTCTAATCAGGGGAGGTAGTGCATTCATGCACATACACCATCAGTTATTATTTATAAATATGATGCACCTATTAAGTATTTATTATGCATCAGATGTTGTGTTGGTGGCTGGGACTTCAAAGATGAGGAAAATTCCATCTCTCCTTTCTGGGAATCATTCAGATATAAAGTGACAATATCCAAATGGTATTCTGCATATCAGAGTGCATTTTATATTTTTCTGCTGGCCAAAAGAGCAAGCCATGCTTGGGATGATGCAGTGAGGTGTAATAGAAAAATACTGGACTTGGAAGTCCGAAGGACTGAAGCTACACTCTGTCTTGTTGTACATTTCTAAGTGTGTCTTTCAGTCAAATTGGTTGTTCTTAATGAGCCTTATGTTAGGGCGAGAAAAGAATCAAAGCCTTTTCAAGGATTTAAAAGCAGCATATTCAGCAAGTGAAGGTGATTGTTGCGCATAGGAGTTGGTCCAATCATTTCAAAGTGAGGATCGATTAAGCTAACATTAAAGGGTAAGCACAAGTTGTCTGGACATTGTATGTTCACAACCCAGAGCAATGGTTCTCAACCTTCCTCATGCCGTGACCCTTCAGTACAGTTCCTCATGTTGTGGTGACGACCCCCTAACCATAAAATTATTTTCGTTGCTACTTCATAACTGTCATTGTGCTACTGTTATGAATCAAGTGACCGCTGTGAAAGGGTTGTTTGACCCCCCAAAGGGGTCGCGACCCACAGGTTGAGAACTGCTGACCTCGAGACTGACTGTAAGCATCTGACCAAATTATTTAACCTCTCTCGGCCTTTGTTTCAAATCTGTGAAATGAAGTAAACGAGAGCCACTTGTGTGTCAAAGTAAGGCTAAGTTGCAATTCTGTTTGTGCGCACTCACTGTATTTAGTAGAAGACAAAGGTCTACAGTATATACTGGGGAGTTTGTAACCCAGGAACACAGGTGAGGGAAAGGACAATATTCTGCTTTTAAGGATACACCTAGATTGTCTTTTTAAGGTCAACGGTGTTCATAACACAATTGCTAGAGCTATGCATTTTATAATATTCATAGATTCTGGGAATTACAGAGTTTAACCTTGAGGATCAATCTTAAAAATTCTGCCTATCACAAATTTTAGGCACCTACAAGAATATCTGGAACATAATAGATCCTCAATGTACATTATTAAATTGAATTGAACTAATCAAAATTGATCACTTATCATATTTAACCACATCTAAGAATACATGTCTTTCACTTTTTGAAATATTTTGGTTAGAACATATCACATACACAAAAAATCTTGTGCAAATCTTATATAGCTGATTATATTTTCATAAACAATATACACACATACAAACAGCACCCTGAACAAGCAACTGAATAACCCCTTCGATATCTTCATGGAGCTTCCATCCCTGCATTAAGTGCCCCTCCTTGATTTCACATGTGTACACAGAGGAACCACTATGCTGACGTCTCATGCCATAGATTAGTTTTGGCTGTCTTATTCAGTGTTATACAAATGCAAGCATACATAATGCAATCCTTTGTGTCTGGCTTCTTTGTTCCACATGGTTCCTGAGTAGTATGATAGGCAACTACAAAAACGACCTTCCATGTTCCTTTCCTTCCTTGTGTCCAACACCTTATCTAATCCCCTTTCTTTGGGACACTTGCTTCTAACGGAAAGAATATGGCAGCAGTAAACTGATGACATTCCTGGGATTGGGTTACAGACACGGAGACCTCAGTCTCACCAGCTAGTAGACTGTGACTGGACAGTGGCAGCCCCTCACCACAGCAACATTGTTGAAGGGCATTTTAGTTTATGTTCTTTTTTTTTATATCATTTTAGTAGAGGCTCATAGAGCTCTTATCACAGTACATCCATCCATCCATTGTGCCAAGCACATTTGTACATTTATTGCCATCACTGTTCTCAAAACATTTTCTTTCTACTTGAGCCCTTGGTCTCAGCTCCTCATTTCCCCCCTCAATCTCCGCCCCCCTACCTCACAAATGCTTGATCATTTATAAATTTATGTTCTGACATCTGATCTGGCATCCTCTGGCTTTCCCATTGTCATGAAGCAGGGATCAGAAATGCCTCTTATAAATTATGTGGCCATCAAATAATTTATAAAATTGCTTTATAATTTATAAATTATAACATTTATTAAAAATGCTTGATAGTTTATAAATTATATTCTTATAAATTATGTGGCCATCAGCTTATGGCACGCGCCTTTTGGAGAATATCTGTCTGCTTATCTATTGGGATGTCCAAGAGTGGAACTGCTGAGTCAAAGGGAATGCATACAATCAGCTTAACACTTATTGTCAAAGAATTTTTCAAAGTGGTTGTATCAATGTACATATTGTCACTATTGTTAAGTACTAATGAGTCAGCTTTGACCTTTAGTGACCCCATGCAAAATAGAAAAATGCCCAGGCCAGTGCCGTCCTCACAATTGCAATGTTTGAGATCATTGTTGCAACCACTTTGTTAACTATCTGATGGAAGGTCTTATTCATTTTCAATAACAATCTCTTCTCTGTCAGTCTGTCTTGCTGTAATGGGTTACATGTTGTTTTGCTGGAAGGAATGCTACCAGTATTTCAAATCTCACAGGTTATTCATGGTGAACAGGTTACAGGTTTCAGTGGAGTTTTCAGACAATGAACAGACCATGAAGAAGAAAGAAGCTGTCCTTTTCTGGAGTGTTACCACTGAAAACCTTATGAATAGCTGCCAAGAGCATATGAGTGCTTCAAAACCACTCATGTCAAGCTGATTCTGACTCATGATGCAATAGGACAGAGATGAAGGTATCATGTGATTTCCAGGGCTGTAAACCTTTATGGAGGCAGACTATCACATATTTCTTTCATAGAGAAGCAGGTGGGTTCAAACTGTACACCTTGGGGCCATATCTGACATTCTCTGGCTTTCCCATCGCCATGAAGCAGAGATCAGAAATGCCTCCACCTTCCATCTCTTTACCTATTCTGACACCAATTGCATTCAACTTCTATGCTGACTTCTATAATTCATGGCAATGACCACACAGAACTCACAGACAAGATTGACAGTTATGGGGTGTGGCAGTTACATAATCTGTCAATTTACAAAGGGGAGGAGTCTAGTCTGTCAATCAGGTCACAGCCAATGAGGCCTCTGTGTGGGTATGGCCTTCTCTTGCAGATTCTGGGAACTCCTGTCTTCCTCCCTGGAGGTGGGACATCCTGTTGACAAGCCACATGGAGCTACTCTGATGGATCCAGAGCCCTGGAGCTGAAGGAGCCACATGGAGACCCATGCCAGCTCAGAGATGCTTCCACTGCCACTGAATACACAAGACTTTCTACCCATGAGTCTGTGATCTTCCTGCGTTCGATGTCATTGCATGTGTTGCGTGAGTCTGAAGAGGAAATTATAGACTGGTATTGGATAGGTGGGATAATATCAGACTTTTGGACTTGATCTGGACTGGGCTGGGATGTTTTCTTAATATATAATTACTCTTTTATATAAAGGTCTCTCTTACCCACATATAAGTCTCCCTAGATGCATTTCTCTAGCCTACCTGGACTAAGACCTGGGAAAATATTAGAAAAGTTAATAGATTACCAAAAGCCAGTTTCAGTAAACAGTTAAGACATAGCCATTGGTCCACACAACATCAGTCAAGTCTCTCTTGGGTGCTCCGTTTCCCAGCCACATGGCCCCTTGGCCTTGGCCTCTGGGGACCAGGAGGTCTTCGGTCACGCTGCCTCACAGTCCCAGAGTCTCCAGGCTGCTTCTTTATTTGTCTCATGATTTCCTTGCCTCAACCTCTGGCCTTGATTTAGATTGTTTGTTCTGCCCCATAGTCTCTACACCACAGTCTCTGGTGCCTCTGGTCTTGACCTTCATTGTTTTAGACAGAAACCTCAATGGGCACGTCTTCCGATGGCCCTGCAGTTTCTCTCTGTGTCAGAGATGGATTTTATACACAGATGGATGGTTTTGAATGAGATGTGGTTATTGACTGTCAGCAGACCATATCCGCAAGGAAACAAAGAGTGTGAGTTAGGTACACCCTCTACTAAGGTCAGGATGTAATTCTACATTAATCCTGTCTACTGGGACAGCAGAGAACTCCCTCCAGAATGAGATTACAGCCACAGGTCTAGGGTCCAGAATTAGAATACTTCATATAAGGGATTATGGCTAGAAGGACCAGATTAACCGACTACATCTCACTAGCAGGCCATCAGGGTAGAGCTCCTTTCTGCTCTACAATCTTAAGAGCACTTGCTATTTTTAATCATTTTCATTTTTGCATTCTAATGGGCATTCATTTTTCAAAGCTCTCGAGGTGATAATATTCACCAGAATTGAAAATTTCTGCTTTACACCTGATTGTCTTTTGCTAGGTTGAGCTACATGATACAGCTCTATTTATAGGTTAAAAATAAATAACTATTGGCAATTTTATATGATTCAAGCTAACATTTTCATCCCATCTTATTCATATTTATATCAAAATGAAACTCTAAATGGAACACACCTGAGCTTGAAAGGATACTAAAAATTTGAGCTTAAGTGAAAGTTTTGAATTAACAATGGATTTCAGTAACTTTTATATTTTAATATCACTTCAAATCTTTAGAAGCTTGTTTTAAAAAAAGGAGGAGGAGTAAGAGGAGACCGATACCTTCTCCCTAGTTTCAGGTCATAATCATCTCTGGATTTTTTAAAGTTTAATACCTCTACTCAAGAACCCTCGCTCGTCTCTGTTGGTTTGTTGTACTATGTTGCTGTAATGTTGGAAGCTGTGCTACCAATATTTCAAATACCAGCAGGGTCATCCAGGGTGAACAGGTTTCAGCAAAGTCTACAGACTGAAAAGTGGACAAGGAATTGGAAGACCACTTCTGCAGGATTAGCAACTGACAACCAATGATTAGGAACTGTGTCAGTCTGATTAGCAGCATTACATTGTTTGATATACTGCTGGAAAATGAGCCCCTTCAGTTGGAAAACTCTACTCCCTGCCATCCAGTCTAGTAGAACACAGAGTGGCCCTCGAGGACAGGGTAGAACTGCCTCTGTTGGTTACTGAGACTGTAACTCTCACCTCATCTTTCTCCTATATAGTGGCTGGTAGCTCAAACTGCCAACCTTGTGGTTAGCAGACCACTGTGTACACAATGCCACCAGGGCTCCTCCTCAGGTTGCAAGACACTCAAAATATGACTGGGAAAGCGTTGGCTCCTCAATGTAGAGTTAATCACAGTGACATGGAAGGAACAAAGCTGTGGGGAATTTCATTTGCTGATGGTGCCTGCCTCAAAATGAGAAGAAACAGTTGCAAACATCCATCAATAATCAGAACATGGAATGTTGGAATTAGAAATCATCAAAAACGAAATGGATTGTTTTGGGGTTTGTTTTTCCCCATATCTTACATAGGCTAATATATCAATTCACACACCAAAAAAAACTGTTATAGGAAAATTAAAAAAAAGGGGGGGGTGTCCCTGGGGTGTGAAGTGGGAGAGGGGTGGGATAAAGGTGAGCTGATGTCAAGGAGTTCAAGAAGAAAGAAACGTTTTGAAACTGATTGTGGTAGCAACTATACAATACCACTTGAAAGTTATGATATCTGTAAGGGCTACCAATAAAATGATTAATTAAAATTAAAAAACAAAAAAATCAAAAAAAACCCAAAATGGAATGTATAAAGATCAATATTATAGGCATTAGTGAGCTGACACAGACTGATACAGACCATTTTGACTCAGCCCATCATATGGCTAACTCTGCTGGGAATGACAAATTCAAGAGAAATGGCCTCACATTCGTGTTTAAAACAAACTTTTCAAGATATATCCTGAGTTACAATGTTGTCTGTGATAGGGTAATATATGTCTACAAGGAATATGAGTTAGTAAAACCCCTTATTCATATTTACACCCAATCACTAAATCCAAAGACAAAGGAATTGAAGAATTCTACTAACATGTTCACTCTGAAATTGATGTAGCACTCATGGAGGCATTGATAATTATTGGTGTTTGGAATTGAAATTAGGAAACAAAAAAAAGATCAATCATTGTAAAATACAGCTTTGGTGATAGAAATAAAGCAGAGATTGCATGACAGAATGTTGCAAGAACAACATCTTCATTGCAAATACCTTTTTTTTCAACAACTCAAATGGGGGCTTGTGATAGGTAGGTTTATTATTCCAACATGACCAATGGACACATGTGAGATTAATTGAAGGGCAGAGAGATAAATGGCTCAGCGAGCCTCGCCTCTCTTGTGTCTTGCTCTTGATCAGACCAGTGTGCGGCTGCCTTCCTTGTTCTGTGCCTCCATTTGCAAGCTCCACCACCTGTGGGACACCTACCCAGAGGACTGTGTTGCTGTAATTTGAGGTTCCTTCAACACCTGCTTCACCACGCAACTGGAATATACATCTCTTGAGCTGGGAACTGTCGGACCCTGTCATCTGGCTGACTATTGGTGGCCTGCCTCGCTGTTTGCTGTCAGAGGACTACCTGGCAGCCCTCAAGACTTGAAGGACTTCCAGTGTATTAGCTGTCTCATGGAAGTGAGTTGCACTGAGCCATTTGCACTGCTTTATAGATAACTATTTATTATGTTATATACATATCTATATAAATAGATATAAAATTATTAGTGTCCTGGTTTTTTTACTCTAGAGAACCCTGGCTAACATAGGACTATATACCTGGACCTCACCAAATTGAATGTACAAGAGTT
>NW_022103896.1:20835523-20837255 GCF_000313985.2 Echinops telfairi
GCGAATGTTTTGAGAATGATAATGGCAACAAATGTACAAACATACTTGACACAATGGATGTATGTATGGACTGTGATATGAATGGTACAAGCCACCGATAAAATGATTAAAAAAAAGAATATGTACAAATTATTGATTGATGCAGGAAGGAACAAAAGGAGATGTAAGGCATCACAGAGTCATTGTACCAAGAAGAATGGGCCAGCATTCCACTATTTCAAGAGGCAGCATATGAGCAAGAACCAGTGCTATTGAAGGAAATAGTTAAAGTTGCACTGACAGCATTAGCCAAAAATAATGCTCCAGGAAGTCAAGGAATAGTAACTGAAATGTTTTGATAAACTGATGGAATCCTGAAAGCACTCACTTGTCTGTGCCGAGAAATTTGGAAGACCTGGCCAACCAACTGGCACTGATGCATATGTGAGCCATCCTAAAGAAAGTGACCCCAAAGAATGGGAAAGTTATAAAAAATATTATTAATATCACATACAATGAAGTTTTATTGGACATAACTCAAACATGGTTGCAGCAGACATTGATAGGGAGCTGCCAAAAATTCAAGCCAGATTCTGAAGAAGAATGAGAAGTATCATTGCTGATGTGAGATGGATTATGGCTGAAAGTAGCAAACACTAGCAAGATGTTGAAATGTGTTTGGTTAACCAAGGAAAGTTATTCGACTGGATCACAACAAACTATGGATAACACTGGGGAGAATAGGAATTTCAGAACATTGAATTATGCTCATCAGGAACCTGCGTCTACACTAAAAGGTGGTCATTGCAATAAGAAAAGCGGATACTGCATGATTTAAAGTGGAAAAAGTGTATGTTATGGTTGCTCCTTTCATCATACTTGTTATTGTGGTTATTGTTAGGTGCCCTTGAGTCAGTTCTGACACTGTGCACAACACTATGAGTGAAACCCCATACTTATTCAATCTGGATGCTGATTAATCCAAGAAACTGGGCTTCTCAGAGGAAAACTCTGTTGGAATTGGAAGACTGCTCGTTAACGATCTGTAATGTGCAGATGACACAGTCTTGTTGGCTGAAAGCAAGGAGAATTTGAAGCATTTACTGACTGATGAAGGTCAAAGCTACAACCTCCAGTACAATTGCAACTCAGTGTAAAGAAAATAAAAATCCTCACCATTGGACCTAACGGCAACATCCTGATAAATTGGAAAAGATGGATGTTGTCAAGAATTTCACTGTATTTTGATTCACAACTAAAACTCATGGAAGCTGCCATCAAGAAACCAAATGATGTATTACATCAACATGTACAATACTACACAAGACTGAGAAGCTGATACCAAGGGCTCAAGCAGAAAGGAAATGTTTTGAAAATAATGATGGCAACAAATGTACAAATATGCTTGACACAATGGATGCATGTGTGTATTGTGAAGAGCTTCATGAGCCTCCAATAAAATGATTTTTTTAAAAACTTATTTAAAGTGTTAAAGAATGGAGCTAACACTTTGAGGACTGAGGTGGGTCTGATCTAAACCCTTGTTTTTTAAGTCACCTCATATATATGTGAAAGATGGCCAGTGCATAGAGAAGATTAGAGAACTGGTGCATTTGAATTATTGTATTGATGAAGACTATTGAAAATACCATGAACTGTCAAAAGAACAAACAGATCTATTGGAGGAAGTAGAGCCAGGGATCTCCTTAGAAGTGAGGTTGGTGAGACTTTGTGTCTCATACTTTGGTGTGTT
>NW_022103896.1:20837596-20840501 GCF_000313985.2 Echinops telfairi
TTTGGTTCTGGAGTATGCTTCCATTTGAAGGCTCTTTTCCATGTAAGAATAACAAAGGGAGCAGACAAACTTAGGAAGCTCACAAAAAGGTTCATTGGATACCAACATAGCTTGAAAGAGATGTGGAAGGGGCCCCCGAGGCAATGCAGATCATAGCTCTTTGAATGAGTAGTCTAAAAAGAGGACTTGAAAGGCGTTTCGGTGGGAAGTGCTATTACTGAAAGGAGCTGGAGAATTCTAGGAATGAAGCCCATGTTGGTGGAGTCATTATAACAATAGGGTGTGCACTTAGCAGGTGTTCAAAATAAGGATGAAGGGAAAGGCTTCTGGATGAGGTACTGTTACTTATTGCTGGACGGTGAGCAGCACCAGGCAGCTCGTTCCTCAGGTTCAGGTCTTCTGCTTGATGCTCCTTGCTCTTGGCTTTAACTCGAAGTCACGGGAGTCTGCTGTGCTCCAACTCCTGAGACCTGTCTAAGCTGGTCAAACGCTGATTGCTGTAGAGCAAGGGAATGGAACTAAAGCACATTATTCTTCCAGGGGAGAAAAACACATTAGTTTTGCACGAAGGAAGGAAATTGAAAATGAAAGAGATTACTGCAATATGCCACACGTTGAAACCTTAACTGGATGTAGGATGTGATTGAGTCCATATGTGTTGGCCTGTGGAAATTCCTCAGTCATTCAAATTTGGTATATTGGGATGGAATAATCCAGCCTCTGTTGTAACCTGTCACAACCCCAAGGGTCTATTTCTGGGTGTCCAAGGTGTGATTTGAAATCTATGCTTATAAAAGGCTGATGATGCACAATCAAGGCTGTGAGCCATTGATAGCACAGGTTCTTCTCTAAAACCCAACACCCTGGTGACTTTATATACAGGAGGGAGTAGGAAAAGGAAGCCCCTGGATTTCGGTTTGTTCCACACCTTGGAACACTTGCCTGCACATTAGGTTGGAAAATCCCTTTGTCCTAAGCAAGTGGTGTCTCCCTGAACAGTTCTCTCCCTCTTGTTTTGGAATGGAGACCTTAGATCTGATTTGTCCTCAGCTTGATGTACTCAGAATTGAGGAGTCACCAAGGTCTTTGGTAGTTACAGCCAGATTGAATTGTATTCCTCCCAAATTCGTTGGACTTAAGAAATATGCTTTGCGTCTTTAATAATATATCCCTCCCCTCCTCCAACCTCTATGTCCGCTGTTATAATCCCATTTAGGACTGCGTTGTCTTTGCCCTGGCAGCAAGGGAGGGTGAGTGTAGGGTGCATCTTGAATCAGTCCCCTTTGTGCACTCTAAAAGAGATTCGACAAGCAAGGGAGTGAGAAGAGATGGAAAAGAGAAATACCAATTCACATGAAGAAAGATTACCCAGAAGCACAAGCTCTAAGGGACATAGCCCTACCTTGACAATAGACAGAAAGAGAAAGTCTTACCTTAGAGTGGGCCCCCTGGATTCAGGCTTCCCGTGTCGTGTAAACTGTAAGACCTCGCGTTCTGTGGGTTAGGCCAGCCCCTGTGATATTTCTGCCATAGCAACCTGAGCTAAGGAAGACAGGTAGTTTTAAAAGTGCCCAGACAGGCCCTGTTACTCAATAGGACGACTAAGCACAGGCTTACTCGGGATAAAAGCAGAAGTGTGTACCTACACAGAAACAAAGTTCTTCTTAGGCGGGAAATGACCACGACAGAAAAGCACTCAAAATCAATGCAGTAACAGGGGCAAACCCTGAGGTTTGGTACTTCCTTGGAATTCTTTCACTGGAGTAATGTTTGCAAATGACATACTGGTGGAGGTGGAGCTGAGGATGAGGGGGGTGGGGGTGATGGGAGTGGCACCTTAATGCATTTCAGAGATGAAGTTCTTGAAGAGTCTTGAGCCAGCCCTGCGTCAGGTTTGTTCTCAAACCCATTCTCCTACTCCATGATTCCCCATATCCTGGTTGCTTACTGTGCAGCACAGCATGGAGAATAGAGGCAGAGAACAGGCGCAGAAGTTTAAAGAGCACTGACTCCTACCCACTGACATCAAACTGATTCTAACTCATAGTAACTCCATTATAGCAAAGTTTCCCAAAGGGGGCGATACTGCCCTATTGCCCTGAGGTTCACTGAAACAATCAGGGAAGGTGTTGGGGGTGGTGCTAAAGCCCCTACCCATACTGTGGTAGGTACATAATCTGTCAATTTGCAAAGGGGTGGAGTTTAGCCTGTCAATCATGTCACAGCCAATGAAGTCTCTGTATGGGCATGGCCTCCTGAGGATTCTGGGAACTCCGGTCTTCCTCCTTGGAGGTGAGATACACACCCCGCTCTCTGAGAGACAGTCCTGTTGACAAGCCACATGGAGCTATGGTGATAGAGCCAGAGCCCGGGAGTTGGAGGAGCCACATGGTGACCCACGCCAGCACTGAGATGTTTCCATCACCACTGAATCCACAAGACTTTCCACCCACTGGCCTGTGATCTTCCTGCATTCAGCATCATTGTATGTGCTGCTTGAGTCTAAAGAGTATTTATACACTACTATCTCTACATGGGGTAATATCGGACTTATGGACTTGATCTGGACTGGGCTGGGATGTTTTCTTAATGTACAATTGCTCTGTGATATAAAATTCTCTCTCTTTTTTTATAAATCATTTTATTGGGGGCTCATACAACTCTTATCACAATGCATACATACATCAATTGTGTAAAGCACATCTGTACATTTGTTGCCCTCATCGTTCTCAAAACATTTGCTCTCCATGTAAGCCCCTAGCATCAGCTCATTTTCCCCCTCCCTCCCCGCTCCATGAACCCTTGATAATTTATAAATTATTTTGTCATATCTTATAATATCCGATGTCTCCCTTCACCTACTTTCTGTTGTCCGTCCCACAGGGAGGAGGTTATATGTAGATCC
>NW_022103896.1:20841417-20845525 GCF_000313985.2 Echinops telfairi
TTGCCATTGAGACAATTCCGACTCATAATCCATCCTGTAGAACAGAGTAGAACTGCCCCTGTGGGTTTCTGAGACTGCAACTTTACTAGAATGAAAACCTCCTCTGTCTTCAATGAAACACCAAGTGGTTTCGAACTGTGGACCTTGCAAGTGAGCAATCCAACTCTCAACCACTACGCCTCCAGGGTCTCTCCCTGCGCTCTCTTAAACACTTTTATTTATCCAGCCCAGTCACTGAGGGGTCCCGGTGGCATAGTGGTTACGAATAACCGAAAGGTCAGCAGTTTGAAGCCACCAGCCACTCCGTGGGAGAAAAAAAAGGAGGTGCTTTCTACTCTTCTAAAGAATTCCCAGTCACCGCCTTGAGACGATTCTGACTCAAAGGTCTCAGAAACCCACAGGCAGCCGTACCCTCTGAGTCAGAACGATGCCAGTTGCGCTTGGTGTGGTTCCAGTCACTGAGCACAGGCAAGGTGCGAGGTTCAAACCGCAGCTCCGCATGAGAAAGGTAAGGTTTTCTGGTCCTGTAAGGGTGTACAAAGCCTCTGAAGCTCTCTCCATAGGGTCGACATGATTTGGAATTGACTCAATGGCCGTGCCCCAGTCACTGAGTCCCAACCGCCTCCCACGCCTGGGAAGGCAGGCCAGCCTTGCCCCATTGGACGTCCTGGGGTGGGATCCTGGTTCCCCTTGGGCTGGTTACTAGTTCTGGCTCCTGAAGCCCTCGCCCATCCTTTAGGCTCAGGCTTTAGTCACCTGAACACGCCCCATCCTGGAGGGCCAGCCGACAGCTGTCTCACCTGGCTGGGTTCCCTGATATTCCACCCTGCCAGGGTTCACAGCAACAAGTTGCAGCCGCACCCTGTGCAGGTGGGTCGGACCCCCGCGGGAAACCACAGCTCTGCCCGCCCGCCCCACCCACTGCCAATCTCGGCCGGTCTAGCGAGGGCAGGAAGGAGGACAGGTGGAAGAGGGAGGCGGCTGGGGGCAGAGGAGCACCCCTTGGAGAGCACGGCACAGACCCTGCCACCTCTTCCCTTCCCCACTCAGAGGACCGGTGCCTGATCCCTTCCCACTGACAGTGAAGGTCTC
Source organism: Echinops telfairi (assembly GCF_000313985.2). NCBI lineage: Eukaryota > Metazoa > Chordata > Mammalia > Afrosoricida > Tenrecidae > Echinops > Echinops telfairi. Next base: position 20,842,510 of record NW_022103896.1, read on the forward strand.
AATCCCAAGTCCCTACTGCGAGCCACGAACAGCTCAGCGCACTGCATTCTGGGGAACGTAGTTCTCGCCGCCGCCTGGGGCTCCCGCGCCCATTCTGGGGTCCCTGGCGGAGCTCCAAGCCGCTGTCCCTCCCACCCCCACCCGAGTCTGAGCTGCAGTCTGAGACCGCGGTGAGGTCGAGCGGCGCGGAGGAGCCCGGGCGCTCCCGGGAGAGTCGGAATGAGGGCGGGGACTACACTTCCCAGGTCGCCCCGCGCCGAGCCGGGAGCCGGCTGCCTTGCTCTGCGTGACCGCGGCAGGTTGGTCCTGGAACCGATGAGCGCAGAATATTTAGGCGAGATCGAGAGGAGGGGGGTGGAGCGCGGGCAGGAGGAGTACCTCGGCCAAGGAAATTATGCATGCGTTAGGCAAGCTCTGAGAGAATGGCTGTGGAAGGTAAGGGACGCTTGAAGGCATTTGACGCCCCCCCCCCTTTAATCCGCGCACCCCAATACACACATCCCCGATGAAGCTTAAGGGTCGAGAGTGGGGAGGAGAGGAAGGCGGGTGGCGAGTGGGCCCCTTCCTCCTACACCTCTAGGCGCTCACCTGAGCCGCGCAGGCCACTAGGAGCTTCTTTCAGGTGCACAGTAGAGAGGCGGATGCGCAGCACTTCGGTGCAGGAGAAAAGTGCCCCTAAGGCTAAACAGGGAGCTGCACCAGGGTGGAAAGCCAGGAGACTGGCCTTTGGGGTCAGCCCCGAGTTTCCCCCTCCTCCTGCCCCCCTCCCTCCGGGATTGGCTGGGAAGCCACTAGGCTGAGGATGCTTGATCCCCCACACGTGGGTGGGAGAGGACCGCAGCCAGGTGCGTCCTCTGGAAGCTTGGGCCAGGATTGGGTCTAGGGCCCTTCTTCTGGTAGACTCCATGGCCGGGTGGCAGCTGTACCCCGAGGAGCAAGGTGTCCCTATGTCTGCCCCTGTGTGCACCAGCCCCCCTGGGGTTAGCAAAGTTTATGGGAAGGGAATGAAATCAGGTAGGGGGGTGGGGGATGAGGGGAATGCCATTGACCTCTTTATGAGGGAGAAATCCTTTTCTTTGAAGACAGCTTCCCTGTTGCAGGTATGCATTTCTGTGTTTGCTTTTGCTGTTCAGGCTGCAAGGGCCTGGCACCTTTGAACTTCCTGGTTGCAAGCATGCCCTTTGGGAAACATCTCCTGAGTTTTTCATTTCAGTCTCTTTCACCTTGGACCCTAAGCTTTCTTTCTTAATAATGGTAGTTTGGGGAGGGGGTGGGGGGGAGGGACAGATGTGTTTGCAATGTCAAATGCCAGGGCAGCCTGTGCCTGAATGATGAGATCGAAGGATCTTGGGACTCAATGGAACGCTGAGGTCAAGTAGACATTTATGGGTGGCTCAGGTCCGAAAGGATTGGGGTAGGAAAAAGGGCATCGCCTGCCTGCCAGCTGCTTCAGGCTCCTTGCCAAGGGGAAATGGAACTGTTCCTGGTAGGCTGGAGAGAATGAACCACATGTGCCTGCTTGCTGGCTCACTCCACTCCTCCGCTCCCGCCCCAGGAGAGAGAAGCCCAAGGAATCTGAGTCTTGCTCTATTTTTAATTACTGTACTGCCTAACCTGAAGTAGGAGCAGCTCAGCTCCTGGGCTCCCCACTCAGCAATTTCCCCTTTGGGCTGTCTTAGGATTCTCCAGCTGGTCACCTATAAAGATCTCCACTACATCAACACAAATTATGTGCTTTCCAAGAAAAAAATTTTTTTAATTAAATAGGAAGAACATAAGAAAATAATAGAAAGGAGAAGACTTTTCTAAGCTTTCGTTTTATGCATTGTAGTAAAACAGAGAGAATAAAGTTGTCTGCTTGTTTTCTGGGATGACAAGTGAGACAAGGGCACCCAGATGCCAAAGTGAAATAACACACTAACCAAGATCAAGTTCTTCTTGGGCTTGAAACCAGGGGTAAATTCACCTGCTGACAATCCCTTCCAATCTGCCCCTCATACAAAGTGGGTTGTCTTCCCCTCAGGACATTCCTGTGCCCCAGGGGGAGACACACTCCCACTTGTTGCCACGAAGGACTTAGAAGCAATTTCCTGCTCATTGCAAGACGTTTAGAGCTAGTCATATTTCTTGTCTGGTGGCATAGGGTGCTAGCACAGCCAAACCCTTGGTAGGAAGTACATGTGGACCAAGGAAAGCTTTTTAATGTTGTTTTTGATGTAACTTGTTTGGTTTTAAAAGCTTGTCTATTAAGCAGCAGATCTTAGCTTTGAATCACAATGAAGTATCCACTTGAAGAAGGAAGGAAGTCTTTGAAGTCTAGGCAGCAAATTGTTACATAGGGTTTGTTTTTGCAAAAGCAGTTTCCTTGACCTGGATCTGGTCATTCCTGCCTACTGGCACTAGCTTTTCCAGACCCAGCAGAAGCTAGCTTTACTGCTGGGAGCCTGTCCCTCCCCTCCCACTCCCTCTACCTTGGGATACCTTGTCTATGAGAGCCGGCTTCTGCTGTGGCTTCCCTAGCCCCTTTGCTTGCAGCTATGACTGTCCTACACCTAGTCTCTCCCTGGACTGAAAACCCTTGAAGGATTAGAGCCATGAATTCTTTCCCTTTATATTCCCAACCCTAATTAGGCATTGGGCTGCTAACGGTAAGGTCGGCAGTTAAAAACTACCAGCTACTCACAGGAGAAAGATGAGCCTTTCTCCTAATGTAAAGATTTATGGTCTTAGAAACCCGAGTTTCAGTTCCACCCTGTCCTATAGGGTCACTATGAGTCAGAATAGATTCAATGGCGGTGAGTCTCAATGGCAGTGAGTTTTGGCATTAACTGGGCTTCTAAGTCATGATAACCCATGTACAGTAGAACAAAATGCTGTCTGGTCCTAGGCACTCCCCATGATAGGCTGCATGTCAGACTAATGTGACCCATTTCAGTGCCTGATTTGGGGACATAGATTTCTAGGCCTTTCTTCTTAGTCTGTCTTTAGTCTGGACTCTCCACTGAGAGCTGCTCAG